>NC_090266.1:596713079-597069954 GCF_040414725.1 Anabrus simplex
TTTTCACACAATTCATTGCAGGGACTGGCTGCATAAGGAATGGTATTAATAGCATCGCTCATACCTCGGCCACTTTCATATTGTCAAAGCCAAGGATCACACTGAGACAGGTCAATGAAAGTAACAAATTTAGCATTTCTTTATCGCATACAAATACAATAATGATTATATTTATAATTGATATTTGATAGTAAGTTGGCGTTGAAAATATTCGAAGAACATATTTTAAGAAACGGTAACTTGATGTCCCTCCGTATCTGAAACACACCGGGTATTTACAGTGAATAAAATCTTCTGGTACGGAACAGAACGAATTTGCTACTTTCATTGACCTGTTTTAGTCTCTTGTTTGGCTTAGACGATATGAAAGTGACGGAGGTAAGAATGATGTTAATCACGGCATTCCTTGTACAGCCCGAGCCTGTTTGAATGGTGTGAAAATGGCGTTCACAGGGTAAACAGGTAAGGCTATTTCAGTGAGCTTGGCAGGCTGTTGTGCAATAGCAACGCCTGGCTCGGTGAGAAAAGGTGAAACCTCCTTACTCCTCATTTCCAAGTACACCTCTATAGTGACGCCTAGGCTATCTATGACAGGTGATGGCAGAGCTGTTGGGGATACAACCAACCTTTAGGCTGAAGACACCTAACGATTATTTACGTAATACCCTACCCCTGCCAAGTCAGAAGTTTGACTTGTGGATATGCGTGTGTCAGGCTGAGACTATCCGCATAATTCACTAGAGTTTCCCCGGATGTTTTTTCCATACCTGGAATAGCTGTGTGTACCCAAATTCCCGTACAAAACAAATTACTGAACCCAATGGGCGTGTATCTGTCAAAAGTTGTCACCAGAGTGCAGCATAACCACAACAGGTCCCATACGTAATGCGGCTAATGGCGAATGTTAAGTAAATTTTATAGTTTATGACATTTACAAGTATGAATAATGCCAAGTACGTGCTGTTGTGTAAAAACAGATGAGGGCATAGGTTTCCAAAGGATCCCAGTTTGAGAGAACAATCGATAAAACAAATTCGGCGGATTAAATGGAATCCAACTGACAGCAGTGTTGTCTGTTTCGACCATTTCGAACCCAAGGATTATGTAAGCTCTACTTGGCGAGGTAGGACATATAATTCAATCATCAGTAACATAGTTTAGAAACTAACGGTCCCTTAAATGCCTGATTGGTACTTAATTAATCGCCTCAAAAATTTCCTATTTAATTCTAACCTTTAATCCTGTACATATAACAGGCATGTGCAGTAGGCCTACAGTTATTGCCCTATATATTAGAAAGATCTGCAGAAGTCATAGCTACTCTTAACTTATTTACATTAAATCTTAATCCCAAAATACCGGTACGAACTGCAATTCCATAACATATCACAATGTGTTCATTTTCAGGAGGCAATATACCTCTTAAGAAGACCTTGCAAAAGACAGCTGGGCTTTCAGTATTTGGATGGAAAAAAAGCAAAGGAGGGCAGTGAAACAGCAAAGAAACGAAAAGAGAGACATGACAAGAGACAATTACTGTTAATCCAAGGAGGCAGAGATAGCAGTGTCTGTGTACCTCCTGCGAGTAGCCAGAATGATTTTGAGGTTATTGATGACATTTGTCCCTTTCCGATTGGGGAAGAATTAGAGGTATCTACTACTGATCATCCCCCTAACCAAAATACAGCAAGGCTAAAATCTACAAGTAGCCTACTGCAACACAGACTGAAGAAATAGGCCTACAGTTAAAAAGTGACATTTCTAGAGAATCTCACTTCACCCAAACTAAAAGCAAATTTGTCCCATACACTATAAATAATTTTCAAGGAAATGAAAACACGCTGCACTATTACACTGTTTAGAAAGTTATGTGAAATTTATGTTTGTGTTTATTCCCTAGGATCTGCATCATATCACCTTAACTATATAAATAGCCCACCACCTACCCATTTAGAAGTTCTAGATTTATTCTTTTTGACTATGATCATTCTAAGAAGGAATTTACCCTACAAAGAGGTGAGTTTCATGTTTTCTACTTCTGTCTCTCAAGCCTCAAACATTTTTAACACTTGGATAAGATTCATGTATCTCCAGTGGCAAGAGGTAGATAGGGTGGCCTTCAAAACGGCTGGTGAAGTTTCATATGCCAACTGATTTTAAAATTAAGTATCCAGGCACACGCTTGATCATAGACTCAACTGAATGCCCCATCAAAAAACCATATCTTCCAACAGCTCAACAAGCAACATTCACCCCTTACAAAAATAGAAACACAATAAAAGTGTTAGTTGGTTCAACACCAGGTGGATTGATTTCATATATTTCATAATGCTATGGAGGTGCAACTAGTGTTAGACAGATGATGGAAAGAAGTGACATTCTGGAAAAAATTTACTTTGGTGATTCCATTATGGCTGATAAGGGATTTGGTATACAAGATATGCTTGTTCCTCATGGTGTCACTGTTAACATCCCAAGATTTTTTAAGAAAGTGTATAGGCTTCCAAGTGAAACTTTAAGAAGAGACAGGAAAATATCCAGTAAAAGGGTACATATTGAGAGACTAATAGGCTTGGTTGAAACATATAAAATACTGCAATCTCCAGTGAGTCCCTCACATACATCCTTGTCATCAGAAATCATATTTATTTGTTATATGCTCTGCAATTTTAGAAGAAATATTGTTGGGAATGATGCTTGATTAGTAACAGAGAAGTCAGTTTTAAGTAACTTTTAAAATACAATACCTATAGAAACAGAACTTCTAGTGATGTGTAGCAATTTCCATTATACTTGTTGATAAGTTGTAGGGTTACAGCCTTTTAGGATATGAACACAGGTGCTTATTATTTTAGGAATTAAGTTTTAAGAACAAAAATTATGTAACAAAATAAATTTGTGTACTAAATTGTGATTTCATTTAAGGTAAATGATGTTGCAGCATTAAGATTACAAAACATTCGTTGCGTTATACAATGTTTATGAACTCATCTCTTATTCACTGCCTAAGTAGAGGAACTTATTTATGATATATGATTTGTGATTGTTATTGTGAAAGAGTTTTAGTGAAGAAATCATATGTTTAATAAGTTTTTCATTCCTATGAACAAGGATAACTTTCATGTTCCTGAAGGTGTATATTACAAGTCTACAAAGACTCCTGTCAGCACAGTACAACTGCCCTTGTATCTGATAGTAGTATGAGTGATCAGTTTTCAAAGCTAGGTTTCCTGATACATTACAAAGATACAAGTATTCCACAGTTTCACAGCAAACAATTTCATCTCTGCATGAGTATGGACACTTGATTTCAAGAAGTTCATTCTCATCCAGAACTCGGTCAGGTGAAGCACACAAGTATGGATGTTCTTTGCTTATGAATAATCCACACTCATTTGCCTTCACAGAGTAAAGTTCCTCAAAAGCTTTTACTGCCACAGCTTCATACTTTCTTCCATGAACAATAGCAGGTGTAGATAATTCATGACTTGATGTTAGTTGAGTTAAGAATTGTTTTGTGTCAGTCCTCTCGGTAAGGTGACAAATACGTTTAAACAATGAGCTAGGTATTCTGATGGAGTGTTTTGTGAACCAAAGTGGATTTGCACTCTGTCCCCTAGTTTTAAGTTCCGCATCAGTACAATCCCCTGTAGAAACATCTTTCAACTTTCTAGAAGTTAAAAATTTCTCCTCACCAGATCCAAAATAACCATGATCATTATAAACAGCTTTAAGATGTGCAGAGGGATACAACTGTAAGATTGACATGGGACTTGGGGATAGGTAATTTGCAGTGAAGTTTATGGATAAATTTCTGAAGTACTCATTGTATGAAGAAGTATTTCGGAACTGGTGTGGCCGGTATCGTGATTTCTTATATCTTGAACAGATGACTTGACCTGGTCTGTCTTTAAAACTAGTGCATTAGCCGTGACTGGGGAGGCTTTAAATTTTTTGCACTTGTGGAATGATTGTAGCTGGCTGGTACAGGTTTCCTGGCAGATGAAGTTCTTGCTGGTATTGAAATCTAACAAAGCATGTAATGTAGTACATACATGTTTGCATTGAGAAAATGGTCCCATACCAGCACTACATTCACATTAACACTCCACAATTATGAAATCTGCTATTTTCAAGTCTACATGGTATACCACATTTCTCCTATATTCTGATGCAACTCTGCCTTTTAAAATTATAAAATCACCTTCCTGTGCCCAACGCAAGCACAACAAATACCTCTATTTGTACATTTTACTACCCACACCTGAATCACGTTGCTCACAGTTCTTTAAATATCTCGAAAAACACTGGGCTGTTACAGTTGGAAGGTCTGTACTTTCATATACGTCCTTTTATACTACTGTACTTGGTATTTTCATCATGAAAATATCTTCCTCCTCATCCTGCCGATTTTCCACATTAAATGTGGCATCATAATCTTCGAGGATAAAATACGAAATGTTACGCGGATATGGACGATTAAAGCATCCATAAAATTGACATTGTACTAGGCTGTAATCCAAACAACAATACCACTTTATAAGTTCACTCTTCCTTCCATGAACTTTCGCATTTCTTCTTCTGAGTTCCGCCTTCAACTGAAATAAATTTCAGTTCCCATAATTATTTTTTTCACTCGTTTCGATGCCTGACAGAACAGCTGATTGCATTAGAAAGAATGAAGCATGTCCGCCCATTCGTATGCGCCAGAACCCCTTCTCTCCTTACTGCACTCTTGTGGCGGCAACGCGAAGTTCGCCTAGAACACTCCCATTGGCTCATGTCATTGGCATATAAATATAATACAATGACAAAAGTAATGTTAAATGAGGTAAAGTTCATAATTGAAGCAGGATGCATGTAGTAATCCGGCCTGCTGGATTATATCTCTAACGGCGCACGTGTAACGGGGTAGCGGAAATTGCATCAGAAAGAGGGTCATGGAATATTCCACTCTGAAGAGAGAGAAATGTGAGATCGGGACGAGACGGAGATACTGAGTTAAGTTGGTAGAATTTTCGAATCAACGAATCACGAGATAGCGCGCGAAGGCGGAGTTGATGCGGTCAGTGGAATGACAATGTAAAAGCACTGTGAAATAAGTCTAAATCTAGAAGTTTTCAACCACTTAATATGCATTTTCTTAGGAATTTGAGAATAAGAAAGAGTATTGTTTTCTGACAGTGATTTAATGAGTGGAATTGAATTAAATTTGAAACAGGCCGACCTATTAGGCTAAACTTAACAAATGAGCATTGGTGCTTATTGGAAGATAATTTTCGGAGGATATCACCGATTTTGTAACGGTGATGAATAATTATTGGTTTCAGTTGACCTAGTGAGAATTGAGTAACAATTTTATTTCTAATAGTTTTGTCGGTTTTCTTTTTCATTCGTTATCGCATTGCCAAATTTCGAAATAAATTAGTTTGCAAAAAGGTTCTCATTGATAATATTTTATTATTTTTTCTCTTTTATCCTCCCTGCTTATTAATTTAAGATTAGTTTATTTTGTTCCGAAATATCACCAAGGATCACCCGTGAATGACACTGGGATTATTGCCCCCGCCCCAAATCATAGGCTGGAAGGGTAGATTAACAATATCTAATATGGAAACCTTCAAATTTTGAATATTATTACCTTAATACACCAACGAAATAATAGTAATAATAATAATAATAATAATAATAATAATAATAATAATAATAATAATAATAATAATATCCCGAAATAAAAAATAAATTCATTGTGGGAATGTGGTATGTACCATTACAAGTAATATCTCCCATTAAAAATATTTACGGTTATCGGAGACGTCAAGGTTTCCGTAGGAGTTTAATTTACGTGCCGAAAAATCTACCAACACGATGCTAACGTATTCGAACAATTCCAAATACCACCGACCTGAGGCGGGAAGTGAAACCACAATCTCAGAAGGTCTGCACTCTATCGTCTGAGCTACTGAGCCCCGCATTTTTACCTACAGTGTGACCGAATTAAACTTCGTATTTTAGTAACGTGGCGTGCTGTGGCACGTTCCAGCTCACAGCCCAGGATTAAAATCCTTGAACGAGCTAGAAGTTTAACCCGAGGCCTCCGATCAAGATGTGGATATGCTACCCCTACATCACGGGAGTGGTATTATTGTTGTTATTATTATTATGACCGGAGTTATTAAACCAGTCTCACAAGCCCATGCGACCTATTGAGAGAGAAGGCTTGACAAAATTATTGCTGCCCAACTAGGAAGTTTACAGATATTAGTGTGTAACGTGATTGACGTGATGACATCCTCAGTATTGCCCTAACGGGTGTGCAGAATCTCATGTATCAGATGTCCTCAGTTGGTCACATGAAATGCAATAAATCCACTTTCCAGTCCTAAGCCAGGGATGAAATCCCTGCAACAAACCAGAAATCTAACACAGGCCTCCGAATGGGATGCAGATATGCCGGCCCTGCAAAACTGGCCTGGTATTATTATGATTATTATATGCTTACAGTAATGAAGATGGAGAAATATCAATGTAAAATTGATAACAAACATATTAACAGTTGCCAGTTACTTTCAACCATTGCGCGAAACACAGACTGCGATAATCACACGGATAATGATAATAAGTTTAAAACATGACCGTAACTCTTCGCTAACAGAACAAATACTAGGTTGAACGGTACATTACGCTGAATATTGCAACGCAAACAGTACGGCGGAAGAGTAAAATTGTCTCTCGCGCATTACATTTCATTTAGAACGCAGCGGAGAGTAGCTTTGAAATAATACCTCCACCAACCCGTGAATGCTTTCCTGGTATGTATTCAAGTCGCAAAGAACACAAATACACATGCTGTAGTAGATTTAATTAAGGTTATAGAAAAGTAATAGAGTAATTACACGAAATTCATATGATTTAATTCTAACAGCACAGACAACCTTGCGTTAAAGAAGGAAACACTGACATTCCTCAACTTTGTGAAATATTTTTGTGGAATGCACGTCGTACAACAATTTCACATCATTTTAATTCTGGAACAACTTTCTTGAATTACACCACATACTCATGCCATCGTAACGATAGACGCGCAGTGCTGTATTATGATTAACTTATTTAAAAAACAGATATCAATGTCAATACATACAGTCAAGTGCTTTTAGGTGTTAATTGACATGCTGAAACAAATCTACCCTCTAAATTTCTGTACACATTTCTGAAACACCAGGGTAAAGTACTAAATTAATTTTGAAACTAATTTAGAGTAATACTCCTCATCTGCGGAAAATATCCAGTTATTGCGCCGATTCTACATCTTTGAATTTTAGTAAACCTTGCGCTTCTTCTATTTTAAAACTTAAAATGAAAAGAATCTAAAATAATTATGAACTACACAGTTAAAACACATTCATATATTACAGAAGATATTTATTTTTTTAAACCCTTGCTTCTTTGAATCAGCCAGAAATGAAGTTTGCAAATTTGAAAGATGTTTTGGAGGAACAGTGGTGTCCTAATTTAGCAACGTTTATAAGATATCTTCAGACTACCAAGCTCTAAGACAACACCCATTAACAAACAAGTCGTTTGGGGCCAGCCGAATGCAACGATATTCAATATTTGTTTTTATATCCCACTAATTACTTTTACGGTTCTAGGAGACGCAATTATGCCGGAATTTAGTCTCGCAGGAGTTCATTTACGTGCCAGTAAATATACTGACAGGAGGCTAACGTATTTGAACACGTTCAAATACTACTGTGCCAGGATCAAACCTGCCAGTTTGGGGTCAGAAGGCCAGCGCCTCAACCACCTGAGCTACTTAGCCCGGCTGATGCAATTATTATTATTATTATTATTATTATTATTATTATTATTATTATTATTATTATTATTATTATTATTATTATTATTAACTTTTAAACCAAGGCATTCCATTTTTCTGTGTGATTTTAATCAATATGCATATCATCGCAATTATAATTTTCATCTTTATTTGTGTCACGGTGATTTATTTCATCTATTGCTGTACTTCTTAATTTTCACTCCTTCACTATCTCACTATCATGCGAAGTAGTCCCGCAACATGCACGTCATTATGAAGGCCAAATATGTTTTTCTATCAGATATAGTGTATATATCATGAATATATATATATATATACTGTATATATCATGAATATTACATGCGTAGAACACCGACTTATTCCAACAATTTACAAAACGTAGGACTACCAATTTGAAACGCTTCAAAGACATAACAACAACAGTGAACTAATTAACCAGTGAAAAACGTTTTGTACAATACAAACCTACTAACTTAAGTGGGGTCAAGAAAGACCCAACTGGTAAATGATAAATATTATTCTCTTCGGGTTGAACTTGGTAAATAACCAACACAACGTACATAATGTCATAAAGAAATCAAGTAACAAGAAGAGGTACCAAAATGCACAGATAAAATGAAATTCGTATGGATTTTAGTGCCGGGAGTGTCCGAGGACATGTTGGATTCGCCAGGTACAGGTCTTTTGAATTGGCGCCCATAGGCGACCAGCGCGTCGTGATGAGGGTGAAATGATGATGAAGACGACAAATACACCTAGTCCCCGTGCCAGCGGAGTTAACCAATGATGGTTAAAATTCCCGACCCTTCCGGGAATCGAACCTAGGTCTCATGTGACCAAAGACCAGCATGGAGCAGGACACGTGCACAGAAAACGTTTCCACATGGAAACAATAACAGGCTTTGCTTCAGGGTTTCTACTGTCCCGGTTTGGTAGTCTGAACGTTCAATTAATGATGGATGATACCCCTCGGAACAAATATCTTCAGTAGAAAATCATCTATAATCACATTCATTTATTTCTTTTTTTCTTCGTCTAGGGTTGGTTTCTCCCTCGGTATCAGCGAGGTTTCCTACCCCTACCGCCTATAATTACATTTACGGTAATAAATTTCTGATATACAGTATTTTAGGTGGAAAGGTGGAATGGTACAGCAGAACGTTCTTTTCTAGTTGCTTTACGTCGCACCAACACAGATAGGTCTTATGGCGACGATGGGACAGGAAGGGGCTAGGAGTGGGAAGGAAGCGGCCGTGGCCTTAATTAAGGTACAGCCCCAGCATTTGCCTGGTGTAATGAAATGGCGTGTGGCTTTTAGTGCCGGGAGTGTCCGAGGATATGTTCGGCTCGCCAGGTGCAGATCTTTCGATCTGACTCCCTTAGGCGACCTGCACGTCATGATGAGGGTGAAATGATGATGAAGACAACACATACACTTAGCCCCATGCCAGAGAAATTAACCAATGATGATTAAAATTCTCGACCCTGCCGGGAATCGAACCCGGGACCCCTGTGACCAAAGGCCAGCACGCTAACCATTTAGCCATGGATCCGGACTGCCTGGTGTGAAAATGGGAAACCACGGAAAACCATTTTCAGTGCTGTCGACAGTGGGGTTCGAACCTACTATCTCCCGAATACTGGATACTGGCCGCACTTAAGCGACTGCAGCCATCGAGCTCGGTGCAGAACTATACGCATGTATGGTTATAACAATATTTAGTTACATTCAACTAACTACTTTTACTGCTATTGGAGGTGCTGGGATGCGGGAATTTTGTCCATCAGGAGTTCTCTTACATGCCAGCAAATGTATCGACATGGGGCTGGCGAATTTGTGCACCTTCTTATACCACTGGACTTAGGCGGGAGGCAAGCCTACCAACGTGAATTCAGAAGACCAGCTATTCTACTGTCTGAGACATCTAGCACGTACGATTCTGTAGTAGATGTTGCCTAATAATGGGCGATAAATTTTTTTCGGTCTTGAATTACCTCAACTTTGGATAATGAAATAATATTAATAATAATATTGGCGTATGGCCTCCGGAGAGGCCTTCGTGCGGGTCTTTTTCTCGTAGATGGCGTATTAGGCGAAATGCATCTCTGTGAAGATGAGGGCCCTACCTAGGATGATTTGTAATGCTGAGTACGCTACAAACACACACGCACACACACATACACACGCACACCTAGGCCCCGAAACATTGGAATTAACCAACTGAGTTTAAGGTTACTGGCCTTCGGTTCAGAGGGTCCCGGATTAGATTCCCAGCCAGATCGGAGATTTTAATCGCTTCTGATTAATTCTCCTGGTTTTGGGACTGGGTGTTTGCGTATGTCCCAATACTCCCTTCTTCATATTCAGGTAATACACCACACTACTAACCACCACAGAAACAGGCAGTAGTGATTATATCCCTCCTTATATTTGGCTGGCGTCAGGAGGGGCATAAGGCCGTAAAACAGGATCAGATCAACACGTGCGACACAGTTCGCACCCGCAAACCCACAGGTGTGGGAAAAATCGGTAGCAAAATTAGGAAGCAGAAGAAGAGTCATTGATATATTCATTCTGTTATTTATCCCTTCCTCAGTCCATTACCGCATCGTTTATTTATTCACTCACCAGTTAATTTACGTATTACGTATGATACCGAACTTCATTTGACTTCGCCCACAACTGATTCATTTACCTCATTAAAGGGAGACAGAAATTGTATGCAGCAAAATTATAGATCATAATGTGGATAGAATAAAGTACATTTACAAAGAGAGACCACTTTAATAACAGATGTTAAAGAAGTAATAATTTAACCAGTGAAAAACGATTTGTACAATTCAGTCCTACTAACTTAAGCGGGGTCAGGAAAGATCCAACTGGTAAATAATAAATATTATTATCTTCGGGATGAACTTGTTATGTAACCAACACAACGAATATAATGTTAAGGACGACTCTTCACAATAAGCAACTTCCATATAATCCCAGACCTGAATTTTCGTACATGTAAATTAAGTTAATTTTTAGTAGGTAAATGAAATGCAGAAACAATGAAATTCAAAGTTAATCTAAACGTACAATTGTACAATCTAAAACCAGTACGTTGCACCGTGGGTTCAAAAATAAAGCGAATATCCTTGATATAATCATTTTCTGTTTCCTCTATAATATAGTTGGGCGGCCAATGATTATACTGAGAGATTGATCAAAACTGCTTGCACTAGTTTTACGCACGTCATGAATTGTAGTGCAACTGATAAAAGGAAGAAAATATTCAAGCAATGAAGGCCGTAGATTAAGCTTTCATATTCACGTGATTTCTAATATTGAGTTAATAAGCCCTAGAGCAAATAGATTTGTATGTAATACGAAACATTTAGGCAAATTCCATTAAGACATTCAATAGATAGGACACAAGCTGTCGGTGATTATTTGCTAGCGACAATTTCACTATGTGTAACACAGGCGGAAGGGAACTGACTGGTTAGGATGGGACCGTTGAGTAACCTTCTTCCTAACATTCAAAGGCCCTTGAAACTGTTCCTATGTAAATAGATTTTTGTGGACTTAAATTTTATATTACACTAGCAATTTTACCCGTTCTTCGCAAGGAAATTTGCAGTTACCTTCAGGAATTTATGCGAATACAATGGCTCTATTCACACGTTTAATGCGATATTTCAAAATGATATATTCGTACGAAATCGCGTGGCAGTAACGTGAAATATCATGAAGCTGAACAAAGTCGAGAGAGAATTATGACGATTTCCGACTGTATTGTGCGGTACAGTTCCTGGTCGGAAGTTGTGCGAAATTCTGCATGGTTCTCAGGATGCATGTTGTATCCCTGACTACTGTCGTGGCGCTCTGACATTGATGATACCTCCCTTTATATGAGTCCTGTCGAAAAAATAAAATGGCTCTTTAGTTTTTCCCGTTGCTCACCTTAAAGTGACATGCACGACATGTCCCACGGGACTTGAACTAAAAATCCAAATTTTCGTTATCATCTTCCTTATTATCCGTAAATACGTACATGGCATATATAGTCTTCTTATAGGCCTAATATTAACGAAAAATATTTGAGAATAAGCTTCCGAGAAATACCAACTCCACGTGATTACCATAACACCATATAACGCATATCTGAGTGAGTAGAATCAAAATACGTTGTTTGGTTGAAAGAAGTCCAGCAGTTTCTCACTTTTAGGAATGTACAAACAAATAGATTATCAGACAGACAGACATACATACAGATAGAGAGACAGACAGGTAAACGGACAGATGCCTGAAGACAAACGTTCTACCTCACCTTACCTCGGTGTTCAGGTACATTAGGTGGAGGGGGCGGGGGGGTTGCGGGAGATTTAAAGCCGAGAGAAATATGATGCATCCTCTGATTTGCTACTGTTAAGGATCCTTCACAATTTGAAAATTTAATTTCATTTGGTGTAAGAAATTTTATTTTATAACTGTAGGTTTTGAAGTGTGTCTGTCACTGGCTATAGAGCATAAAGCCTGTAGGAAATAGTAATTTTCTCCGCGAAATAATGAACATAACAGAAGTGATTTAAAATGAAGGAGGGTTTCATGTATCGTCTACAGATTTTTTTTTATGCTAGGGGCTTTACGTCGCACCGACACAGATAGGTCTTATGGCGACGATGGGATAGGAAAGGCCTAGGAGTTGGAAGGAAGCGGCCGTGGCCTTAATTAAGGTACAGCCCCAGCATTTCCCTGGTGTGAAAATGGGAAACCACGGAAAACCATCTTCAGGGCTGCCGATAGTGGGATTCGAACCTACTATCTCCCGGATGCAAGCTCACAGCCGCGCGCCTCTACGCGCACGGCCAACTCGCCCGGTCTACAGATTGAAATTGAAATTGAAAATTGAAAAAATCTTCTGGTCTTCCTTTAAACCCCAATCTATTCAGTGATTTTTTAATGATATGCATATGGAAACCTGCTCCTGGATGACTAGACTCTAAATATGAAGTTTGGTCGAGGCATAATCATTAGTGTAAGAAAGAATGAGAAAAACTGCCCTTGTCTTCATATAAACCCCCAGTGTATTCAGTGATTTTTAAATGATATTCATATCGAAACCGGCGTTTGGATGATTAGGCTTAAATATGAAGTTTGGTCGATAGATAATCAATAGTGTAAAAGAAAAAAATTGAAAAATTCTGTTTTGGTCTTCGCATAAACCGCCAGTCTATTAAGTGAATTTTAAAAGATGCACATACCGAAACTCACTTCCAGACGAGTAGACTCTAAATATACCGAGCTCGATAGCTGCAGTCGCTTAAGTGCGGCCAGTATCCAGTATTCGGGAGATAGTAGGTTCGAACCCCACTATCGGCAGCCCTGAAAATGGTTTTCCGTGGTTTCCCATTTTCACACCAGGCAAATGCTGGGGCTGTACCTTAATGAAGGCCACGGCCGCTTCCTTCCCACTCCTAGCCCTTCCCTGTCCCATCGTCGCCATAAGACCTATCTGTGTCGGTGCGACGTAAAGCAACTAGCAAAAAATAAACAAAGACTCTAAATATGAAGTTTGGTTGATATATATTCAATAGTGTAAGAGAATTTGAAAAAAGACTCTTCGAGTCTTCCTATAAACACCCAGTCTATTCAAAGGCTTTTAAATGATATGCATATCGTATTTTGCTCCTGGATGAGTAGACTCTAAATATGAAGTTTAGTCGAGATCTATTCCGCCGTTTACCCGTGATAGTGGAACAAACAAACAAACAGACAAACAGACAGACACAAAAGCTAAAAACTACTGATACGATCTTGAATTGACATGAACCGGATAAATATATAAAAATTAGGCGAACTAAATGACATTACAGACAACGGACTCACTAGAATTTTACTTATAAGATACGTAATTCAGTATAATAATAATAATAATAATAATAATAATAATAATAATAATAATAATAATAATAGAAACAATAATAATCATCACATATGTTTAATGATTCTCCCACTACAATCGATCTCCGGGAAGGCCAGTCTGTCGGAATGTTTTACTAAACAACAGGCCTGTGATGTGCTCCTATATCTATTGTCATAAATCTATCGCAATCAATGGTCCTTAAAAGCCAATCATTCGAATATGACCTCACTGTAGAATATGGAATGGAGGAAGCGATGTTATAAAACAGTGCTACTCAGTCCTTTCGACGACTACCTGACGTACAGCGCACGTCATACTGACACTCTGGCATGAAGTCTTTTATGTCATAGATCTTCCCAAGTTATTGTATTTGCTTTCCATTCATAATATCTCGTCATTCTAGTCCGACCTTCAAATTGTAATACTAACATACAAGAATACTAGCGTATCATCAAAGTTGCCGTCGTTCGAATCCTGAATAATTTATGTGCGACTTTTTAAATTAAAGGTGGCAGCTCTGTGGTTCAGATTGCACGTTAAACTTGAGGAATTATGGGTATGATAATTATATCTACACACTTGTTTTTTAAGTAAATTTCTTCTTGACTAGATTGTTCCTAACTAATAACGCGAAGTATTTACAGTTCAGTGTAATTACTAGGTCCGACCACCGAGCTCCATAGCTGCAGTCGCGTAAGTGCGGCCAGTATCCAGTAATCGGGAGATAGTGGATTCGGGCCCCACTGTCGTTAGCCCTGAAAATGGTTTTCCGTGGTTTCCCATTTTCATACCAGGCAAATGCAGGGGCTGTACCTTAATTAAGGCCACGGCCGCTTCCTTCCAATTCCTAGGCATTTCCTATCCCATCGTCGCTGCAAGACATATCTGTGTCGGTGCGACGTAAAGCAAAAAAAGAAGAAAGATCCGACCATCACTAAATGCATGCATGTAGTATCTGTCGTCTCATTTAAGACGAGAATTATGTATAGGAAAGGCATCTCGTAACAGGCTGTGAAGGCCCTTTAGGAATGGAAGGTAAAGGAAACACGAGTGGTTAGTACCATGCGCGACTAACGTTGCCCCCAGGAATTTTCCTGGTACTTTTACTTGGTGTAGACTAAGTGAACTTCAGGGTCAAGTGAACCTCCAGAATTGGAAATCTCGTTTGTTAAATTCTTCACCTTCTTGATTGGAACCTATCCCACGTCCTTCCATGCAAACGGAGCACGCCTTTACCGCCTCTGATAGGCGGCCGGTATACTGGGAGGTCGGACATCAGAGTGTCAGAGGGTTGGTGACACTGATAAATAATTTTAAAACAGTGAAATGAAATAGCGTATGGCTTTTAGTGCCGGGAGTGTCCGAAGACAAGTTCGGCTCGCCAGATGCAGGTCTTTTGATTTGACTCCCGTGGACTACCTGCGCGTCGTGATGAGGATGAAATGATGATGAAGACGACACATACACCCAGCCCTCGTGCCAGAGGAATTAAGCAATTAGGTTAAAATTCCCGACCCTGCCGGGAATAGAACCCGGGACCCCTGTGACCAAAGGCCAGCATGCTAACCATTTAGCCATGGAGCCGGACTTTAAAACAAAAATTCGGTATCTAGCGCCGTTGTCATTTTATCCAGCTGCTGAATTTAGCCAATGAAATCACTTCGCGGGCGAAATGAAGTGAGCTTTGGAATGCCATGTTGCTAAATCTGCACGCAATTTAAGACCGGTTTGAGATTACCAATCGAAGAAAAGAACTTCGCAAGGGGAAGAATTTTATCACGGACATCGTGGCTGCCAGGTTTGCGTCATAGCAAGCACGCTACGGACACACCGCCTGAAACCCACGGTGTGTTTGATGCTGATTTCTCTCCACGCCTCTCAAGCCAGTCTTAAGTCACTTAAAGATTTAGCAACACCGCCTCGCAAAGCCCATTTGAATTCGTCCGCGAAGCGATCTGATTGGCTAACATCAGCAGCTGATAAAATTACAACAGCAAGAAAAAATAAAATGGCGTATGGCTTTTAGTGCCGGGAATGTCCGAGGACAAGTTCGGCTCGCCAGGTGCAGGTCATTTGACTTGACGCTCGTAGGCGACCTGCGCGTCGTGATGAGGATGAAATGATGATGAACACGACACATACACCCAGCTTCCGTGCCAGCGAAATTAACCAATGATGGTTAAAATTCCCGACCCAGCCGGGAATCGAACCCGGGACCCCTGTGATCAAAGGCCAGCACGTTAACAATTTAGCCATGGAGCCGGACACAACAGCGAGAGATACTTAATTACGGTTTTCAAATTGTTTATTATTATGACCAACACACCAACGCTCATATACCCGTTTCACACTTTTTCCCAGCATCTTGTATGTGTGCCGGGCTGAGTGGCTCAGACGGTTAAGGCGCTCGCCTTCTGACCCCAACTTGGCAGGTTCGATCCTGGCTCAGTCCGGTGGTATTTGAAGGTGCTCAAATACGACTGCCTCGTGTCGGTAGATTTACTGGCACGTAAAAAGAACTCCTGCGGAACTAAATTCCGGCACCTTGGCGTCTCCCGAAGACTGTAAAAAATGTTAGTGGGACGTAAAGCAAATAACATTATTTATTATCCTTGTATGTGTGTGTATACACACTGACGGAAATGGAAAACATCAAGACCCAGAAAGAAGTAAAATAGGAAAGGGAAATTTGGAAAGGGAACAATGGTAAGTTTATGAAAGTACGCAAATCACTTGAAAATGCATGTAATTTGCGCACTTTCATAAACTTACCATTGTTCCTTGTACAGAAGTTAAGTGGTAGTCCCCAATATGTACATTAATATATATATAACCACAATGCGCTGCAATACACGTGCAGATGCTAGCATGCATAGTATGGCAAAAATTCCGAATATAGTGATGAGGTAATTCACACACCTGTTCCAGTTGCATAGTGTACTCATCGATATTCGTCGCCGCAGCTTGGAAACTGTTGATGAGTTGTCCCATCCAGTCCCATACTTGCGCGGTCAAGGACAGGGGTTCGAACCCACTATCTCGAATGCAAGCTCACAACTATGTGACGTAAACCGCGTAGCCAAATTGCTCGGTTTACGATCTTCTTAAAGTCCTTCGGATCTTACCTTGGTAACGTTAAGCACCAAGACTATTCAGCGCCTCACACACTGCAATCTATTCTATAGAACGTGCAGGGAAACTAAACTTTATTTTTGTTAGTGGTTTAACGTCACACTAACACAGCGAAAATTTTCGGCGACGGAAGGATGGGAACGGGTTAGGACCGGGAAGGTAGTGGCCATGACCTTAATTAAGGTTCAGCCCGACCATTTGCTTGGCGTGAACATGGGAAACCACCTTCAGGGCTGCCGCCGGTGGGATTTGAACCCACCATCTCCTAATACAATCTCACTGCTAAGCGACCCTACCGCAGGGCCAACTGACTCAGTACTTCTTAAGTAATAATGCCCTTCTTTCAGTCAATTAATATTTGGAACTTACTCGAAATTACACATTCATAACTTGTCTCTTGTCTATCCACACGAATGTTCCACAAACATTTCCCCACTAGTTCGTATAAGGTAATTCTAACTGCAATCATGCCTGTTACTCCCAACATGTCAATTAAGATATCTTCAATATTCTTATGGTTTTATTTCGGTAAAAGAAAGCTGTCTTGGCAAGCACAGGGCGATCTGCAAACTAAGATCTCCTTTGAAATTACAAAGAATCTTCACTAACTCACTGTATCATTTTGCTAAATCTTGATTCGATTTCTTTACTACACGTAACCTTAGAGAAGCCGTTCTTTCAGTGTAATAAAGTTCGGTCAATTAAGCCAATAACAATTGCATCAAATGTTTGGTCAGGTCAGAGTTTCCATTGCTCATTGTGTAAAAGGAGAGTTTTAGACCACATAATTAGGACAAGTAAAAATAAAAAATACACACTAGCTCTCGGAGAATTCCTTTACATTTATCTCCATTTTGTCTTTACCCTGATAAGAACCTTTCCTTCCTTATTAGTTTCTGACACTCAACCTGATCGGACCACTCGTCATGCCGTTGCTTTAACTATAGAATTCTTGTATTGTTTTTCTCTGCTGGGAGAGTGCTAGCTAGAGAATGTAATTCTCCCTGTCCTGCCAGAGAGCGGTGCTCTACGGCCTGCTGACATTCTACAAGCTTCACATTCCTCAGTCGGGACAACAACCAGAAAATTGAGTCTAACTGGGCATTCCTGGGTTTCCCTCACCACTGCACGCCTACTACCGGTACAGCTGTTGTCTTAGCAGAGACTGTAAGACCAGCACGTACTACTTCCTTCAACATCCCCTGTCGATGTATCATGTATGAGCTCTACAAACGCCCATGGAATAGAGTGACAGATGGCATAAATTCCCCACTCACCCATCCTGGAAATAGTTATTGCAGGGGTCTCGAAAAATTTTATTCTGACCTAGGCGCCAGTTCTGACAACCAGGCGTCACAATAATATGCAAATATAGTGTGAAAACATAGGCCCACATATTTTGGCATTATATTATACTTTCTTGTATAAAACGTACAAACTTGGTGTACGGGTTATCTCTCGAACATCAACAGCTTTTACAAAGCAGCAGTGTGTGTTTTGTGTGCTTTATTTCCATGCACATGTCTTGCAGTTTGAGCGCTGAAATACCAGTTTTTTCACTGTTCGGGATGGATCAGAATTCATGGACCATTAATGTTAAAAAAACATTTCATTATGAAGGTTCTCTGACCGCATTGATGGCCTCCCAATTTTGTTTTATTGGGTTCATTAAACTGGACCTTCTCTCACAAGAAACACTTGATGCAGGTCACACTGAAACAATGCAAAGCAAGTCACCTAAAACCTAATTATGTTTACACAGCATTACTCAGAAACAAGCTTAACGTCTTCCCATTGCCAAGCTCTTCGGATTCATAAATTTTGTGTCCACTGCTTTGCTTTAATTTTTCAAAGTCCATGGTAGAACCCTTAAGTTGGTTCTTAAATGCTGCGCCAATATTTTGATCTCTTCTCCAAAATAATTTATTTCCTTCCATACTGGATAGGAAAGAGTATCAAATACCCTGGGGCATATCTCAATGGAATATTCACTCTTGAGAAAGTTTCCTCTAGGTGTTGGACTCCATATTGCAACAAAGCTTCTTTATCACCTCGAAGAAAACAACTGATACTACTATTCTTCCCTTATAATTGCACATTCTTAACTCAACGGACTTAAGTATATTTGGCAAACAAGTTAAATCTGTGACTTTGAACTGTACAGGTAACGAAGTTATTATAATTTGTTAAACCATCCATATATCTATCTGCATAAAAATCAGATATATTTGTAGTTAAAATTTGGAATACAAAGGCAGAAAATATTAGGCGCCAGGTTCGGATTTCCAGTCGCAATGGCGAGCTCGCGCCCGGGATTTTCGAACCCTGGTTATGTAGCTGCTATTACGCCATGCTGAAGTACCATAGTTATGTTTTAGCGGTTTATATATCGAACGTAGAACCTTCTAATAGCGTTAATGTTAAACCACTAAGGTCTCGAATTCGTTACCGCTGGCTGTAGGCTACTCGTTGAGAAATAACTAGACTTGTTTGTAGCAGGTTTATAATAACTTGACTTTTATTTAAGATTGAATAAGGTAAACAGTTGCTGATAATCTACTCTCAATGCTGATGTTAAATGCAGAGTTCGATTCTTGGTGACGGACTAGCACAGTCCTACCTAACAGCGAGTTGATGATTAAGTGAAGCTGATGAGCCTGGGACACAGGCTCTTTTATAATGAAATAGTGAGCAAAGTTCAGGGCGTACCCCGAGATTACAATACACTCAGTTGCTCTGACTAACAGCGAGTCATCAACAAGAATCTTTCCGCTCATGTGTGTGTCACTGGGTTTACTTTGGATGACCAAGCCAGTGACAAATACAATTGTGACATTACTTCCTGAATCAGCCTATGACTATTATACAATATTGAAATACATGGTAATATTTCCTTCAAAACTTATAATTATGAATATTACTTGCTGTACCTGAGATACTAGGTACATTACCTTGGGTTTCAGGTGACATGCCAGTATGGTCATGTAACTCCTCCCCCCTAACTGACAAGTCTATGTCCTCATTGACTTGTACCTTACATACTTTACATTTTTGATACAGATTACATAGTTTTTGTCTAAATATTAACAATAATATACATAGCACAATAAATGTTATAATTACAATTGAATAGTCATATTTCCTTGAAGTAAGGTAATTTGGAGTGACAGGGATTAAATCTAATTTCATTTTATTTACATCCAGGTGGGACAAGTGGAAGTTTATTTTATTTTTGGAAGGGATTAGGTAACCAGCGCTCGTGATAGCGAATTTATGCACATAGTTTGTTGGTTTGGGTTCCAATGTTATTCCCATTGCAGATATAGGACAGGACTCATTAGTATATACAATATTTGGACCTGATACCTTTATAACATTTTGCTGCTTAATGCAGGTCTGTAATATCGTTTGCGGATATTTGTTAAAGAACAGTAAGTATTCATTATTTAAAGATATAAATATTTGCACATCATTGTTAATTTCTGCAAATTCACATCCTGATACATCGGTAAGATTACAAGGAGTTATTCTAATATTAAACTTATTACATACATATCCTTTAGTACCTTTTATACATGGCATTCTTGTCCATTTTTGAATGGATCCTTGGAGGTAATATCTCTCGGAAGGAATTAGGATAGTGTTATCTATACTAGGGACAGGGGATATGGCGTACAGTTGGTAATTTTGTTCTTCAATAATTGGTACTGATAGAATTACAATCAATTCAGATTTTGACATTGCCACTTGTGTTTTTGTAAATTTAAGATTTCCATACACATGGTAAGAATCAGTATATATTATAGCCTTTTCTGAATAAACAGTCTGTAGGTGTTTAATAATATTCTTCAAGTCTTTTGCGGAGAATATCTTGATGTTGGTTATGTCGTTGAATGAGAGACTGATAGTTTCTTCTAGATCACTCACTACTTTGTTGAACTTGTTTACACACGACACTATGTGTTGGTAATTTTCGAATACATTGATTTCGAAGTTTTGCCTTTGGAACATACCTTTAATGAGTTTAGTATTAGAGTCTATTCTATTATTTCATTATAGAACTTTTGAACTATGGAATTGCTAAAAGATATTAATTTGTTTACATTTTGTATTTCATTAGTACGGCTCTTTCTTAAGGCATTTAATTGGGTTTGTAAATTATCAAAATCATTTTGATCCAGATTACCAGATATAAATTTAATTACTGAACCTAGACCATTAATTAGGCCTCGTTTACTTCTATTGGTAACAGGTAGCAATTTATTTAAGTCTTTTCTAGTATTTTCCAAAGTTTCATTTAGTTCATTTACTAAGTATGGAACAGTGTCGTTAGTATGTATTTGAAATTTCAATACAGTGTCCTGTAGGTTATCATAAGATTCCTTTAACGTAGTGAGGTTAAAGTGAAATAGAAATTTGTGGTAGTCTACTATTATTACGGCGGAACCTAACGGATCAGCGTAAAATCCTCGAGTTTCTATGGGTTCTGACTTGAGGAATCCATGTCCGCACGTGAATCTGAAACGAGATCAGTTTTCCTTTTAGGTTTTATATTCCTAAAATTCCTTACATGGGTCTTTCCATTTTTCATTTTACAGTAAACTTTGTTCTCTTCAATTTGGGTAATTATACCGTCATTGTAGAGATTCTTCGATTTTCTGTTTCTAGTTTGTGGGTCTAATACAAAGACAGTTTCTCCTACTTTGTAAGTGTGTTTGAAATTGGTAGTACTGGGTTCGATGTTGTTCTGTACTGTGAGTAGGTGTCTACCTTGCCTTTCAACGTATTCATTGATCTTGGGCGAAGGCGAGAAGATATGATCCAGGGACTTATAATATGGACCATATAATACATTAAATGGTGGTTGCTTTGTCGTGGAATGAATAGCTGAATTGTAATTAATAATTACACTAGGTAACAGCTCTCGTAATAGCGTGAACTTATCATTATCTCTTGAAATGCGCAATTTCTCGAGAAGAGTTGAGTTAAATCTCTCAACTGGTGAATTAGACGATGAATTCAAAGGGGTTGTGGCATGGTATTCAATGTTTACTGATTTACAAAAGTCTTTAATTAAATTATTCTCAAATTCTCCGCCCTGATCATGGGTAATTTTCCTAGGATACCCGTGATGTGCGAAGTATGTCTGTAATTTATTTAATACGGCCAGGGCTGTACCATTTGACAGCACATATGCTTGACCGTATTTCGAGAATACGTCTATTATAGTTAGTATTCTGTCTTGCTCGAAATGAAAAGTATCAATATGGATTGTAGAAAAGGGGTGTTCTGCGGTGATAGGTCCTTGGTTCTGGACCTGGTTGGGGTTTCTCTCATACTTGTTTCTTTGACATGAGTTACACTGATTGATCAGGGTACAAACCTGTTCTCTCAAATGTGGCCAATAGTATTTCTTTTGTAGGTGCTCAACTGTTTCATTTATGCCATTATGATTCAAAGCATGGTACTGTAAAATTATCTGTTTTTGTGAATCAAGGGATTCAACGTCTTCTAAGAGTTGCATGCATCTAATTATTATTAATTCTGATGTGAACAATCTTTGACATGTTTGGATGAATGGGATTTCAAGGGTTACGTCATTAAAATGAACGGCGTATTTGTTGGAAGGAATAATTATTTTCAGTAAATGATTATTCAAATCTTGATTCAGGTTTTCTCGTGTGACAATCATAATATGCCTGGTGTGCTTCTTGAATATCCTCTGTTCGAGAATCTTCGGTGAGCTACCATATTTGACAATTATCTGGTTTCGGTTCTGGTTTAATTTTCTTTCGGACATCTTAAGGGTGAATATAGGGTCTTGCTGATTGGAATGGATCGTCTGATTATCAAGTCCTTTTTGATAACCTTCATCTCCTACGTTTGGCATATTAGAAGCTGTCTCTTCGCTGGAGTTTACTTCTATTCGCGAGAGGGCATCAGCTACATAATTCAATTTCCCTTTGACATACTTGATGTCGAAGTCGAATTCTCCGAGCTTTATTTTCCATCTATAAAGCCTAGAACTGGGATCTTTCAATGTGAACAACCACTGAAGCGGTCGATGGTCACATTCTACTTGGAAGTGTTTGCCCCATAAATATGGTTTGAAACGTTTACAGCTTTCTACTATAGAAAGGAGTTCTTTCTCAATAGTGGAGTATTTTCTCTCTGCAGGGTTCAGGGTTCGAGAGAAATATGCTATCGGGTGATTTCTCTGTGATAGAACGCTTCCTAGAGCGAAATCCGAACTATCTGTGGTCAGTGTGAATTGCTCATCGAAATCTGGGTAAGCTAGCACTGGCGCATTCATTAAGACTGTTTTCAGAGTCTTAAAAGCTGTCTCATATTCGGGATTCTGTACGTCAATTTTTGTGCCTTTCTTTAGACAACGCGAGATGGGTTGTGCTATTTTCGAGAAGTCTTTAATGAATCTTCTGTAAAATCCGGCTAAGCCAAGAAACTGTTTAATTTCTGTGGCAGTCTTTGGGATTGGATAGTCCTTTATTGCCTGGATTTTCTCTGGGTTAGGTTTTATTCCGTCTGTGGTGACAATATGACCAAGAAAAGCTACTTCCTTATGAAGGAACTCTGTCTTGTCAAGTTGAACCTTTAAGTTCACTTCTCTGAGCTTCTGCAGCACTAGGTTCAAGTGCTGAACGTGCTCTTCCAAAGATTTGCTAAACAAAATGATATCGTCCATGTAAACGAAACAAAACTTGTATAGGAAAGGTCTTAGGACATTGTCCATGACACGTTGGAATGTCGCGGGCGCATTTTTCAAACCGAACGGCATAGCCTGAACATTAGATGTCTGTTGTCTATCGTGAAGGCTGTCTTTTCAATAGACCGGGGATCCATTTCGATCTGATGGAATCCTTGAGCTAGGTCAAGAGTACTAAAGTACTGACATCGACCTAGGTTATCGAGAATTTCTTCTATCCTCGGGAGAGGGTATTTATCTTCTACGGTTTTCTTATTGAGGTCTCTAAAATCTGTGACCAATCTCCATTTCTTTTGTCCAGAAGCATCTAGCTTCTTGGGCACTATCCACACTGGGTTCGAATATGGAGATTCGCTGTGAGTAACTACACCCTGCTCGAGAAGTTTTTCAACTTCATCTGTCAGGATCTTTTTCAATGCGGGAGGGTAACGGTAATTTCGTTTGTATACCGGATCCTCATCAGTAGTACGTATGAAGTGTTTCACTGTGTTAGTGAAAGACAGATCACACCCTGGATAGTAAAACACATCCTGAAAGTTAGAACAGATTTCACGGATTGCTTTTTCTTCCATCTGATTCATATGTTGGGTTCTGAGATACTCATTCACATTCTGATCGGTTATGGGATTTATCTCTAATGGCTGGACTTCGATATTTTCCAAAGGTTCAACCAGAACGGGTCTTCTAAACTCTTTCTTGAAACTGGTGTCGATCGGATAATGTATTTGATAATTCTCAGCATGCAAAATAGCATCTTGAAAATACACTCCTTCGAAACTGAATGGAGGGACATATTCGTCTCCTTGTTCTATGGATACCGGTATAGCGGTATAATGTGAATCACATGTGGGTTTGAATGTCTTCTGTTTGTTTGATGAATAAAAATAAAAAGGTATGGTTTTACCGGCTAATGTGACTTGATTAGTGCCGTAGTCTATTTTTGCTCCTAATCTGGTGAAGTCGGCAGAGCCGATTAGGGCATCAAAATAGCCGTGCCATTTCATCACTCTAAAATTTATAGGTGTGTCAATGTTGTGCTCAAGAAATATTGGGTAACTTACATTGTCATCGCCAATAGTCTCTGTATGTACTGACTGTATACAAAACGGGTCTTTAAACAAAAATTCAGAAAAGTAGCTAAGCGCTATGTCAGGGTTCATTATAGAATTACAAGCCCCACTATCAATCAAAATCTTGAGTCCATATACATTAATGAATGGCAACTTAGGTGCGTCGCGAATGTTGTTTAGGTTTTCGATTGTGATTGCTGGGCCAAGTGAAAATCCTGAAGGTATTCCTCACTCGTTTGCTCATTAGGAAAGCAAGATGGGTCAACCTGTGTGTCATAGTGATCTGAAATACAAGTGGTGTCACATTCTTCAGTAAAATAAGGGACGTTAGTTCGAGCCTCATTTTCAATTTCTGTTTGAAACTCTACTTTATGCATGGGGTTTTCTGTCTGAATGTCAGTAGGGAATTCTGCATGTGAATTCACGTTTCCTCTTACTGTGGAAATGCCTGACATTGGTCTCGGATAGTTACGGTTTGGTTGAGATTGATTGAAACGTCTACCAATATTATTAGGTGTAGGGTAAGGTCGGTTCATAGGTGTAGTTCTTGTTGGCTGTGGGTTCGATTGGACGAATGGTCTTGTGTTAGGTGTTACACTGGGAATCCAGTTCGGTCTTGGTTGCATGTTCGAAAAGGGACGGGGTGCAAATTGATCTTGTGTTCCCGTTTGTGGTGTATACTGAGGTCTCAGTGGTGGTGTATAGTTGTGTTCTGTTTTTCCGAATGGAGCAAGTTTATGTGCGGTGAATGGATTGTGACTAGTGTTAGGTATCATTCTATTCTGTTGTGTTCTCTGTCCGTTCCTCAGTTGGTCCATGTAATTCTCATGTGCGCGATCATTGTCATATGACCTGCAGATTCAAATTGCTTGACCGAGGTCATTTACTTGTGCGTATCGTAAGTATGAACGATACGGTTCCATAATTCCTGCTTTAAATGTATGTAAGCTTAATTCCTCAAGTTCTCTGAGTTTTAATTCTAATATCGCTCCCTGGTAATTGATCTTGTATAGACTTATGCATTGAAGTTTTAATGATTCTAGTCTATCGTGGTAATTTGGATACTGTTCATTTATTTTCTGAAAGCAATTAGAAATTTGTTGAACTAGAAGGCGTTCATCGCGAACGTCTCCGTATTTACGAATTAGTTTCTCCTTTAATCTGTCGTAGCTTGAGTTCGCATCTAAGTCTAGGACACTACATGCATCTCCTTTCAACTTCGACTTTACTACATTAAAGAGAAATTCATTGATTACAGCAGCGTTTGGAACTGTGGGTGCTCTCCTAAAATTGTTTAAGAAGGCATCACACCTTGCAATGAAGTAATCTAAACTGCATGAAGGACTTCCGTTAAATTCTGGCAGTAACTGAATGTGGGCATGCTCAAATTTTGTTAAGAGCTCGTTATCAGACATTCTGAATTTATAATTACGGAAATCAATAAAATAATTAAATTTACAAGCTAATAAATTATTAGTTTAATTGGTTTAATTCAATGTATGGTGAAAAGCGACGAATCTATTCAATCTCACTTATTCAAAATAATTGAAGTGGAAATAATTGTATTATTATTATTATTATTATTATTATTATTATTATTATTATTATTATTATTATTATTATAGTCAGGTACTCTAGTGCCTGGTATATAATGAGTTTCTTTTAGTTCTGATTTTAATTTCTAATTTCCTAGTCTACTTTGTTTAACTCTCAATCTTGACTTCACTTTTAAAAGTACGTTCCAAATGACAAGCAAAAAAGGCGAAAAATCCTATTCTCAGATCTCTCCTCTATACATTTATCACTCGGTAGTTATTAATGTTGCACTTACAGATAGGAAAAGATGATCCAAGTCGTTTGCATCCTCCTGGTCTTGTTGGCGGTCTGCTTGTGGTCCAGTCCTTCTCGAGTTGCTCAGCAGTTGTGCGGATCGGCAGTCTGGTACTGATGGCGGTTGAAAAGCCCCTTGGAAGTTGTGCAGTCCCCTAAATGTTGTCGGTAGAGCTGCACCCAGAAGACTCCTTCAGGGTTGTCGTTTCCTCCAGCAGCTCCTTCTTGGTCTATCTGGCTAGGATGACTCTGCTCGATCCCGGACGGGCCCCCAGTTATGTTTTAGCGGTTTATATCTCGAACGTAGAACCTTCTAATAGCGTTAATGTTAAACCACTAAGGTCTCGAATTCGTTACCGCTGGCTGTAGGCTACTCGTTGAGAAATAACTAGACTTGTTTGTAGCAGGTTTATAATAACTTGACTTTTATTTAAGATTGAATAAGGTAAACAGTTGCTGATAATCTACTCTCAATGCTGATGTTAAATGCAGAGTTCGATTCTTGGTGACGGACTAGCACAGTCCTACCTAACAGCGAGTTGATGATTAAGTGAAGCTGATGAGCCTGGGACACAGGCTCTTTTATAATGAAATAGTGAGCAAAGTTCAGGGCGTACCCCGAGATTACAATACACTCAGTTGCTCTGACTAACAGCGAGTCATCAACAAGAATCTTTCCGCTCATGTGTGTGTCACTGGGTTTACTTTGGATGACCAAGCCAGTGACAAATACAATTGTGACATTACTTCCTGAATCAGCCTATGACTATTATACAATATTGAAATACATGGTAATATTTCCTTCAAAACTTATAATTATGAATATTACTTGCTGTACCTGAGATACTAGGTACATTACCTTGGGTTTCAGGTGACATGCCAGTATGGTCATGTAACTCCATAACCTGAATAAACGATCACTTACTTCCCTGTCCTTAACTTAGTGGGTGGTTGTAAGTTCTATGCGGGCAATGTTAAATTGTCGATATTCGACAGCAGTTTTCTCAGGACCTATTAATCATATGATGTTGAACATTAGCCAATTGTCTATACATGCTTTGTCAATGTGCTGACTTTTAGTTCCAATGCCTACGAAAAGTTCGTTTTCTGTATTTCTTAAAACAATACACCACATTTTTCCCATATTTCCCCATAAAATGTTTGTTAACTTCCATAATTAAAAACAAAAAGTAGGAAGCCAGTAACGCAAAGCTAATATGGGAAAGTCTGCCAAAGATTTCACACTTCTATTTATTTATTTATTTATTGTCTTGTTTTATATGGCGGCACTCAAGCTATGAAGCCTGCTATTCTGTCCGACCATACATACACCTACATGAAGAGTTAAATATACACTAAATTATCTGCAGTTTAATATCATAAGGTATCAATTAAATGTTTAATTAACCTAATAACTCAGCTATGATCTAATCCTACTATGTTATAAGAAATTATTAGTATTCATTAACCAGGTGTGACAGAGTTTCTTAAAGCGGTGGTGGTTTGACACGCTCCTAATTTCGGCAGGTAGAGAATTACAAATTCGGCTGGCGGCGACTATAAATGATCTACTGTAGCCAGTTGAGCGGTGAATTGGAATGCTTAGTACTGCGCTGGATGATGATCTGGTAGGAATACTAGAAGGTGATGCTAGGTAATGGAATTGTGTGGCAAGGTATTCAGGTGGGTTAAGGTTCAGTATACGATGTGACAGGGAAAGAGTGTGTAAATTTCGTCGCTCTCTTAAGCATAGCCATGAAAGCCTACCAAATGCGGGAGAAATATGGCTAAACCTTGGTATAGCTGAAATAAATCGAACGCATGCGTTATGTGCCTTTTGGAGCTTGATGAAAAGTGAGGCGTTCAGGTTGCTGTATACTACGTCACAGTAGTCGAATATTGGCATTACCATACTTTGGATAAGCAGTATTCTTACATTTTGGGGGAGTAAATCTCTGAGTTTTTTAAGGGAATGTAAGGAATAAAACACTCGCTGACATATACCTGTTACATGATCGTTCGAACTAAGGTTTTTGTCCATTATCATTCCTAAGTTTTAAACTGTGTCTTTGAATTATAACTGAGTGCCTCTTAATGTTACTGAGTGGGTATGGACATCTGTAAGTCGTGCGTGGGTTTTTTGGGTAGCTAAAAGAATACACTGCGATTTTTGGGCATTGATTTTTAGTGCACGGTCATCGGTCCACCTACATATTCTTCCTAGGTCGTCATTCATATTATTTATTGCAGTGGGTAAGTCACGAGGATGTGCATGTGTATATATCTGTATGTCGTCTGCGTACACATGATATTGACAATGTTTAATTACTTGTATTAGTCCTGAAATGAAGATCGAAAATAGGAGTGGCGCTAGCACTGACCCCTGTTGTATTCCAGTCTCTACAGATTGCCATGAAGAGATATTTTCACCTGTAGATACACACTGCCGGCGATCAGAGAGATAGGAATACATCCAGGATACTGTGCTTTGTGATAAATTAAGAGCACGTAATTTTCCTATTATTATGTCCGTGTCAACGCAGTCGAAGGCCTTACTAAGGTCTAGAAGAGTTAAAACAGTAACTTCTCCCTTATCCATAGCTACTCCTATGTCGTTCGTAACTTTAAGCAGTGCAGTAGTTGTGCTATGATTGCTTCTAAAACCAGACTGGTATTTGTCAAGAAGCATATTGTTATTTAAATATGCGGTTATTTGTCTGTGAAAAATTTTCTCCAAAATTTTGGACAGAAATGGTAAAATGCAAATGGATCGAAAGTCTTTGGGTTCCACGATATTGTTGGTCTTGGGGAGTGGCGAACAATTGCATATTTCCAAAGGGAAGGGAATATGCCGGTTATCAGTGAGGTATTAATGATGTGGGTTAGAGTTGGTAGGATTACGTCTAGAGTTTTTAAAAGTAACTGTGGAACAATCTCGTCACATCCTGTCGCAGTTGTCTTTATTGATCGTGCAATTTGTCTCACTTCTGCAGGAGTTACGAGGGAAAAATGTAACTGTTCTCCTCCATTGTTAGCATTGCCATTGTGTAGAATTTTGTTAATCGTCTGTTCTTTTGTTGTCTCGTCAATGTTACCGTGTCTTGTAGTAAAGTATTGGTTTAAATCATCCAGTGATAGTTTAATGTCAGCAGTATGTATTTTATTTCCACCTATGCCCATTTTTGAACGGTTTTCCAGATTGTTTTCGTGTTTCGGGTTAGCAAATTGTTCTGTGAGTGTCTTATTTTAGCATTCCTTACGGCCTGTGTGATCCTGTTACGAAGGGTCTTGTACAGGTCAAAATCGTTTGGTATTTGGCTAGTTTTGAATTTTCTGAAAGCTTTGTCTCTCTCTGTCATTAAGTCTCCTATTTCCTGAGTCATCCATGGAGCCGCAGGGCGTGTTACGCGAGCAGTGCGTTTTGGCGCGTGTTTATTAAGAAGAGCTAGCAGTTGTGTGTTTAAGAACTCCGCTTTATCTTCTATATTATCTAAAATATGGACGGTATGCCGAGGTATGTTTGCAGCGTCTTCTAATAAGGCTTCGATATTTATACTTTTTAGGTCTCGGAATGTAATTAGTTTAGGTCAGTACCTGGGGCATTTAAGTGAATAAACTAAATAAATTAAGTCGTGATTGGATAGTCCGCAAGCAGACATTTGCCCGTGGGTCAGTACCCTGTCAGGGTTATTCGTCACAATTAAGTCCAGTAATGTATGTGACGTGTTGGGTTAAGTGGAAAAATCGTCATGTTACAAGATTTAAATATGTTGATTAGTTGTTTAGTCTCAGTCATTTTTTCGTTAAGGATGTCAGTATTGAGGTCTCCTAGTAATAAAACATGCTCATACCTGGGTAGAAGGTCAAGTAAGATGTCTTCAAGGTCGGTGATGTATCCAATCTTTGGTGGGCGATACACAACACTCAGTACGCACTTTACACCTAAAGCCTCAATTTCAATGAACATGAACTCAGGCCTTGCGCAGTATTCACTAATTGTTTTGTAGATTATTTTATATTTTAGGTCGTTCCTAATATACATAACTACTCCGCCGCCGGCTTTACCTGTGCGATCATTTCGGATCAAGGCATAATTTTCGAGGTAGAGAAGAGAATCTGACAACAAAGGTTTCATCCAGGTTTCCCCATTCATGACGATGTGAGGGTTGACATTAGCAATTATGTTACGGAGTTCGTGGAAGTGAGGAATTAGACTTTGAACGTTAGCATGTACTACCTGTAAGGAATTTGGAAAGTTGTTAAAGGCATTTGTGAGGGGATTAGAATCAGGGGCCTGTGTAGGTATGGGAGCGGAGATTTCGCTCAGCTGACCACCAGTACCTTGCCGAAAATAGAAGCATGCTCAGCACTCTCACTTTGAGTTGCCAAACTGTACGCTATCTTGCCTAGTTATTATATGTAAATCTAATGAAGATATAATCTAAAAGTAATAGTTTGAATAGTAATTATAGTCTAGTAATTACAAGTCTAGTGTCTAAGTTAGTTAAAACTGTAAAATGTGTAGTGCCATGTTAGTTTCGGTCTGTCGGTTTATTTAATCCTGTCCAATTCCGCTCGGCTCGACACACGATATTTCACACCATTGTGTTTCACAATAATTGTACCGTCTATTGTTCAACAATTGGACACAGAAAATCTAGTGATCGCTTCCTGCAACAGTTTCATCCTGATTGACGTGAGGTCTTCTCTAATTGTTTTGCCCGTTCCTTTCAGTTTCTTTTTAGATTTGAATAGTTCGTTCCGTTTGTGGTACGACACGAACTTCACTATTATCGGACGCGTCTTATCTGTTCTCATCTTGCCTATCCTGTGACTTTTGTCTATGTCCTCGTGCGTTAAATGTACTCCAATACTGTCAGCTAGCTCGATCACAATTTTGTCCGTGTCCTCCCCACTCGATTCCCGCGCCCTGAACACACGCAGTGATTGCCGCCGCTGATATTGTTCGAGAGGTAAAGAGGTAAGGACCTTCCTAAAGGAGGGCAATAATATGTTAACATGACAACATCTTGCGGAACATTATTTTACATTGACCGTACATTTAATGCATGCCACTCTCATGCTCTGGATTTTAACTGTTGTCCTCTCCCTCTCTGGGTCCATTCTTATACCTTGGAAGCTTTTTGGCTCTCTTTGCCATCTTTCATGAATCTAAATTAGTATCAGCCACGCACGTACTGTCGGTATCCTAGGTAATCTCAGTGCATTCCTTGTGGGTTGAACACCTAGCTGCTGCACGACTTCAACACGCCCCGCATTTCCCTCATTGAATGCCAATACTTCATTCTTAACACATAAAATCAGTATCTGATATACCACAGGTAAACTTTGCGGAACTGTTGCTTCCTTTTCTTTAATATTATTGAGATCTGGACATGATACCGTGTTACATAAAAATCACACAACCACAACGGACCAGCACATGTAACGCCAAGCGAACAACAGCATAGCGTCTCTTTATCAGTCTGGTCGACACAAAAATTACCCTAGGACACACAATACTCACTAAGAAAAAAGGAATTAATCCAGAAAACAGAAAAGGCTGCAGTTCTTAGTTCTGAATGAACAGATCTAGAAAAGGGGCACGCCCCTATCGTGTCACGTGGCATTCAAATGAACGTTAAATGGCGTCTGGGGAAGTTTTTCTGCAAAATACATATGCACATTATAAAATGGACTTCCAGCTACCAAAATCATAAAAATTTATAAATGGGTGTTTTCAGCACAAAATTGCTTACAACCTCCCTTTAAAATTAATCTGTGAATCATATACAGTGCATAATAGTCTTGTTTGTACACCCCACTTAGCAGATATAATGCCTTTATAATTTTTAAATAGTACATAACCAATGCACGAGACTAGGATAACCGGGCGAGTTGGCCGTGCGTGTAGAGGCGAGCGGCTGTGAGCTTGCATCCGGGAGATAGTAGGTTCGAATCCCACTATCGGCAGCCCTGAAAATGGTTTTCCGTGGTTTCCCATTTTCACACCAGGCAAATGCTGGGGCTGTACCTTAATTAAGGCCACGGCCGCTTCCTTCCAACTCCTAGGCATTTCCTATCCCATCGTCGCCATAAGACCTATCTGTGTCGGTGAGACGTAAAGCCCCTAGCAAAAAAAGAGACTAGGATAAGTTATTGCACAAGGTGTTGAGAACTTGATTTTAGCGATCAAAAGTCTCGGTACACTATTTTAAAAGAATAGGAGTGAAATGTGTTGTGTAGTGGCCTATTTGCTTGCTACAGTCTTGTTTGCACATGTTGACTCCCTTGTATTCGCTGGGGAACACTGCTAGTTAGCTGGTGTGTATCTGTGCAATGCTAGCGTGTATAGTTTCGCAGTTAGTGTACCAGGCCGTGTGTTACATAATGGGTGAAAGAACAGAGTTAAGTGACAAACTAAAAAATATAATTGTATCTCTCGAATTGCAAAGGTATTCGTTGGATGAAATTGGACGCAAAATAAATAAAGCGCATTCCACAATACACTATGTGTTGAACAAGTTCAAATATAGAGGAACCACAAAGAATTTGCCAATAAAAGCAACAGAAAAGATACTGCATAGGAGAGATGAACGTTATATTGTGAAACAAGTAAAACACAATCTACAATTAAGCGCGCCTAAGATCCACGTAATGCTGGAAGGAAGTACGAAGAAGAAAATATCAAGTTAGACAATTCGTAGGATATTGTGGAAATATGATTATCACGGTAGATCACCACGGAAAATGTCGTTTGTTACTAAGAAAATTCGACAAGCCACAATGAAATTTTCCAGAGTGTATGAAAACATGAATTGTACGCTCCGGAACAAAGTTATTCGGTCCGATGAGACCAAAATATCTCTATACGGTTCGGTTGGAAACAGTTTATGTATGGAGAAAAGTAAAGACAGCCAATAAACCTGAAAATACGCTACCCACCATAAAACATGGAGGTAGATCAATTATGATTTCGAGGTGCATGTCGCCTTGTGGAGTGGAAAATATCGAAATCATCAATGGCATCATGGGCAGGTGGGGTTATTTAAGCATTTTAAAGAACAATATCAAACAGAGTGGCCCTTGTTGGCAAGATGTAATGTTTACAGTGCACTACGTCTTCTGGTACGGGCTAGAATAAAATTGTTACTTTCATTGACCTGTCTCAGTCTTATACTTGGCTTAGACAATATGAAAGTGGCTGAGGTATGAGTGATGCTAGTAATGCCATTCTTTATGCAGCCAGTCCCTGCTATGAATGGTGTGAAAATGTTGCTTATAGGGTCGGTTGGTGCACGCATTTCAGTGGGCTTGGCAGACTGATGTGCAATAGCAACTTCTGGCTCAGTGAGGAAAGGAACGGGAAACTACCTCACTCCTCATTTCCCTAGTACGCCTCTTTAGTGACACCTAGGCTATCTATGACAGCTAATGGTGAACCTGTTGAGGATCCAACCAGCCTCTGGGCTGAATACCCAACACACATACATCAAACCGAGTGCAGTAAAAATTGGGTTGGGGTCCCGCTACATATTTCAGCAAGACAATGACCCCAAGCTCACAGCTGATATTTGCAAGCAGTGACTGATATGAAACGTACCAATGCAATTGCCAACTCCTGCCCAATACCCTGACTTGAGCCCCATAAAACATTTGTGGGTCGATCTAAAAATTAGGGTTTATACAAGGAAACCTCAATCCCTTAAGCAGTTAAGAAGTATAATCAACGAAGAATGCGGTAAAACCGACCCAAAAGATGTCAGCAACCGCTTCATTCCATGCAGTGAAGGTGCAAGGCAGTTCTCAAGGCCAGAGAATACTCATCATGGTATTAAATCCAAGGTAACAAACGTTTTTCAGTAAACTTATCATTTTCTTCTGTAAGTGTACAAACAAGATTGTTACACGATGAAACTCCCGGTTTTGGTAGATTGCTTGTATTTTGTTAAATTATAAGATCACAGATCTGTTTTTTTTTACTTACATTGTTTATCAGTGTATCTATTACAATATGGCAATACAATACAACACAATAATTGTATATATAAGTATAACAGTTATTTCGTTGCCATAAGTTGGTGTACAAGCAAGACTGTTATGCACTTTACAGTAGATTAGAATGTGATATGGATCTGCAATCGAATCCATGATATCCAAATGACTCAAAGGGATTTACAATTTTGAACATGCCAGAAGTCCCAAGACTTGCAGATAATAGAGAGCTGGGAGATACACTACTCCTGCATGATAGAGTCACTTTTTCCCAAACATAAGCCTAGCTCTTGTTATTGATAAATAGTACATACCCAAAAATACTGACATCACTTTTAGACAAAATTTTTGTCATACGACGCGAACAAATAAGAACATACACTAATTTTCACCTGAAAATAATCATTATTTATATGATAACTTTAACATTTATTTAATTGTTTTAAATTTTAAGAGATTCTGTAGTGTCTCACTTGTGTCCTGCAGTATTTCATTATCGTGCCGGAAGCCAACAACACGGAGTTGTTGACTTTAAACATCCTCGAATGCCCTGATCTTCATCGGAATTCGAACCAGCTATTTTTAGAAACAGACACCGACTAACCGACTGAGTAACTGATATTTGTGCTAGAGAAAACTTTCCAAAATACATCTTAAGAAATTAAGTTCTATGTCAGTTAATCTGACAACTTAAGTATTAACACCTATATGGCAAATGCAATTGGTTAAAGATAAGAACAATTTTTAAGTCTGTTAGTATTTCAGCTATTAGCGTACGACACAACCTAGGACAGAAGAAAACAGGCTCTTTCCAGGAAGATCTGTGCTTTTGTTGGCATTTTTGTGCACGCTTACGCAACACAGCAGCAATATGCTGTCAAAATGCACGTAAAAATTCCAACTTTTGTATTTATCTATCAGGATAATAAAATATTTCCATTATAATTGATTCACTGAATTTTAATACCCGATATTACGAAGTCCGTGCAACCGGGCGAGTTGGCCGTGCGGTTAGAGTCGCGCAGCTGTGAGCTTGCATCCGGGAGGTAGTGGGTTCGAATCCCACTGTCGGCAGCCCTGAAGATGGTTTTCCGTGGTTTCCCATTTTCACACCAGGCAAATGCTGGGAATATACCTTAATCAAGGCCACGACCGCTTCCTTCCCACTCCTAGGCCTTCCCTGTCCCATTGTCGCCATAAGACCTATCTGTGTCGGTACGACGTAAAGCGAATAGAAAATAAAGAAGTCCGTGCACTCGAAGATCTTTCATTCTACGTAGATTTCCACTGTCAATCAAGTTTTTAATTTCATGTATTGACTGTCACTGTATCATACAATGTTCCCATCAATTCCGGTAGAACAAAATTTCGGCACTTCAGCGTCTCCAAAATCCATATATGTAATTAGTTGAACGTAAGAGAGTAAGGTAAGGGTTATTCTGCCCGAAGGCAGGTCCGAACCTCCGCAGAGGTGCTCCTGAGCCGGAGTTTACGTGCGGCAGGGTGGCCAGTTCCTTTCCGCTCCTCCATTCCCTTACCCCCACCAACAGCGCGTGGCAACCCGTCCAAATCCTGACCACGCCCAATGTTGCTTGAGTTCGGAGATCTCACGGGATCCGGTGTTTCCACACTGCTACGGCCGTTGGCGAACGTAAGAGAAGTAACGTTATTACTACTACTACTACTACTACTACTACTACTACTAGTACTAGTAGTAGTAGTAGTAGTAGTAGTAGTAGTAGTAGTAGTAAGTTGAAAATATTATAACAATAATTGTTCGCTGTAGTTTACTAGTACTCTTTGAAATTCTTATTAGAACATGTGAGGCAACATTCCGGCACCTCGATGTCTCCCAAATCCTTATATGAAGTAAGTTCGACTTAAGACAATTATTATTATTATTATTATTATTATTATTATTATTATTATTATTACTTAACTCAAGTGAATTGATACCGAGCTCGATAGCTGCAGTTGCTTAAGTGCGGCCAGTATCCAGTATTCGGGAGATAGTAGGTTCGAACCCCACTGTCGGCAGCCCTGAAAATGGTTTTCCGTGGTTTCCCATTTACACACCAGGCAAATGCTGGGGCTGTACCTTAATTAAGGCCACGGCCGCTTCATTCCCACTCCTAGCTCTTTTCCTGTCCAACCGTCGCCGTAAGACCTATCTGTGTCGGTGCGACGTAAAACAACTAGCAAAAAAAAAAAAAAGAAAAAAGTGAATTGGTTATACGAATTGATTGGATGATACATTTGAAAAAGTGAGTAATATCATTTCTTTCACAGCTTTTATGTCTGAAATTCTCGTTTATAATCGTACAGTGTCCTTAGAAGCCTGGAAAAGAAATGTGACTCAATTTCACATGAACACAAATCTTACTCAGAAAAAATACGAAAATTTGCCGTATTTTCGGAAACAAACCACCCATTTTTCGGCTCCTCAGTCGTATTATGGTCCATACCCTTAATTGGTCAGCTATGGAGTTCGGACGGTAAATATCCAAAAAGGTTAATAAAAATCCAGATTTCCGACAAGAATACTTAAAGGTGAATTCCTGCAATGAAATTCCAACGGAAAGTAATATGAATTTGTAGCTCATTGTGTTTCTTGGGTGTTTTTCAATACTTGGCATGAGAATCGATGTATAAAAAGGAACTTGAAAAAGGAGAGTTGGGATGCCAATAATTAGGTGGCTTACTATTCCATGTTCTTATTAATCCCTTCCCTCATTAGGAAATGGTGATGTATTCTAACGCGGAACGAATTACATAGTAATAAATTACCAAAAGTTCACCCTGATATAACCTGTCAGTAAACGTTGAATAGAGAAACAAATGTATGTGCATCAAATAGAAATATGAATAATTCGAATACGACATAAATTATCAGTGTGACATTTGATAAAAAATAGATGATTTATTTAAATAAGGTACCTCTCAACTTAGGTCAGACATTCCCTTAAACGAATCATCTATACAAAATATCAGAGTGCAGAAGCTAACGGGGATGTGCACTGCATGCGAGACTTCCTTGCTCCTTGAAGAATTCGAATGGAGTTCAGTCAGCCTCATTTAACACATTCCAGTAGAGAAAAATGTTGAACCACTCTCTGCCAACCAAAACGTGGTTTTCCGTGCTCTTTCACTTCACTGCCAAATAAGTAATTCATTGATGCCAGTCAAACAAACCTTTTCATTTTTAACCATAAATTTTACACTACTGCACACACCGCCTCGGATATAACAACCACATATCTCATCAATCAGTTTTCATGTTCAATAAATACACGGATTAGTAACAAATTTCTGTAGATATAATGGTTGAAGTTCCACTCTCTGCTAACCAAAAAGTAGTTTTCCGTACTTCTTCACTTCACTACCAAATAATTACCTCATTGATACCTGTCAAAAAAAAACTTTTCGTTTTTAAACATAAATTTTACACTGTTACAAAAGAAATGCAAAGCAAAGTCACCTTCGTGCAGGCCACGAATGCCGTTGGAGGAGTGGAAGGTAAAGGCGTCCACCATTCTTAACCTCGGCACGTGATAGGATAGACGGGTTAGATCTACGCATGGCCGCCTTTGCCCCCAGGAATTAACCTGGTACTCATTTTTGGTGTAGGCTGAGTGAATCTCAGGGTCATATGCACTTCAGGAAGTGGAAATCTCGTTTCTTAAATTTTACGACTTCCTGACGGGGATTCGAACCCACGTCCTTGTGCGCGAACCGAGAATGCCTTTACCGCCTCAGCCAGGCAGCCCCCTTTACACTGTTACCCACATCCTTATATGTAGAAACTACTAACAACGAAAACTTCGAGTTTACAGATAAAAATAACGCCGTTTTCGAAGGAATGCAACCTAGTTGACTGTACGTAAATTTTACACTTGTCGTAATAAATTACTTCATACTCTACTAAAAATTTATTCGTTCACGGAATGTTTCAAATAACCTTCTGGTTCGAATCCCACTGTAGGCAGCCGTGAAGATGGTATTCCGTGGTGTCCCATTTTCACACCAGGCAAATGATGGGGCTGTACCTTAATTAAGGCCACGGTAGATTACAGTCCGTTCCTAGGCCTATCCCATCGTCGCCATTAGACCTGCCTGTGTCGTTGCACGTGAAGCAAATAGTAAATAATAATAATAATAATAATAATAATAATAATAATAATAATAATAATAATAATAATAATAATAATAACAAGAATATTCTAGTTAATCTCCGACGTAGGTACTTCATTCTGTAATCAACAGAAATGAATCTTTCAGGGTCTGAAAATATGTAAATTTCAGAACACGTACGAGGTACGGAATGCTACTTAAAAATATCCAATGCAGGAACATTACTTGTAAGAGGAATGTACCGTATACTGTATAATAGAACTCCTGTGCCTAGATTCTGAAAATAACGCACATAAGAGCTCTTGTACTTCATGCGTACGCTGTTGAGATGTGACATACAAAGCATAATTTTAAAATTCCGCATCTAATTTCATAGGAAATGCTTAAATAATAATGATAATGTTATTTTCTTTACGTCCCACTAACTACATTTACGGTTTACGGGAGACGCCGAGGTGCCGGAATTTTGTCCCGCAGAAGATGTTTTACGTGCGAATAAATCCACCTCCACGAGGCTGACGTATTTGAGCACCTTCAAATACCACCGGGCTGAGCCAGGATCGAACCTGCCAAGTTGGAGTCAGAAGGCCAGCGCCTCAACCGTCTAAGCCAGGGTCAGCCAACTGCGTGTACGTGTGATGTCAGGTAACACGTCACACATTCTGCTCGGGCAGCGAAACGAAGTACTTAGTACTGTAACTGAGAATTGAAGACTAGAGGGGCGAGGGGAAACACAACGTCATTCGTAGGAGGAGGCCCAAGGGCTTCAGGTAGTTCAATGCGGTATGTGTAGTACATACTGCTCTCCACATACTTTATTGTAACGTAACTTTCTTACGAAGTAGCATAAGAGTTATAAAGTTACTTTATTTCTACACACACCGATCTCGATAGCTGCAGTCGCTTAAGTGCGGCCAGTATCCAGTATTCGGGAGACAGTAGGTTCGAACCCCACTGTCGGCAGCCCTGAAGATACTTTTCCGTGGTTTCCCATTTTCACACCAGGAAAATGCTGGGGCTGTACCCTAATTAAGGCCACAGCCGCTTCCTTCCCACTCCTAGCCCTGCCCTGTCCCATCGTCGCCATAAGACCTATCTGTGTTGGTGCGACGTAAAGCTACTAGCAAAAAAAAAAAAATATATATATATATATATACACATACAAAGTAAACTTGTTTTTTTCGGTGCGTCTTCGGAACTGATATTGAACAAAAAAATTGCTGTTTTTTACAATATCATCCACTGTAAAGAGAGTTCTAATACTAACAAACAGTACAGTTTTACAACAAAAATTGTACAAAGAGTAATCTGTAAACTTAAAACATACGTTTTACCTCATGATATCGATACTCAGTCGCCACTCGTGGGTTTCCTTGATTTTTGTAGTCTTTTTCGTTGACTAGATTTCAATATTTGGAGTTAATTCTTGAGAAACACTAAGTTTAAGAGCACACTTCAAATCGTGATCTAACAACTGGCTTCTCTGTTTTGGTTTGGTTGTTTTTAAATTAGAAAAGAGTCGTTCACAGGCGTACGTGGAACCGAAAATACTCAACATTCTTGCTGCAAACCTATGCAATCGGGGAAACCTTTTTTGTGAAAAATGTCTATAAAAGTCACACAAATCCTTCTTATTTACGAATTGATCTCTTAGTTCTCTATCACACTGTAAATATATTAAGTCTAATTGTAGGTCTGGGTCAATGTTATCTGCAACTGAATATGGCGTGGTTAAAGGTTGAAAATCAGTTTCCAGATATTCCAAATTCTTAAATCTAGAATTAAATTCCGAATAAAGGTTTATTCTGATATTGATATACCTATCAATATCCTCAGCCGTAGCACATTCAAACACTGTTTATGAACTGACGCTCCCACAGACACAATTTTAATTTGAACGATTTCACTGTATCAAATATTCCTGTAATTATTAAACCCTTTCCCTGGAGAGAAACATTCAGAATGTTCAAATGACCTGTTAATTCTGCTAGAAATTCGAGGTCACAAATCCACCTGCAATCTTGTAGTTCGGGGACTGCCATATTTTGTCGCTCCATATATGTAGCTATATCTTGTCGTAGTTGAATAAACCGCATCGAGTACTTTGCCTCGACTAAGCCAATGATAAGGCAAATCACCAAGTTCACTGTCACTTTCTGCTAGGAATTCTTTGAATTGCTGATGACATAAGGCCCTTGATCTTATGAGGTTATTAATTCTAACCACTGCGGTCATTACATTTTTCAGTTCAATGCTTTTCGCACATAGATTTTGTAAATGTATGATACAGTGAATTGGAAAAAGTGTGTGAGCTATATTGAGAGTCTTCATTTTTTATATTGTGAGTCCAATTACCCCAGAATTGCGTCCTACCATTTAAGGTGCAGCATCTGTTGCTATTGAAACTAGTTTGTTCTATGGCACGGAAGCATTTTCAACACCACTTACAATGCAGTTGAAAATGTCGATGCCTTTCGTGGTATTCTTCACAGGCACTAAATCCAGTAGTTCCTCCCATATTGTAAGGTTTTCGTCAACCCCTCGTGTGAAAACGGCTAGTTGAGCCGTGTCAGAAATATCTGTGCTGTCGTCATTTATTGCTAAGGAGTATGCCCGGACGCTTCCTGTCAGTTCTAATAATTGTCGGTTGACATTATCAGATAGGTCTTGAATTCTTCTCGACACTGTGTGCGCGGATATGCTGGTGGCTTCGAACTCTTCAGCGGTATTTGGACAAAACTCCTCACCTGCTAGAATTAAACGTTCCTTTACGAATTCACCATCAGTGAACGGGTTAAGTTTCTTTGCAATAAATGTGAAATTTTATAACTCAGTCGAACTGCTGACTCACTGATCGAATGCTCGACATGGTTATTATTTTACCCTATAGTTCGGTAATTGCACGTACCCTTTCCTCGCCTTGATACGGATCATAATCTGTAGCGTGACACAAACTGTAGTGGCGTTGTAAATTATTATTTTACACACTGCAGCTCTTTTCTACAAACTAAATATTTAGCTGTAGCATTCCTATCATTTTCAACAAATAAATATAGATCTTCCCATAAAGATAAAAAGATCGGAGGCGTAGGTAGCTTGTCGCACCGTGATGTGCCCGGTTCGTCCATACTTATGTACTGTACCACTAACACCACCACTACGTACGGCACTGCACCTTTTTACTACAAAGCGAGGCTGTCTCTTCGTCTCACTCTACGACAGCGACTCCCCACCTTCTGCGCTCTTACGTCACATGGGCTCTCCGACGTCACACGGGCTGCCGCGCATCACACGCCAGCCGGTTGGCCGACCCTGGTCTAAGCCACTCAGCCCGGCTAAGAAATGTTTGCCCTACATAGTGATTTACTATGTTTTTTGTGACAGGAAAAATAGCTTTGGGGAAAGAGTCTGGCTTTTCATCCCAAAGTCGCAAACGGTGGGAGGATTCTTCTAATGACAATTACAATAATGTGCTATGAAGTAATAATATTTAATTTCATATTACAGCGACATACTGCCAGGAGCTGGTAGAATAAACAATGTGATATCCCACTAGATATTCCAACAAGGTGGGTATTTGATGATAAATGAAATGAAATGGCGTATGGCTTTTAGTGCCGGGAGTGTCCGAGGACATGCTTGACTCGCCAGGTGCAGATCTTTTGATTTTACACCCGTAGGCGACCTGCTCGTCGTGATGAAGATGAAATGATGATGAAGACGACACATACATCCATCCCCTGTGCCAGCAAAATTAACCAATTATGGTTAAAATTCCCGACCCTGCCGAGAATCGAACCCGGGGCCCCTGTGACCAAAGGCCAGTACGCTAAGCATTTAGCCATGGAGCCGGACGTTATTTGGTGACAATCTCAACATATAATTTTATTTCTACCCTGTATGTGTTCTACAACACTGTTTCGATTCGTTTTCAAAATCTGTTGTTTCGTAGTTTCACTCAAATATTAATAGCCAGATTTTTCATTATAAGTCATAAATTTCATCAGTGTATTGGGAGGTTACAATCCACCCTGGAATTGAGGAGCTAATTATAATGCATGCGTAAATAGTAACAATTGTCACTTAAACACAATGCCGTGGATCAACGTTGACGAATAACATATGCCGAACGTGGTGCCGTAATTGGTTATTCAAAAAACGATTCATAATTACGTGCAAGTAATTAATTGGTTATAGCTAACATAACAGTTTCGTTGTTAATAATTACGCAGCAAAACTTTGGTCACTGCCTGTATTATTTAACATGTTCTGTTGGCATTGTTAAATAATATAATTCCTATAATCCACTTGTATACATTTAACATTCTGCTACTACTGCTAACATAACACTAGCCAACATGATTTTGCAGTAAAATAGAAAATATGTAATTCTTATGGAAATCGCTGCCCAGATTCCGAAAATGATGCTTTTTTTCCTATCACGTCTAGTTTTGACGCAATTCGGTGTTTTAGAATCTGCATGAATTCGTAACATATAATGTTGAGAGATATTCTCGCGCAACTTTTTTTAGAATACAATTATGTGATTCGATTTGTTATTGTTTGCATTGCAATCTGACGATGAAGAAATAGATTTCGAGCCACATCAATATGACACACCTTCAAACAAATTCACGCAATCCGAATTGAATGATCAGATAAGGGACTTTAGAGCTAACCAAAGAAAAATGTGAATTACTTGGTTCAAGATTGTGCGAAAAGAATACGTTGGCACACAGTGTTACATTTTCCTGGTACCGAAATCGTGACAAAGAATTCCGAAAGTATTACACTCAAGAAGATGAACTTGTATTTTATACGGATGTTTCAAATTTTCTACATCAATTGGGAGAGAAAGAGTATGATCGTAGTAACTGGCTTTTTTTTTATTGACTCTTCCAAAATAAGTTTAAAGGCTATTTTGCTTTATAATACAAATGTTCTGGCATCCGTACCCCTTGAACACTCCACAAAAATGTCTCAAACAAGTTGGTGCATGAAAATATTAAATATCATGAGCATGGGTGGCAAATTTGCGGTGATTTGAAGATCATTGGATTGTTGCTGGGACAACAATAAGGCTATACAAAATTTCCCTGTTTCCTATGCGAATGGGTTAGCAGGACACGGGATAAACATTGGGATACGGTGAACTGGCCAGAAAGGAAACAACTACAACTAGGATCCAAAACTTTCTTGAATGTAAGTCTTATTGACCGCGACAAAATTCTACTTCCACCCTTGCACATCAAATTAGCATTGATGAAAGAGTATGTCAAGGCATTACAAAAAAGTAGCCTATGCTTCCAATATTTATCCTCTAAATTTCCCTCATTATCAGATGCAAAAATTAAAGAAGGCCTATTTGATGGAACACAGATTCGTAAGCTGGTGAAGGTTAAACATTTCACAGATACAATGACAAAAACTGAGAAAGAGGCATGGAACGCATTCAAAGATGTAGTGACTAAATTCCTTGGGAATATTAAGGACACTCAATACATTGTAAGGAAAATGTTGGTATAGTTTAAGGAACTCGGTTGTAATGTGAGCCTTATGCTTCATTTCTTAGCTTTGCATCTGGATTATTTCCCTCCAAATTTAGAAGCTGTCAGTGAAGAACAAGGTGAAAGGTTTTATCAGGGTCTCAGAGATGCAGAACGACGCTATCAGGGACGTTGGGATGTGAATATGATGGCCGATTACTGTTGGTCGATTGCACGAGACGACCCTTCTAGAGATAATTCAAGAACTTCAAAACCCCGGAAATTCCACGGAAAACGGAAAAAGACGGAGGTGTGAATCTAACCTGCACATAATGTAAGTAACAAAACTACGTATGTTTAACCATGTAATTTTTATTCAAGGTACGGTTATATTAATTTAAAAGCAACTGTACAGCCGAAACTAAATAGGCGCTTTATGCTTCAGTTTCACGAATTTCAGTATACATTAAAAATATAATTCAAACCATCTACTTGCTTACAAAGCAGCATTTATGTGTATTTAATGCATGCAAAATATGATTACGTTTTGCAAGCTGAAATTTACATTAATACATCAAATTTTATCAAAACTATGTATCAACAATTTTACGTAAGAACAAAATAACATTTTGTAAAATTGCTACTAAACCAGACGTCATACGCCAAAACTATTTTTTTCTCGGATTTTGCGTTAAGAAATACATAAAACCCACCTATTTCCGTTTTTAACGTAGATAACCGTCACATGACTGGTAAAACCTAACCTATGGAAGTTAGTGAGTACCTTACGTTAGAGAAGGAACAGATTCTTAAATCCAGCACCTCAGATTCCCATTCAACGTATTGTTCTTCTGCACAGCATTGCCGCCTTCACCGTTGCCGTTTATCAAACTGTAATTAGTGAAAATTTATCACTTATCCTTTTTGCTACAACATCAAAATAATGATTTCTATACCATCAAATGTTAAATTTTACAAGTTTCTTTTTACCTAAAGATAGATACCTTATTTTCTGATGTGTTTCATAAAAATCATACTGCCTCCCCTTCGTCCATCATAGTCACTACCATAATCAACAACGAAGTTTTTTATAAACACGTGAATCCATATTATTATCCTAATTTAGTTTAAACATTTCAGATCATCCAGCAGTAAATTGATTTCGTATGTAAGTAACATCCTATTTTTCAGCTAAAAATATTATATTTAACGTTTATATTCGGACTTCTCGTATGCAATTTTACTTAATACGACTTTGCATTAAGTACATGAATATTTAAACTTTTACTTCCTCATTCAATTTTCTTCGAAAATATTGTGTAATGTATTCAGTGTGAACCATAATTGGACGGGCTCACTAGGCTGAGTGGATAATAGAAACACACATCTTCATAATAGAAGTATATGCCTTTCAGCGTTCAGTCTGAAAGTCTATGTGCATTAACTATGCCCTTTCACAACGTTCTGTTTACAACTAGTTCTGAGACCTAATTTGGTTCTATACATCGTATACTTAAATCATTGAAATCTGAGGCTAAACATCGCCATCCTGGTCTCCCTCTGCTTCTCTGAACCAATATTCTCTCGGGCAATATACCCTCGTCTATTCGAAAACGTAAGCAGTTCTCATATGTGCTGTTTACTCACACGATAGGCCTATGTTTTACTAGCATCCCATATTCTCTCTATAACCTATTCCGATTAATGTACACCGCCCATGATAGATATAACCGATACACAAAATCTACACATTAAATTCGTGTACATCGTACTGTAGAATATAACAAATATTTTCCCTGCTTAGCATCAAGGCTTTGTAATATTTTCGATCTTGACCGAATTCTGCTAACATCACATCAATCAAAACAAAGCACTTACCGACTTGCTTCCTAGATGAATACAACAAAATACACGAATCAATGAAGAATTCCTTTGATGACTATGTCTGCTTAATCATATAATTTTCCATAAGCCACTTGTATGACTATTAGTTTTTTAATCTTAGTATGTACTTCCGTACTTCCCATGCGAATACATTCCTTACCTTTGACAGCATTTAAGATAATTAAACTAAATCCTTGTCCATTATCATCATAACTCCTGACTGCAATCAAGTTAACAAATTTTAATATCTGTAATACTTGAGCTTAATCACTCTATATTATTTTCATGTAGTTTATGCTATAATGCTTAACATTTTTTTCAGATTCCTAACTTAATTAGGTATAAGTTGTTCTTCCGTCATTATAGATACTTAATATTATAGTTTCTCCTTTATTTTATCCTTAAAAATATTCCGAATATTGTATTCAAAGCAGAAGCTGCATAAAGGGGCTCAATATCCTCAGCGACAAATTGTAATCAATAAATTATATTGAGTTCAATTCAGTTCATTTATTCTAAGGTGATCCCACCAGCACAGCCTGTTTATAAACACACTGCGTCATACTTCCAATCTATTCTTAACCTTTATTCCGAGTGCCTTTTTGGGCCGATGACCTTCGATGTTAGGCCCCTTTAAACAACAAGCATCAAGGAAGCCGAGGGTCTTTCTGCTATTGTACCCCTTTGTATAATGTCAATCCTTCTCTGTGTCTTCATGTATCATATAAATAAGGTATCCTGAATCCACCCAGCTTTCTCATCCGTGCAGCAAAGTCAGTCTGAAAGGAGATCGATGTAAAGGTAATTTCGTCCAAGAACTAACTTCCTCCCAACAGAAAAATGATGAACGTAATTGACCAGTCCTTGAATAAATGGGCAGCATATTGGCCTTCAGCTCAGAGTGCCTTGGGTTCAATTCCAAGGTGTGTCAATCATTTTAAACTGCGTGTGGTTATTTCTTCCGCTTTTGGGTGTTCATGTTCGTCTTAAGGCACTCCCCTCCTCCTACACACGACACTCCATACTACCAACCACCTCCGAAACTCACTACAGTTCCACCTAGGAATTACGTCAGAAAGGGCATCCGGCTGTAGAACTGGGAACGTACATCATAAGTACCTGAAATATTCCTCCTTTTCCAAATTTATGTTTCTTAACTCTCATTCCATCCTTCAACGTTTTTCCCAGCTGAATCAATTTTTAGCTGTAGTCGCTTAAGTGCGGCCAGTATCCAGTATTCGGGAGATAGTGGTTTCGAACCCCACTGTCGGCAGCCCTGAAGATGGTTTTCCGTGGTTTCCCATTTTCATACCAGGCAAATGCTGGGGCTGTACCTTAATTAAGGCCACGGCCGCTTCCTTCCCACTCCTAGCCCTTCCCTGTCCCATCGTCGCCGTAAGACCTATCTGTGTCGGTGCGACGTAAAGCAACTAGCAAAAAAATATCAATTTTGTCTTTGAAGGGCTAATATTCACATCATACTCGCTGGACCTCTCTCTCAGCCTGGTGAAAATGGGAAACCACGGAAAACCATCTTTAGGGCTACCAACAGTGCGGTTTGAACCCACTATCTCCCGAATACTGGATACTGGCCGCACTTAAGCGACTGCACTTATCGAGCTTGGTCTACGAATGAAAAATCAAAAATATGATGAAATGAAAGTTTAGGACCTCTTGGTGAATACACGGAAAATCAAAAAGAATCAAAATACAATAATATACGTTGGTCCATAGGATATTGAGACAAGGTTGAATCCCTGGTCTGAAAGAATTTGTTGTGGGTCTAGGTAATTATGTGCGTTTGGAGACGGGACCCAGCACTACCGTAGTGAACATTCTTGACTTAACAGCGCAGTGGTCAGGTAGCAGGCTGTAAGCTCTCCATGGCCGTCTCTGCGCACCGCACAAAGACATGTCGCGACCAGCTGAAGATGCGTCTTTGTCTACCAGTACCATATCCAGACGGCTAGCAGATAGGATGTGTCATCGCGGCGTTCCGTACGTTGTTTATCAGTACAACCTGTGCATCACCGAGAACGTTTGAACTTTTACTAGGAATGGACAGCATGGCAGCTTTTGGACTGGTTACAAATGGTATTCAGAGACGAATCACGGTTCTGTCTAGGTACAGAAAACCACTGAATTCGAGTCTGGTGACATCCTGTCCAGCACAGCGATCCACGTTTCATTGCTGAGTAGCACATTTCCTCACTTCAACGAGAGAGTCATGGCTTGAGGTGCCCTTTCCTACGATTCCCGTTCCCCACTGTAGGAACTCTGGGGGAAAACCTGTGACCATGTGTACTTCCCTTCCTCGTGCACTCGGCAATCTCATTTTCCATAAAGATAATGTTCGACCTCACACACCATTCATATCCCTGGCCCTCCATCATGATATCAAACTCAAGACTCCTTAATATGGGAATAACATACCCCAGTCCATACTGGAAAAATATCTCAGGTATTTTGGAAAATAAGTAATCTTCAAAAAAACGTGCAACATGCAGGAGGAGTTGCTACTATGTTTCCCCACAACACCATCCACTTAGAGCTACGTTATTATTCTGATATGGTATGCCAGAGAGTACAGTGCAGTCACAACTGAAAGGGGAAGCGTTATCAGGAGACGCCAATGCCGCGTTCGTGAACAGATATTCATTCGCCTGAATGCTGGTGAGATATTGCGGCAACAATTCACGACCATTTGTTAAGCTGAAAATTAATTGCTAATAATCGATCTGGCTCTTAAAATCTCAAGAAAAGCCTGACAAATCCAGTGACTAAAAGGCTGATAAAAATGGCAAAATTATACATAATAAGACGTTTCCAAACATTGAAATAAAGATATATCCAACCCTGCAACTCACATTCAGATTCAAATTTGGTAAGTAACGCAAGGTCCCTTCCGATGAAGCTCGCGGGCCCCAAATGCCTCAAAAGGAGCCCCAAAGTCGCCTTAAATCACAGTTATTTTCAAAAAAGCTCTTTATCGGAACGTCAAGGTCCGTCAAAAACCGAATGCCGAACTTTTGGACGAAGACAACATCGACACCACGGCTACGTGGTCAGCGTGCTGGCCTTTCGTCCAAAGGATTCCGGGATCGATTCCCTGCCGGGCTGTAGATTTTAACTATAGCGGTTAATTTCTATGGCTCAGCGCTAGGAGTGTGCGCCGTCTTCAGCATTAGCAGGCTGGGCCACACACCGCACACACAAAGAATTCTGGCACAACTCAAAGAATGTCATTTTTTAGTTATGATATGCACCAAATGCAAAATTAATCAATCTTTTGATCTGAAAAACTATTGTAAGTGTAAATTCTTTCTTTTTCGAGAAAAATCACAAATACCGCTATACCACTTGAGCATACCGAACATCACCAAACATCACCGAACATCACCGCTCCGTGCAAAATCCTAGAACAAATTTTATATTGTCGTATTTTCGCTCATGTAAAGAGGGCTATAAGTGAATATCAGCATAGCTTTATGCCTGGTAGATCAACAATAAGCAATCTTGTTAATTATGCGCAGTATTCTTTTAATGTTCGACATAGGCAGGGAAATGTTGATGTAATTTACTTGGATTTTTCGAAAGCCTTTGACAAAATTGATCACGATATTTTATTGAAAAAGCTCTCTGAATTTGGAATGACTTCGCCAATGCTATCACTGATTTCATCCTACCTTAGAGACAGGCAACAGTATGTAGCATATAGCAATTGTAACTCAGACATTTTTTCTGTCTATTCTGGTATTCCACAGGGTTCAAACCTGGGTCCGTTGCTGTTTAACGTTTATGTCAACGATCTCCCATCTAAGGTTAAGTTTTCAAACTGCCTTTTATATGCGGATGATGTAAAACTTTACAAAGAAATAAAATGTGATGGAGACATCGACAAACTACAAAGCGATTTAAATCAATTATACGAATGGAGTATAGAAAATAATTTATATTTCAATATAAAGAAATGTTGCTTCATGAAAATTACACACGGAAAATTCCCTAAAGAACACGTGTACTCTATCAACAACGAATTACTGACGCAGGTTAATTCAATTAATGATCTAGGAGTACGCATCACAAACAATTTGTCGTTTAACCCACACATTTATGACACAATTAATGATGCCTGCAAAAAACTGGGCTTCTTAATCCGACACACCAGAGACCTGAATAATATCCAAGCCCTCACACTTTTGTTCAACACACTTGAGTACGCGTCGGTAATTTGGTCTCCCATTTATAAATCTTATCAAAACCATGTGGAGAAAGTTCAAAAACGTTTCTTACGTTGTCTTTACTTTAAAAAATATAACAGGTTTGTTCCTAGCGGCATAATTCACTATAACGATCTCTTGGAAGAATTTTTTTTGCTAGGGGCTTTACGTCGCACCGACACAGATAGGTCTTATGGCGACGATGGGATAGGAAAGGCTTAGGAGTTGGAAGGAAGCGGCCGTGGCCTTAATTAAGGTACAGCCCCAGCATTTGCCTGGTGTGAACATGGGAAACCACGGAAAACCATTTTCAGGGCTGCCGATAGTGGGATTCGAACCTACTATCTCCCGGATGCAAGCTCACAGCCGAGCGCCTCTACGCGCACGGCCAACTCGCCCGGTTTGGAAGAATTTAACTTCACTTCATTATTAAACAGACGTATAATAAATGATCAAAAATACCTCCATAGAGTTATCAATAATGTGGTAGATAACAGTTACTTTCTACAACAATTCTCGTTCAATACCCGGAAAGGGAGTTTAAGACACAGACATCTCTTGTTTCTTCCGATTTCTAAAACAGTATTTTATAGAAGCTCACCACTGTTCAGAATGTGCACTACTTATTACGTCACAGTCCATAAATTTCCTGATATTGATCTAGACTTTGCTGTTAGATACAATTATTATGTAAAATTATTGAAGAAGGCACAGAGTTAAAGTAATGGTCGCACTATGCTGGGCACTTTGAGTTCAGTTCACTATTTCTGAAGGTTTACCATATAGGTGTATATATGTACTATACTATATTTATACTTATTTCTCGGGGCCGATGACCTTCGATGTTAGGCCCCTTTAAACAACAAGCATCATCATCATACTTATTTCTCAGTTAATTTGTGTTTCATTTTAGTGTTTTATTTTATTTAAATTTATATGATTTAAAGATAGATAAAGAAAATGTAGGGAAAACTGAAATCTTTTTATATGTCAGTTGCTTTAACGGGTGTCAGTCTAAGATTGGAGTTATTTCTTTTGTAGATACTAATTCCTAATTTATTTTAAATTTCTGTATTTCTACTTTTTAATTCATTTTTAGATATTAAATATTTTAGGTCATAAGTCTACGTCGAACCTCAAAAAGTCTACTTTTTTATTAATTTTTAGATATTAAGTATATTCAAACTTGAAAAAGTATTAATGTGCTGTAAATTCCGTTTGCTACTCTACTTGTTAATAATGTTGTATATTTTTATTTTTAGATATTAAGTTCTTTCTAACATTTGTTATTTTTAATAATTAATGCATAGTGACTAAGCCACCCGTAATTGGAGAAACATCTCTGTTGGTGGTATGAAATAGATAAATTAAAAAATCTCTTAGTTGTGATCTATTTCACTGAAACACTGTGAACAGGTGATGTAATATATGCTAAATATTATCATGTAGAAATAGTCTTATAAAATATTATTGTTGATTTTGATCTTTTAAACTTGTTTTCTCGAAAACTTTCAGTTTAGAGTTATGTCACTATTCTCGTGGAGGTGCGATATTCACTGACGCGACGACCGCCTATAACATGTCAGCTCGAAAGACCTACACCACGCCTTTCCGGAGGCCACGTATTATTATTATTATTATTATTATTATTATTATTATTATTTCTTTCTTTCTTTCTTTCTTTCTTTCTTTCTTTCTTTCTTTCTTTCTTTATTTCATTTCTAATCCGCTTACACTCCAGTGTTGGTTCTTCTCTCGGACTCAGCGAAGGATTACACCTCTACCACATCAAGGGCAGTGTCCTGGAGTGTGAGATTTTGGGTCGGGGATACAACTGGGGAGACGGGTCAGTACCTCTCCCAAGTGGCCTCACCTGCTAAGCTGGACACGGACCTTGTGGGGGGATGGAAAGATCGGAAGGGATAGACAAGGAAGGGGGAAGGAAACGGCCGTGAGAAGTGAGGGAAGCCACGGAATACCACTTCGAGGATGGCCTCCTCCACTCAGTTCAACCCACAACGCTGAGTGGACCCCGTTCCAGTCCTCGTACCATTTTTTCAAATTTCGTGGCAGAACCGGCAATCGAACCCGGGCCTCCGGGTTTGGCAGCTAATCACACTAACCTCTACAACCACAGATGCGCATATTATTATCTACTAAGAACGTAAAAATAGTTAGTGGGTCACAATATCAATAAAATTATTAGCTAAATGCCTTCTACTTAAGAGGTCTATTCGTAGTTAAAATGAAAATCCACAGCCTGTTTCCAGCCATTCGACCGGGTCAGGTATGGAATGAATGAAGCCCCCATTTTGCGGCGAGGATAGGAACTGTGCCGGCTGCCGAAGCCTTTCGCACTCCTCTGGGGCAATGATTAATGAATGACATGTGAAATGAAATGATATTGGAGAGTGTTGCTGGAATGAAATACGATAGGGAAAACCGGAGTGCCCGGAGAAGGAACTGTCTGCCTCCGCTTTGTCCAGCACAAATCTCACATGGAATGACCAGGATTTGAACCACGGAACCCAGCGGTGAGAGGCCGGCCCGGCGTGCTGCCGCCTGACCTACGGATACTTCCATTCGTAGTACTACATATTTATTAAAAGAAAGTAATTTTACACAGAAAATAAAATCATGCATTTATATACGTCAAAGTAACTGCCAAAGGACTAATTCATTAATTGTCAAATTTCGATATTTTGTACCATTTACGATATCCCCGATGATGGAAAGTAATACTTCACGCCGAACATGCGATAAATTCAAAGTAATTTGTTAATTTTCTGGTAATGTGAGTGCATATATCTTCATTGACAGCAAACAAGACTGTAAATTTTCTAGCCACATTGCTGCATTACTGCTTGGTATTCACTAGTCATTCCCGGAACTGAGTGATTGTTACCTGAAATACCATTCACAGGGCCACTATAAGCCCAATGTATATTACAAATCATTTTCGCTGAACTTCTCACGAGGAGGAAGTCCCGCCCGTAGCCTCTATAGCCAAGAACAAGCTCAAACACGACACTATACTGGCCGCTCCGCTACTCTAGTATAATAGAAACATTTTGCTTCGCTTTGAATAATATTGTTATCGCCATTGTTATGGAAAGTAAAAATTAATAGTCACTTACAATAATGAAGAAAGTAATTAACAGCCTACATGCGACAGAACCACAGAAGTTTCATCTAAGTGTATGAGGCAGGAAGGAAAGAGAAATGGATGTTATACTGTAATTTTCACGAGATGAACAAACTTTCCCAATAACTTTGGCAACCAAGTAACAATAACTGGCATTACCGGCCCACCAATACGTTCTTCGCCTGGTAGTAGTCAAAGATTGATGGCTCAGCGCATCTCCGCCGCAGAACTGGCAACTTTCCCCAAGGTGATAAAGAATAACAAGAAGAAACTTAATGTTAAAAACATCAAAGTTGAGATAGTTGGTTTTCTGCGGGCGTGAGTGAGAATACTAGTTTTATATTGCTTCATAAAAGTAAACATGATTAGTGCCGGTTCACAGAACACAAAAAGCTTTCCGACTGGGGGAGGTCCCGAGATTTTAGGCGCTAGCGATATATGTCATAGAGAGCACTGGGTGTGTCTTAATTTATAATGCAGTTCACGTTTTCAGATTCCTTTTAAGACTGTCTCTATGGATGTGACTCTTGTCTTATAAATACACAAAAGTTCCAGATTTGATGGTGACAGTATATGATTGATAAACTAATAACCAACGATACGGATGAAGATGTCATAATGTTAACGACGTGACACGCCAATATCTGCAGGTCATCTGGTTGTGCAATAAACGTAGACCCTTAATGGACTGCACTTGCCACGGGCTTGTTTCTTCCCAATAATTACTCATTCCTCTAGTGGCGTTTGGAGGGTGCAAGCTGCGTGACGATTCTTCACCTGTTTCACAAAAAAAAAAAAAAAAAAAAAAAAAGACGGTGGTGGTTCGAATCCAAGTCAATTCAAGTGATACTTCCCGAATGGAAAATCACGTCGTGGTAGTGCGGTTTCGATTGTGTGATTTCGTTATAATTGTTTATTTTCATTGCTATATTTTTATCAGTGAAATGTGTTACACCATCAGTGTCAAATGGCCTCCTCAGCCTCTATTTAATATATGGTAAATGAATAAGCAAAAAATAAGTTAATTAATTAATTAATTAATTGAAAGTTTCTATCGCTTATGAATTAAGACTAGTAGTCACTCGATACTTCAAGCCTGTATACCTGAAGTAGAAGCTTTATTTTCTATGAAAAATTATCTTATTTCTTGAACGTCAGTTTTAACTTACTAATCGTGTTGACAAACATCTGGGTGCTGGAAATTTGTCACATAGAATTTCTTGGAAGTTTTCAAATTTCGACATCCCTCAATGCCAACGACTTCAGTCCAGATCGAATACATTTTCTTACATTTTTTCTTTTGCAATTTGCTTTACTTCACACCGATACAGATAGGTCTTATGGCGACGATGGGATAGGAAATGCCTACGAATGCGAAGGAAGCGGCCGTGGCCTTAATGAAGGTACAGCCCAAGCATTTATCTGGTGTGAAAATTGGAAAGCACGCAAAACCAGCTGCTGCCGACAGTGGGTTCGAGCCCACTACCTCCCCAATGGATCGAATCCAAATGAATGGGACCAGAAAGAAAACGACCAACTGACTGCACATCTAAGGTTGTTTTATTTCGCATTTAGAATTATTATAATAATATTATTGATTTTACTTCCCAACAACTACTTTCACCGTTTTTTGAAACGCCAAGGTGCTGGAATTTTGTCCCACAGGAGTTGCTTAACGTGCCAGTAAATTTACCGACACGAGGCTGACGTATTTGAGCAGCTTCAAATACCATCGGACTGAGCCGGGATCGAAACTGCCAAGTTGGCCTCAGAAGACCAGCGTTCTACCGTCTGAGCTACCCAGGCCTACTTTAGAATTACTGCAATTACGTACACAGGTTTTAGGAAAAAGCCGTCAAATAATCACTGTGTGTGACAAAGGATGATATGTACTCATCTCTGAACATATTTATAGACAGAACGTCAAGCTCAAAATGTCGTCGGATTTTCTTTTTTTTTTGCTAGAGGCTTTACGTCGCGCCGACACAGGTAGGTCTTATGGCGACGATGGGATAGGAAAGGCCTAGGAGTTGGAAGGAAGCGGCCGTGGCCTTAATTAAGGTACAGCCCCAGCATTTGCCTGGTGTGAAAATGGGAAACCACGGAAAACCATCGTCGGAATTTTGATGGAAGTTATAGCGCCAGTAAGGGAGCATTAGAATCGAGATTCGAACAATTTGGTGACAGTCCATGATAACAAGAAAGACTGTGTCGGCCTATGAACGTGTCCACATAATCTATTTACGTAAGCGGCTGTCAACAAGAAGCGTTACTCGATGAGTGCGAGTGAATCAAAGTGATGTAATATTCGGATGGGAGTAGTTTAGAAACGACTGGTATGTATGTCTAACACTATAGAGCGTTCCAACCTTAAATTGCAGTACAGCAGTAATGGGATAATTCCGTCTCTTTCCTTCTCCCATGTTTTGCGGGTAGCGCTGTCCTACTCTAATGCAGCGGGTTTACCAAATATCCGTAAATCGGAATGTTATCGGTTAAAATGGGTGAATATCGTGTTAAGTACAGAATTTCAAGGCGCATTTGATGCCGTTAACAAAAAAAATGCAATAAAATAATTTAGTGTGAAAATGGTAATATAATGGAAAGTTTCGCTAAATGCAAAATCTTCATTGCATAGAACTTATCATGTCATAACTCCTATTTTATATTCATTATTTTCCTACATTTTCACTGCTGGTAAAGAAACATTTCAGCTCGGTGTAGATAAATTTGTTTTTAAATTTGAATGAAAACAAAATGCAGTATATGCGTTTATTTTCAGTCATGTTCAGGGAATTTTATGTGCAGGCACGAAAATTTCAGTCACTGGCCAGCGTCTTTCCGATTGAATTTGCATGGGGGGTCAAAGAGAGGCAAATGGTCTTCAGATATGGTAGTTGTTCTTAAAACAATCCCGAAGTTCTTATCTTGCTTAGTTCTTAATTTGTGACAGGAAGAATATCTCCTTGAATTTTGGATTCGCGCGTCACTCGGCTGTCTGTCTGGCTGGCTGAAGTACCGGTAGTGATCTCCCAAACACGCGCTTTTATCATTTCCAGACAGTTGCATGCAGTGCAATGCTCATTTCGTCAGTAGTATGTATAATGTATGTATGATTAAATACATATCAGTAACATATGTACAATTCTTGAGGGAAAGTGTATTTCGTTTGTGTGGTTCGTGAGTTCGTGCTCGTGCGTGGGATCTAATTTCGAAGAAAATGTGCAGAAGGATCATGCCGTGGTTAAAGCAAAGCAAACGGTCTTCGGATATGGAAGTCATTTTTAAATCATATCTCAAGTCCTTATTCCGTTATCTCTTAATTTATGACAGGGAGAACGTCCCGTTTGTTTACGTTTCACGAGTGACTCGGCTGGCTGAGCTGTTAAATATTCTGACAGCCGTGTGCAGTGGTGTTTATTTAATCAGTATTAGAAGATTGATTAAATAAAGATCAGTGATATATATAGGTGCATGTCTTTCGAGTTGACGCCGCATAGGCGACCTGCGCGTCCATAAGAATGGGGCCCTACCTGTGATGAATTCTAATGCTGAATACGGCACACACACCCAGCCCCCGAGCCATTGGAATTAACCAATGAAGGTTAAAATCCCCGACCCGCGCGGGAATCGAACCCGGGGCCCTCTGGACCAAAGGCCAGCGCGCTAACCATTTAGCTATGGAACCGGGCAAGGTCAGAGATAAATTTATAGTTCTCGAGGACAAGTGGATTGTGTTTGTTGTGTTTGTGTACTCTGTGTAGTTGTCAGTTCGTGTTCGTGCGGGGGGGTTCTTAGTTCGAAGAGAAAGTGCAGAAGGATGCACAATGGATCGTCAAATTAAAAAGAAAAACATTCCGTAGGTAAACTGAGGGGAAATGAAAGCAATATTATAATGGGTGTCCTGGATTGTTTTCTAGACTATGAATATGAGCAGTGCAGTCAGTGAAACAGCTAAAGCTACAAGTTGTTCCGAAAGAATTGTTCCGAAAGAACAATCTATGCTATAAGGAAGGAACACACACATGGTCCTTTGCGAACTCCCGCAAGAAAAGCAAAAAAGAGAAGGACGGCAGAAAAATGCAAGGAAAATTAAATATGATAAAATTGTGCGAAGTAGAGTGCGTCGGGTGGTTCACTCTCTTTTATTTGCTAACATACAACCGACATTGAACGTGATTTTGAGTCGGGTAAATGGAGAAGATTCTTTGCCACGATTTTCCAAAACTACGTTGTATCGCTTCTTACATGATATAGGCTTCCGTTATTTAAGACGGGGTAATAAAGCAGCTTTCATTGAAACCGATGAAATTATTAATTGGAGGTACACATATCTCAGGGAGATAAAACGTTTGAGCGCACAAAATAAAGCTATCATTTACACAGATAAATCGTGGTTAAATATTGGGCAGACAGTGACAAAAGAAAGGAAGGATACGACAGTGAAAAGTGCACGGCACGCCGCCATTGAAGGGGTGAGTTCGGGACTTAGGCCACCGAAAAGCCGAGGACCGTGATTTGCCTTAGTCCACGCAGGTAATGAACATGGTTTTATTCCAAATGCTGAACTAACATTTTTATGTCATAAAAACATGAGACAATTGGGCAAATTACGTGAACGAAGTAAAGAAAAATGAAAGAGATTTGTGGAAAGCAGACGAATTACAGGACGATGTCGACGATGAAAAGCTTTTAATACGACTTTCTTCATCGTCCAGATCATCCTCAAGTTCATCTCCCGAATCCGGGTCATTCAAAGAGGGGACATCAGGCCTTGCAGAAATGATAGAAGGTGTACGTCCAATGTCTGAGAGCAACGCCAGTGATTAAGGTATGTTGTATTTATTTTACCATCCTACAAATATTAATTTACGAATGAATGAACTTAAAATTACAAAATTAAAAACGAAAAATGTGTTTGAGTCACATTCGAGCGTGATCTTCACGAGTCGATTTCGCAACAGCGCGCTCCATCTGCGCTGTACTGCAATTTAAGGTTGGAACGATCTATAGTCCCGTTTCATGATACGGGGTAAGGGGTTTCGAAACAAGTGATGATATGACATTTAATATTTCGTCACTCTACCTTTCTTCCCGCTCTCTTTTCTCTTTTCCCCACAGTAACTTCCTTTCTCTCAGTTCTAACACTCACAACTGTTTTATTAGCATTCGTTTTCACAACTCTACAAATGACATTTCCACACCGGGTTTTCCTTATTCTCCTTCCTGTTTTGCTTCACCAACTTCCTTTCCTTGGTGTGTTGTAGGTTTGTTGCTGGTTCCCGGTATTACTACAGATTCTAGGGGGTGCTCGTGGTTGTGGTAGAGGTGGCAGACTTAGAGATGTACCTGGGACATCTGTTGATGAAGAAGCCACTCCTGCTGAGTTTCCTCCTTCAATATTACTTGAACTTTTTGCTACTCAATTATCATTGATGTTGTACAGTACCGCAATAATGAAAAATAAAATGAAAATCCACAGCCTGTTTCCAGTCATTCGACCGGGCCAGGAATGGAATGAATGAAGCCCCCATCTAGCGGCGAGGATAGGAATTGTGCCAGATGCCGAGGCCTGTCGCACTCCTCTGGGGCAATGATTAATGAATGACGGATGAAATGAAATGATACTGGAGAGTGTACTGGAATGAAATATGACAGGGCAAACCGGAGTACCCGGAGAAAAACCTGCCCCATCTCCGCTTTGTCCAGCACAAATCTCAAATGGAGTGAGCGGGATTTGAACCACGGATCCCAGCAGTGAGAGGCCGACGCGCTGCCGCCTGAGCCATGGAGGCTACAGTACCGGAATAATAATAATAATAATAATAATAATAATAATAATAATAATAATAATAATAATAATAATTGTATTTCTAGTAGAATTACTTATTGCTTCATACATTATTTCTTACCTTGCAGTCAGTTTATTGATGGATTTGAGCCACTCCCTATTATATGCAGTAGTTACTTTTCCCGCGATTTTAGGTGAACTGGGGTTTGTTTATGTTTTTTTTCTAAACTGGTTTTACTTTAATCTTCATTTTTAATTTCGAATTGTTTTAGACAATTCACCTCCAGATAATTCGATCCCAAATTATATTTTATTTTTATTTTCTGGATGATCACCTGCAATGCTTTCGTTATCGATTATCAGGTAGCTGAGATTTTGAAAATCGGATGGGTTGTGACCTCAATAAATCAACGGAACCTGTCTGAAATTCAATATCGTCCTCCTCCATGGTGACTAACCCAATGCTTATATTCTGGAAGCCATAACCCGCTGTGAAACGGACGTGAAAATTTAACTCACTGAGCCCCAATTCCGGGTAGAGTTGTCACTCAGGACATTGAGTAAATTCTAGTGCAATGCAGCGACATGTTATGCATACCGTTTATAAGTGATTGATTTTCCTCTTCCACTAGCGAGCAGAAACTCCGAGTAAACATTTCACCATTATGCATATTACCCAAGTGATAATATTAACTATAGACTACAGAAGCGACCCAACTTCAAAACCTGCAACCGATGCCCGCTATATCCGCCATATTATCTCGGGGAACTCCAAGCTCAATGTTGGAGGATTTAGTTTGGCGTTGGTGGTGACTTCTGGACGTCGTGTATCCAATCAAATAATTAAGGGCAGTATGATGCCAGTCCGAATTCCGGACGGCTATGATTGGGTCCAGCTCTCACAAGTGACCATCATGTAGTCAATTGCAGATGGAACTCCCCAAAATTATTCACGAACGTCACAAATGTTTAAGCCCAGGCAATTGCAGACACCATGTTTGGAGGGAACCAGATAATACTGCATATCTCATTCACTGTGCTTGTCGGGTGCAGCCAAAGCTGACTATTGGTATTCGGAGATTGCATTAGATAGGATCGCTGCACACGGAGAGTATAGAGACGACATTATCCAACCAATAAAGGAACCGTACCGTCAGCATTCTGGAAATGACTTCATCTTAAGGAACGACAAGTAGCATACCCATCATTGGGGATATGGAATAAAGTGGATGTGCCCCATTGAACAATCTACGTAATCTACAAACAGAATAGCCAGTGACGAACGGGTTAAATAGGAACGAGAATAATTTATGACTTTATGGAAGGTTTGCCAACAAGGATTCAAACTAGGAGACATGCTGTACAATATTAGGGCGTAGCGAGTACATATACAGTAGTATATGCCAGAGAGATGTTAAGAACAGAACAACAATTGCTAACCAGACACCGGTGGAACCGAACCCACAACCTTCGGCTTCGTATTCAATGTTGTACCACAGAGATAGAGAGTTATTATCATTTATGTTCTGGTGACTAGGATCTGAGCTACAGGTCTGGCACTACACTCAGCACACTTGTAGAGAGCACTAGTCCCACACTGTGGACCATTCCAATTGAATAGTTAGTTTTCACCCAGCATGATTCCTGCACAGCCGGCCCCGTGGTGTAGGGGATGCGTGCTTGCCTCTTATACGGAGGCCCGGGTTCGATTCCCGGCCAGGTCAGGGATTTTTACCTAGACCTGAGAGCTGGTTCGAGGTTCACTCAGCCTACGTGATTAGAATTATGGAGCAATCTGACGGTGAGATAGCGGCCCCGGCCTAGAAAGTCAAGAATAACGGCCGAGAGGATTCGTCGTTCTGACCACACGACACCTCGTAATCTGCAGGCCTCCGGGCTGAGCAGCGGTCGTTTGGTAGGCCAAGGCCCTTCAAGGGCTGTAGTACCATGGGGTTTTAGTTTCAGTTCCTGCACAGAAGATGACCTTTACCATGCCACAGATTTTGAACTGGAAATGGCCAAGTTTTGGTTAAAAATTACATATACTGATTTAAATTTGCTGTATGTTCACGTCACGAGAATATACAAGGTGTATGAGAACTATACCGATCAAAAATATCTGGAACGTTCTTCGTGTTATGTTAGGAACGATGGTGCAATCAGATTGGAGGATAAAATATTTCTTTTAGAGAAAATGAAGTTACATTTTTCTTCCTGGCGCGCGATTCAAATTGACGAACTCGTCGCATTTGCTTGTGCCATGCCAGACCACAAGCCACTGCTGTGCTCCTGGGAAGAGAAAGGGAAGGAGGGAGGTGATGTGGGATGTATAATGGAGACAGAGATAATGCTCCGCGCGTATACACGAAGTTTCCTCGTTCGACCCGCACATGATTGTCCTTGTCACTTACAGGCGATATCCACAGTTCGTTTATTAAACAGTCGTAACTGCACACACAGTAGAAGAACACACTGTAATTAAGACACACTTGTCAGTCAAGGAATGCGTCAGATCGTTCCTTCTCTTGTCTGTTGGTCGCAGTAACGTTCATTATTACCGGGCAAGTTGGCCGTGCGGTTAGGGACGCGCAGATGTGAGCTTGCGTTAAGAAGATAGTAGGCTCGAGCCCAACTGTTGGCAGCCCTGAAGATGGTTTCCAGTGGATTCCCATTTTCACACCAGGCAATTGCTGGGGCTGTACCTTAAGTAAGGCTACGGTCGCTTCCTTCCCCCTATTAGGACTCCCCTATCCCATCGTCGTCATAAGACCTATCTGTATCGGTGCGATGTAAAGCAAATAATAAGAATAAAAAAGGTTATTTTATTATTTAACATGCTCGAAGATGCGACGCTGCCTCCCCACGATTGTGTATTACTTCACCCACAACATTATAGATGGAAGGAAACAATACACTCAATGATTTGATTACAGTAGATGTTTCATATGCCTCCCTTCTACTTTGATGCACAGTTCACAACGGTGTAGTAGTGACCTTTGGACTATGTTCAGGATGTGTGGTGCGTCACGAACGAACTGGAAAGCTGCCTGGGTTCTTAGAACAAGTTCATCACCTCTTTATACGGGGGTCGAAGTGTAGTCATTTAGTGCAGAACAAACCGTACACTGCCTAATGGGGCTGGGAAGCGACTATGCGCACCGAGCATTATCTCTGTCTCCCACTTCCCACTTCCCCTCCCTTCCCTTCCTTCCTCTGACGCACAGCAGCAGGCAGCGCCTCGCTCTCTGGCATAGCAAATAGGGTAAGTTCGTAAATTTGAATCGCGCGCCTGGAAGTAACAAAGTAACCTCACATTCTCGAAAAGATTTTTTTTTCCGCCAATGCGATTGCACCATCGTTCTTAACATAACACGAAGAGCATCCGTGATTATTTTTATCGGTATAGTCCTGATTCGCCATTTATACTATAAACATGTTCGTAACTCGCTGACTATCTTTTGAAACATATAAAACTGCATTTAAATTGAAAAATTTGAATATCTGCATTTAAAATGGAAAATATGAAAATTAACATTCATTAAATGAAATACACAATCGTCGAACCCTGGACTCACACTTACTTCTTACCTGCTTACTTACACATACGTTATTTGAAGGGCGCCAGCTACCACTCAGTGCAGCAATAATAGATTGAGAATCTTGACTATCTCTAGGGTGCGGGGTAATAAGCTTACTTTTGACAACATACCATATAAGTTCTGGGAAAAGGAGATTGGCGTTCGGTTTCCCCATTAAATTTGAGGTTATCTAATTCTGTCGTTGAAATAATACTATAAATTAATTTGATGGAACAAAATATATTCTTTAAATAATATATAAAAAACAGTGAGTCTTGTTGCGATAAAACAGATGAAAATATGAAATTATGACATTGCAACTGAAATAAAGTAGGCATGAATTTGAATTCTTCTTGACCGGACATTTAACAATTTATACGAAATATATCCCTTACTGTTTCACTCGACTGTACCTTCAACACTTTGAGTGTAATTACGACGTATTCCTTAGATCTGGTGTTTACTGTAGATGTGTCACGCCTAATTTGGTGATGTATCCATGTGACTGCTTCTTCTCCATATCATATGATTTCTTGGTAAATCTGTATGGTATTCAACTGAGTGACCGACCAACTTTGGCCTCACTCTCTCATTGACCAAAGACTAATGCTTCACTGAGTCTTCTCCATCTCGTTCACACAATGGCCAACTGTGGCCTCTGTTTCCAGTAGAATAATGACTGTCCACTTATCCATTTGACTTCTTCACTGTTCAGCTTCCATTTAACTAATGACTGACGCTACAATATGCAGCCACCTTTTATAGACGTTGCATGGCACACCTACGTAATCTCCAGAAATAACCATGACCTACTCCCACATACGCGACAATTATTACATGTAATGGTGAAATCCCCTGGGGCTCCCTCAGAAACTCAAAGGAACTGAGCTCAGTGCTAAGTGAGCACGATGACGTAGCCATGAAGTAGCAATGACTTGGCAGAAATCCCAGCAGTATTGCACAATATAGCAATGCCATATCCAACAATAACAACAATAACAATATAACAATTCTCACTGTACATGTCTTGAGTGTTATTCTACACATACGTATATATGCATACATTTAACTACAATTATGCAAGCGACAAGCATTGCATAATCGAACTGAATAAGAATGATAATATAATAATAGTAATCTCACAGATAAAATAATAATACTGACATAATAATAACAATAATTATAATAACAATAATAATAATACAGATAAAATAATAAAATAATGAAAATACAGATATCATCTTGTAACGGGATTTGAACCGTTACAATACCTAGCATAAGCATCATCTTCTCCTTTTTCTACAGCTCTTCCCACACCCGTGGGACCGCGGGTGGGAACTGTGTCGCACATGTGATTTGGCACTGTTTTATGGCCGGATGCCCTTCCTGACGCCAATCCTGTATGGACGGATGTAATCACTATTGCTTGTTTCTGTGGTGGTTGGTAGTGTAATGTATTTTGTGAATATGAAGAGGAAAGTGTTGGGACAAATACAAACACCCAGTCCCCGGGCCAGAAGAATTAATCCGATGCGATTAAAATCCCCGACCCCGCCGGGAACCGAACCCGGGAGGCTCTGAACTGAAGGCCTCAACGCTGACCGTTCAGCCAATGAGTTGAACCTTTATACTGTGACCGTATCGTCACTAGGAATATTTATTACAAATTAATGTGTGGGGAGTGTACATGCTTTGAGCTTCTTTGTCAGGATGGGAGCCCAGTTTCATCATATTGCGCAACATCCTCGCCGGCATGACGCCAAACTCACGCGGATTGTAGTTGATAAAACCCCCAAAGTGAGAGCGCATGATGAGGGAAGACAAGGAAGAAAAATATATCTACCTGACTCCGCCCCTAAAAGAAATGCCGACTCACATTCGCCATCTTGGAGGGGCTTAACCTAACTTTTTATGCGTAAGAGAGATAGCCTAACCTCATGGAGGGGCTTAACGTCCGTTTAACGGCCGGATGCCCTTCCCGACGTCAATTGCACAAGATGGCGGCTATGCATGACTCCTTATGAGACGGCTTAAGGGTGCTTACGCAAGATGGTGGCTGCAAGATGGCTGCTATACATAGGCTCTTGATTAGACTCCCTTGGGATGCTTGCGCAAGATGGCGGCTATACATGGCTCCTTATGAGACGTCTTAAGGGTGCTTGCGCAGGGTGGCGGCTGCTCTTATGAGACGGCTTAAGGGTGCTTGGACAAGATGGCTGCTGCTCTTATGAGACGCCTAAGGATGCTTGCGCAAGATGGCGGACAAAAGATGGCGGCTATACACGGCTCCTTATGAGACTCGTTAAGGGTGCTTGCACAAGATGGCTGCTGCTCCTATCAAGAAAGCTAGCTTAGAGGTTAACGGGCCGTGGCGGTTCGATTCATTAAATTCGGGGCTTAAATGCAAAATGTTAAATATCTCGCAAACGGTGCATCGTAGAGCAAAACGGACAAAATTTTTCCGCCTACTACGTGGGTACGCAGTATCAGGAATATGATAGCATAAGCAAAAATTGTCTAATGATGAAATCAACGGTTCGGTTCCTACTTAGGCCCTTCGGCATTTGGTCTGTTTTAGCTTGTATTGAAGCAAGTTTTCGTAACTTGATTAGGTCTTGCTATGGTAGAGAGTGTAACGTGCCCTGCTGGTTCGATTCATTAAATTGAGGGGCTTAAATGCAAAATGTTAAATATCTCGAAAACGGTGCGTCGTAGAGCAAAACGGACAAACTTTTCCTGCCTACTACCTAGGTTCGCAGTATTAGGAGCATGTTAGCATAAGAAAAAAGCAGTCTGATGATGAGATCAACGGTTCGATTCTTACTTAGGCCCTTTGGTATTTCGTATGTTTCAGCTTGTATTGAAGCAAGTGTTCGTAACCTAATTAGGTCTTGCTATGGTAGAGAGTATAACGTACCGTGCTGGTTCGATTCTTTAAATTTGGGGTTTAAATGCAAAATGTTAAATATCTCGAAAACGGTGCGTCGTAGAGCAAAACTGACAAAATGTTTCTGCCTTATACCCAGGTTCGCAGTATCAGGAACATGATAACATAAGAAAAAAGTAGTCTAATGGTGAGATCAACGGTTATGTTCCTGCTTGGCCCCTTTGGCATTGGCAGCTATCTAATTCTATAAGATGGCGGCTACATATAGCTTCTTATGAGACAGCTTAAGGGTGCTTGCACAAGATGGCTGCTGCTCCTATGAGACCCCCTAGGGATGCTTGCGCCAGATGACGGACACAAAATGGTGGCTATACATAACTCCATATGAGACGGCTTGAGAGCGCTTGTACAAGATGGCTGCTATACATAGGCTCTTACGAGACGCCCTAGGGGTGCTCGCGCAAGATAGCAGCGACAAGATGGTGACTATACACAGCTCCTTATGAGACGGCCTAGGGGTGCTCGCACAAGATAGTGGCTGCTCTTATGAAGAAAGCTAGCTTAGAGGCTACTGCGCAAGATGGCGGCTACTGTTATGCATGCGGTGGAGGGCAATTTGAAATTCCACCTGCTCTTGTTTGTAAAATTCCACGTGCTTTTTTGACAGCTCTCATCTTTAATCAACAGAGCATCGTGCTGGTGTCTGTACAGCACTAAACCTCATACCTTTGAAATGTGGTGGCGGGTAATTTGAAAAATTCTACGTGCTTTTTTGACAGCAGCCACCTTTAAACAGTAGCAGCTATACATAAGCTGTTAAGGCCTCCTCTTATGTCAAGGCATAGCTTTATATCTCTATCGAACAAGTTTAAACTTGCATTGCGAAAGCAAGAATGTGCAGCGATAACATCATTATGCATGTTTAGACTTGCAGATGACAAAAGAAGTGACTGAAACATAACAAGACTAGAATCAAACGCTGTACTCGATACAATATGTGTTCAGAACATTGTTTGATGTGTTCAGATTACTAAATAAGTGATCAAAACTAGAATCGAACACTGTACACGATACAACATGTGTTCAGATCATGTCAGGGGGTACCTTTGTTCTAAGAAGATTAGATCGCAAAAAGAAGTGATTAAGACTAGAATCGAGCACTGTACTAGATATCGTTATCTTCAACATGTGATTAGAACATTGACTGATGTGTTGAGAACACGAAATAAGTGATCAAGACTAGAATCGATACACTTCGTAAATTCGTCCCCCTTCTAAAGTCTGACAAGTACAATTAGGCCTAATTTAAATATGTTCTTCCTTTCTAACAATAACAAACACATTCACTATAATGAATCACTTGAAGCTATTAATGAACAATGTTGTCGTGGTATTTTCAGCCTTCTAAAATATATCACGTATGAATATTTATGTCTTTGTAGATCTTGAGCATGTTTCGTAAAATGGAAGCAAGCATTTCGTGCAAATAAGCCATTTCTGTTCTTTATCGGTTGAATGAAACTTGCCGCAGCTGGAATATTCAGCGTCACATTCGTAACATTCGTCGCGAATCACTAGTGTCGGGGGTTCATTCCAGACACAGGTAGTGTCTTACTACAGTACTTTCTTAGGGAAGTTCTTTTCCGGCACATATGTTTTCTGAATTTAGTATGGTGGGTGAGGAGGGGGACAGCCACTCACTCGAAGAACGGAGCCTCTTCTTATTGATGTTGAAGCGTCACTTTTGTTGAGTACAAGTCCTCCGAACACTAAATTAAAAACAGCATCCTGCTGTGAGGTGATCTGTGGTAAGTTGGGTTTGGATGTGCGTCATAGTGCGATGCAGAGAATTTAAAACCCGGGTCTGGATAATTAAATCCGTTTCCTGAGTAAATTCTCTGGCCTTTTAAATACGAGGTGAACGGGAACCTTAGAAAATATGCGTGAATAAACATTTGTTAAAGATTAGTTATTAACTATTTTAGGTGCTGTGATTAGTCATTTAGAGGCCGAAAGAAAAAGAAATCTAACTTAAAGTATGTGTGCATGTCATTTGAAGCTAGGTACGAAATCAAAATACCTCGACGGTTTGGAAAATTGTCTGTCTTACTGTCTCAGAATAAATCGCACACTACGTGAATTATGAATATTCTTCAAGCAATTTGTCTCGTATCACACCATCGAATCTCAATAAACAAAGTAGGTATGAAGAAGGATAAGGAACAGAGAGAAAATTATCTCCAAGTATCAGCTCCTTAACGTTCATGATCACTGATATTAAATAAAATTCCTATTTCAGATCTGAGAGGTTAATCGTTACTATCTTAACCAACAAACTCAATAGCTTCCCTTATTTTGTCAAATGAAAATTAATGAACATATAATTTAATTATTGTAATTTAACATTACTACTATTACTACTGCTAATAATAATAATAATAATAATAATAATAATAATAATAATAATAATAATAATAATAATAATAATAATAATAATAATAATAATAATAATAATAATAATAATAATAATAAATTTCGAAACCCACTGTTGGCAGCTCTCACGATGGTTTTTCTTGGGTTCCCGTTTTCACACCAGACAAATGCTGGGGCTGACCCTTAATTAACGCCACGGTCGTTTTGTTCCAACTTCTGGCCCTTTCCTCTCTCATGGTCGCCAAAAAAAGTATGTCAGTGCGACATAAAGCAAATTGTAAAGAAAATAATAATAATAATAATAATAATAATAATAATAATAATAATAATAATAATAATAATAATAATAATAATAATAGACACTTTTTGTGAGAATCTAAGGCGAGAGACTCTCGTCTTGAGAATGGGCTCATTACCCTGTCAGAAAATCTACTGCGGCGAACCCAAAGCCATAAAGGAAGAAAACAAGTATGGTCCATTGCACTGGCTAGCCAGCTGCCAAGGAGGTATGTGGTTTATACGCCTTAAAGGAGAAATTTACTCCATATACCTGGGTAATCGACGCAAGAATATTTGTGTTACCAAACGTCAATTCTACACCTAGGTAATATCTACTCAAATAAAATGCATTGATGATTCGATTAATCGGTTCTATATCTGTTATATTATAATAACAATGTTACAATGTGTGCTGTTTGAATATCAATATGTCAATAAAACTTCTGGTTTAGAATAATATCGTCCAATGTTTAATGTTTCCTATAAATAATTGTAGAATCATTTAAGGATCACTATACTTTCGCAGTTCACTTGGTAGGTCTTCAGTTCTTAGATGTATATCAAGTACAACAAGTAGTCTCGTTGGTAAAATAAGAAAATAAGAGATTTCTTACAAACAAATGCTTCACTTTCAAGCAGCTGAACCGAAACCTAATACAATTTTTTACAGGTACAGCATGGTTCAAAACGTAATATAAGTTGATCACGGATTTTGAAATGTTTCCTCTTATACACAGAGACTAAACATCTCAACTAGATTCAACAACAACTTCCTGAAGCTATAATAATCATAATAATAATAATAATAATAATAATAATAATAATAATAATAATAATAATAATAATAATAATAATAATAATATAAATATCTGACAGAGGTGTTTTGAGATGACGCCCTATAGACGACGTGCGCATCTGTGAGTATCGGACCGTACCTAATATGAATTCTAACATTGAAGACGGCACAAACACCCAGCTCCCAAGCCGGATGAATTAACCAAAGAATGTTAAAGTCCTCGAACAGGCGTGAATCGAACCCGGAGCCCCTTGGACCAAAGGGTAGCATGCTAATCATTGGCCCATGACTCTGGACTTCCTGAAGCTCGTGTTTTATAAATTGTAACGATTGTTTAAATTTTTGATGCAACAACTGCCACATATCACACATTTAGTTTCAAAATAGCTAAGATAATAACTTGAAATATACTTCTTCAGGTTTTTTCATGCTTTTCATCCATCCTAAAGTCACAAAATATAGTTTTACAATGTATCAACAAAGAAAATTGGTGAAAAATGAGTGATTTTTCCAAGCTCTAAGCCTGCATAAAATTGACCGTTGATAATGAAATGAGAGCGGTTCGTCTGAAGTTTGAGGTAACTTCTTGAGAAACATAACGCAGTTCATGAAACAAAAAAGTTAGTACTAATAAATAATTAAAATAAACATTCATAGGACAAATATGAAATATAGTTGTATTTATGAGACATATTATACCCTATTCCGGCCCCGTGGTGTAGGGGTAGCGTGCCTGCCTCTTCCCCGGAGGCCCCGGGTTCGATTCCCGGCCAGGTCAGGGATTTTTACCTGGACCTGAGGGCTGGTTCGAGGTCCACTCAGCCTACGTGATTAGAATTGAGGAGCTATCTGACAGTGAGATGGCGGCCCCGGTCTAGGAAGCCAAGTATAACGGCCGAGAGGATTCGTCGTGCTGACCACGCGACACCTCGTAATCTGCAGGCCTTCGGGCTGAGCAGCGGTCGCTTGGTAGGCCAAGGCCCTTCAAGGGCTGTAGTGCCATGGGGTTTGGTTTGGTTTATTATACCCTATTTCATATGTAATATAAGGATTAACATCAGTGAAGCTAGGAAAACCTATATTAAGCAACGAAAATAATCCCTATGACTTCAGGAAATGTTAAATATACCGTAAAACATTAGGTGGTAGTTATGCTCATTGTAATCTGAATTTCGATCTGGATCACAGTAATCAAGTATTCGCATTTTCTTTAATAATATTACACAATATTCTTCCCTACATGAACACATACCTTTTAGCCACATACCGCAAAATGACATCCAATTGTTTGTGGTCATCAGAGTGTCGTCTTTGTTCATCTATTGAATTGTATTGAATGGACATATTCCAATGTCATTCTTATTGTTCACAATGGAGTACGTAATGCCATTATGATATTTATACTTTAAAGACAGATATGCAATAGCAATGGACGATGCATGGAGACAGACTGCTTTAGAGGCACCTTCGGAAAATTATTTGGGCCTTCTTATTCACCAGTGTGAGTTATTAATCTACCACACTATAGTTTAACAAAAAATATGACGTACATACTCCTGGTACCATAAACCTAGCTTGTGTCATGCAATACGGACATTGAGGTGAAGTCATTTAGGCCATTTCTATATCGTACAGTCAAGGCTACAACGTTATCGCAGTCTACTATTGATGAAGATGTGTTATGTTATTGGATTACCATGGAAGAAATCTCATCTACCAGGGCGAAGTTCAGTCAAATAGACTTATATCATTGCTAGTATATATATCATTTTCACATTTTAATATGTTAGTTCCTGGAACTAAGTGTACACTCAACCGCACAAAAATTGGCCGTCGCAGAAGATGGTATTCTTTCAAACATCCTCGTGTTTGAAATATAATATTCTCCAGATGGTGGGATTCCAAGTTTCATTTATTTGGCCAGGGACTATCCAAAGTTTACGTGTACCGTCGCAATTCGGGAATGTACAAAATAAATATAACGGTTCGTGGTGTAAGTTATTGTAGTTACCTCCCAGTTCGTTAACCACTGAGAACTGTTGAGTGGCCTAGTAAGTGACCCTGAGAGTTGGGATACCAGTTCTCGTGGAACAGGAGTGGGCATCTCGGACATATTTTGAATCACGGCCCTGCTTGAGCTCAGGCGGCTAGAACTGTACAATCTATCGTGGTCCCTAACCCGTTAGTTCTACGTGTAAGTAGGGCAGCATCCTGCTTCACAAAATTTACCGAGCTCAGGCCATTTGCCGGAAGCCTCAGGCCTAGACGGAGTCCCACTCCTTGGAAACAACTTGACCAAAAAATAGAATTCGATGGGGAGCTTTCAGTACTAATGGAGGCAAATTAAAGGAAAAGGAAGTAGAACTGACTGAGTCAGCAAAGAGGGCGATGCGCCTGGATATGTTAGGAAAGAATGATATTCGGGTAAGGGGATAGGCCTATAACGAAGTAGGGACACGAAATTATAAAGTATTCCTAAACTCTGTTAAAAAGAGAAGTGCAGAGTGTGGAATAGGGCTGTTCATCAGGAATACTATTGCACGCAACATAGTTCCTATAAGGCACGTAAATGAACTGGGTATATTTATCCGTTGGAAGAATTAGGATGAAAATTGTCTCAGTGTATTCACCATTTAAAGATGCAGATGAGTATGAAGTTGACAAGTTTTATGAAGCACTGAGTGACATCGCAGTCAGCCTCAAGAGCTCGGAAAAGCTAGTGCACATTGGTCAACGCGAGATTTGGAAATAAAACGTTTTTTCACAAAAATTGTTTTACGTCGCACTGACAGAGATAGGTCTTATGGTGACGATGGGATAGGAAAAGCCTAGGAGTGGAAAGGAAGCACTCGTATCCCTTTATTAAGGTAGGTACATCCCTAGCATTTGCCTGGTATGAGAATGGGAGATCACGGAAAACCATCTTCAGGGCTGCCGATAGTGGGGTTCGCACCCACTATCTCCCGGATGCAAGCTAACAGCTGTGCGCCCCTAAGGAAATAAAACTGAAGGGTACGTACAGGTGATAGGTAAATGCGAGGAAGATATGGAATATAATAGTAACGGGAAGCGTATAGAACTAGTACGGGATTGGCAGGTACGAATGTATTCTTCAAGCATAACGAACCAGGGGAACCAGATCCTTAATAGTCTATATCTAAACCGACTTTCTATTCAGGAAACCTGTCACGAATGTGCGGATATTCCTGGGATATTTTTATGATGCAGACCACTATTTGATCTACAGCGTACTGATTATCTCTAGGCCTAGGACAGAGAAAATGGCATCTGTCTGCAGGTGAATAACAGTAAAAATCCCCAGGACTTGGAAATTCGACAGAAGTAAAGGTTACGATTAGTGAAAATGTCCAGAAGAAAGAAAATGTGTGATATGCTGGCATTCCTTAGTAGAAAGAAAGGGAATGATTATGAAAAACTATGTTAAAAGATAGGAAAAAGCGAACACCTTGATGGAATGATGAAGTGAGAGCAGCTCGTAAACGTAAAAAGAAGGCGTATCAGAAATGGCTCCAAACAAGGACTGATGTAGTGTACCCGCTCAAAGCCTGAGTCCCAACCAGCATTTATCTCAGGGAGTGTTACGGTCCGAATCCATCGCAACTACTACTCAATAAAAATATAATGTTTTGAGATATAAGATCTCAAACTAAGTGTAAGGGCGCCATCCAATCAGTACTACAGGGTTGAACGGGACACTCTAATCTTTATCTTTAAGGCTCATCATAAAACACACAAATTTATATATATATTCAGATCAAAGGGAAATTATGAAGGCTCCGTCCTAGGAATGGGGTCGGATATTTAAACGGTCACCAAGGGTTTAATATTCTACAAGAACAAGAACCTGGAACTGTTTCCTTGCAAATGCTAAAGGAGCATTTATTTAAGTAAACAAATGAAATCTTACACACAATCAAAATCTGTTGACCCTTGATTTGCCGGTAATTTGGCAAATTATTCCTGAAAAATGATTACATAATATTTGTCACTTTTGACCACCCTTCCATTTTGGTGGTAGAACCGTTGATATCTGAAGGTATCAGATTTACCTTCGTTAACACCATGACCATATTTGATCATGGACCGAGAACCTGTTGGCTAAGTAGGCGCGATCACATGGACCATGTTATCGCCTCTACTTTAATTGAGATGAGACCAACCCGGGAAACTACAAACTCTCCCGGGTTCCTAACCAAGATATGCTAATCGTTAGTTGAAGGAATACGACAAAGGGACTCTAACCTAATGGTCCAGATGTAGGGATTTGCCTTCATTTACACATATTAACTTAACTTATTATTTACAACCAATTGACATTATTTCGTTAATTCGCCAGCTGACTTCCCTAGTATCATCCATCATCATCATCCGAAATAATAAGAAAATTAAATAAAATAAAAAAATATTTTATTAAATATTATTTTATTATTATTATTATTATTATTATTATTATTATTATTATTATTATTATCTGTGGAGATCATGATTATCGTAACCCGTAATCATCCTCGGACTAATATTTCAACTTTTCGCGATTTTATTTATTTTCATCTAAAAAAAAATAAAAGTACCTTCGTCGATAATTCTTCTTCTCCTTCTTCAAATATTCTCCTTATTATTATTATTAGTTAAAAATCTCAAATTTTTCATTTCAACTCCCAACATCATAATTATGTTCAAAATAAAAAAAAGTAAATTCTTCCAAAAATAAAAAGTACCTATTTTTATTTTTATTATTATTATTATTAAAAAAATATAATTTTCGCCTGTTACACGGTAGTCCACTCTTAATCTGTTTAACGCATAACCCCTTTTACAATTCCTATTTATTTTGGCACTAATCAATCCAGATATGATTTACTTGGAATATTATTATTATTATTACTTCTTTCGAGAATCTTATTTTTATTCCCCATCTTTATAATTTGGTCACATACGTTCTCTCCCAAACAGAAATCACCAAGATCCGAATTCACATCGGTCAGGACATACTAGTGTTCGAATCCGCCACCTCGTTTTCGTACTGCCGTTAATTCATGGAGACCATATGCTCCTAAGACAATTCTCAAATCCCATAACACCTCGCAGTTGGGCAAATACCTCCAATCTCTGCACGTGTTAAATTATTCCTTCCTTTTTCCATTTTTGAAGTCCATTTATCATTGGAACTCTTCAAAACATTTTCACAAATTAACCCTCGGTGTGTGGACTCTATTCTTCCACTCAATACACCGGTATATAAATACAACCTCTATGTGGGCCTTAAGATCCATCTATTTCTTCATCAACACCAGTACAATTCACTTTCATTTCGGGCCGGATTTCTGTCCCACAAAACTCCAAATCTCAACCTTTGGCTCAAATCCCTCTGGATCTCAAACATAGCGTGACCATATTATAACAGTGCCTATCTCGTTTCTACCAAAATTATTTATGATTATTATGGAGTCCAAAAAAACGTTAAATCAAACATTTAGTGTTAAAACCGGATTCACTGCACAAATTATAATTATTCACGGCACAGGTGATCTCCACATTTAAATTACTTTAATTTGCAATCATACTATCCAACTAGGCCCGTGCCTTTATTCTCAAAGATTATTATTAAACACGCCTTTACACATTACCAAATTCTAATGTCCTACTTCGACCCATGTACAGACTATTATTATTTTGTCCACTGGCGAACTTCGCGATATTTACACACATCTCAATGGACTTCATTCCGTCCCACAACAATTTAAATCACTTGGCAATCCTACCTCTGGATTATCTTAACAACATGCCTTAATATCTATAAAAGTTCCGATAACGGAAACCCACTTTGGAAGCACTTATAAATGAATATTTACATTATCTTTATGTGAAACGTGCTCCATATTATAGCAAACAACTCAAGCACTTGAATGAACAACTCAACTCTACTATACTCTATTTAATAATCAAAATTATGGTGAGTGCTTGATCTACTCTACATATTAATTTGTCCCTTTGTCTATCTATCTTTGAATTTATACGAGCCGTAACGGCTCGTTTCACAATCAAGTTACCATGATAAGATATGATTTCCTCCCCCTAACGATAGCTATCTATTAATACATTAAAAGGTACTCAACTCTGCCATTGTAGTCTGCTAAAACCGGAGGAGAAGCCATAGCCCCTCCGGTTTTTAGCAATGCATTTCACTGGTATTCATGCCAGCTTGAAGAATTAATCCTTGACCCTTTCCAACTTTACACATTTTGAATAAAAACAAATAAATTAACTGTTGCACTTTGGAATAATTTCCACCCTAAATTCTATTCACAAATTTTACACTCTCGGCCTTGTATCTAGCCCACTTAATGTAAATTTACATTCTTCATTCCTTTCCCGGACACTAGGAACATGGGATACCTCGGGATCCCCTTTACAACGGCCCGTGCGCGCACTTGAATTTCCCGTCTCACGTTCGTGTAGCTGACCAGGTATCAGTTTAGAATCGACTGTTTACTAGGTGACATAAACACTCGTGACCGTTCTCATGTAACGCACTTCCTAATCTGTTGGTAGAATCTCACACTCCGTAAGTTATGCTTTACTGAGTCCTGTCTATTTGAAACACTTCATACTAGTATACTGCTCCATACTGTATTATGAGCTACATCAAGTCATGAATCACTGTACTATGTAACAATATAATACTTCGAACTCTACTCCATGAGTAAGTACACACTCGCACCCCTGGCGTAGTCACGGCTCGAACACACTGTAAAAGTAGTCACGTACCACGGGCGTGGTATCCGCCCGAACACTTTGTCAGAAGTACTCCCGTCCTAGTGTACGACCTCATATTTATACTTGTATCCCCTCTCTTCCGAGTTCAACGGAGGTCATCTTGGAACGCACAGTCCCGATATCTTCATACGACAGTTTGCGGTTTGGCCGGTGGCTTATATATATGATCCAATGATGTAATTATGTTCTCAAATGCTCTATACCAATTCTCAACTATTATCGTTCGCTGGTAATGGATATATTCGCGAATTCAGCTGCCGTAACCCGGCTCGGGGTTTCGCGCTCTATTGTGGCGTCCTTTGCTTTCAACCAATCAACGAATAGCGTCCATGAATTCTCAGAATTACACCATGCAATCTCCCGCAATTATTAACTTTATATAAGTTTTATGGTATAGTAAGGCTCCTAAATTCCACTTTATTGTGAATCGATACTTGACTTTTTTCTATAAGTTTAATCCACGGAGTTAGCCTCGCTAGTGCTTCTTACAATACGAAGTTGTCACCTTGCTTTGGTCAAGTGAATTTTTCCATTGGTCCACCTTACCCACGTGACCGGGAAGGCTCATATTTTTTTTTTCTAGTGCCAACCCCGTGTCCCACTCCGGCTAGTTACATGGAGATACCTCGCCATCATTTCTCAGAATTTTGCACACGGCTCCCTGCGCTGTTGCTACTACCAAGACTGCCCCGGGCTAGGAAAACTTTGGCAACAAGCTAGCCTCTCTCTTTCCTTGTTGTGACAAATTCTGAGAAACCTAATTCTGTCCCCCCATTGTGTTTGTTAATCTCACTGGAGACAAGAGTCTGTGGTATGGTGAAACCTGCCATCTCGGCCTGGCCTGTTCTTACTGTCTGTACAGTAAGATACTATTTATTCTGAACATGAAATATATATTCCTCAATAATTCATCATAATTACAATTGCATGACGCTTATCATACCCCCACCAGGGTGCATTATTTCCCACGCTACGTTTAAAAATTTTGTGCATACATGAAATTTTTAATAACTTTGGAATCACTATAGCGTCATCAATTATTTTCTGACATCCTTCTATACTCAAGCAGTTCCTTGGCTTCAACAATCTCGTTCCGTCGTCGATGATTCTCCTTTCGAAGTGTTTCGTTCTCTTGTTCTATCTGACGAATCATTGCTATGAACTCCAGGACGTCGCTGTCTAGGTTTCCACATTCTGAACATGGTCTGGCTATTGGTGTAGGCCGGATCATTCGGACATCTTCTTCCATGGCTTCTTCTTCTCCTACGGCATCTTCTTCTTCATCTCCTTCCCCCTCTTCTTCTGCCTCGTCTTCTTCGTCTTCTCCGCCTTCTTCAATCCGCCTCGTCTCCTACTCAAACTGCCTAGTTTTTCTTCTGGCCCCTAGTTGCCGTTCGTTGATGAACCTAGGGTCATTTGGATTCAGCGAGCAACCACCTTCATTTTGAAGGCTCGGTGATCTGTCCGTGCAGGACGCGTTCCTATCCCCTTTGCGAACGCCTTGAGCCTCTTTACTCCAGTAATCTTCAAGATACCGCTTCGATTCCTGCTCCAGCTCCTCCATGTTCTGTATGGACGCCTCTATGTAGGATTTGTCTTTATCACGATCCCACACACTACATGGCCTGTCTTCCTTTCCGCCTTGATTCCTTATGGCATCCTTCCATTTCCTATTGATTTCATCAATATCTGGCCTGCTCTCCTGATGTCTATCCTCCAATTCGTCATTTGGCTTCTGACGAGCTGTATGCTGGGATGGGTTCCGTCCAGGGTACGGGTAAGGTCGACTGTTATTCCTCCTTCCCTCATATCCTCGGTATCCCCTATCTCTCTGGAAGTTTCCCCGGTACTGCGGTCTTCCTTTCTCCTGAAATGTCCCTCGGTTGTTCCATGGTCTAGGTTGCCAATTTTGTTCATGCGTTCTACCGCTAGAAGTTGTTAATTCACGACTGGTGTTCGTGCTCTGGTCTCTAGTGTAATCTGTTTTCGGGCTTGTCCCCATCTCAATATTATTAATTTGCGGCTCTGACGATCTTTGGTGCCTACCATTTCCGTGATGGGTCGTCTGGTCAAGTTGCCTTAACAGACTTTCCGCCTGTACTGCAGTGCGTACATTGGAAGCAATCAGCATTCGTTGAATTTCAAACGGCAACTGCTTCGCAATAGCACTTATGAGCTCGGTCTCACAGACCGGATTGTCCAACTCGCGCATTTTATGAAATTGTGCGGTGAAGTACTCGGAGTACTTTGTTGGCGCAGAAGTAGAGTATCGTCTCGAGTATAACTCTAACCTGAGATTCTGCTGCGACTCCATACTCCAATACTTCTGTAAGAAGGCTTGGCGGAACCCCATGAAGTCGTCAAAGGTGTAAAGAAACGCCCTGAACCAAATCGCTGGCGCTCCGTCCAAAAATTTTTCCACTGTCCGCAGTTGTTTTTCGGCAGGTATTCTGTGCTCTTGGATGTAATTCGTGATCTCCCTGATGAACCATTTTGGTGTGATTTGCCCTCGAGAATCGAACTTGGGAGGTTTGTCATCTGACATCCTAATAAAATGAACTATAGGAGACGTCGCATGGTTCGCAGAAGCCGACGATGATCCGTCTCCCATGTGGAGTTTCGAACCTGTCGTATCAGCTGCCAAGTTTTCCTCCTTCATCCTATTCAACCCTCTGTTCTCTGGGGTCTCGAACTCCCTATACTCTAGGTTAAAGTCTCGAGTACCGGACCTGTCCTCGTGCGTTTTTAATAATTCCACTTCCTTCCTCAGTTCATCTATTTTATCCGCGTTGACATCCGCAATGAACTTAGTCTTAAACTGTCTCTCTACGCACTCTTCCAGTTTAATGGCTAATTTTCGTTCCAAATCTTCGGTTTCCTGCTCCCGTATTTCAAGTGCTTCGGTCGCTTTGATCAGCTTATCATTTATATCTTCACAAGCCTCCAACCTGTGATCTAGACTTTCGATCCGGACTCCTGCATCCTCTAATTTGGTTGAAACCTCACGATTATTTTTGATGGATTCAACTTCTGACTCCAGAACCGAAACCTTCGCTTCCGTACGTTGGTGGTCAGTACGTAGCGTTTCCACGTTTTTCACTACTTCGTCAGTTTTCCGTGCGGTTTGAATGATATGGCCTTGGATCTGAGACCTAATCTCCTCCCGTCCTAGCCGACACTCCTCTCGCATTTTGTCATTCTGTGCCTTTGACTCATCACGATCAGCTGACATCTGGATCGTGATTTCATTGAGTCCTGCCACTAGCCTCTCCCTGATTTCGTTCCGATCCTCCAATGCTTCGGACCTAACTCGCTCTACCCTCTCGGTCACTCGGATCAGACTTGAATCGAAATGTTCTTTCATTTCCTCCTTCGTCTTATGACATGCCTCGCGTACCTGGTCTAGCCCTCGGGTAAATTCCTGTTCGTAATTTTGACACGTGGTCCGCACTTCACCTATTTGCTCCGCTAACTCCATCTTACTGTTATCACACGTGATCCGCATTTCTTCAAATTTCTGTTCTATAGACCTATTAGTTTGTTCAATAGACTGCTTTAAAGAATTCTTACTCTGTTCTATCGACCTATTAGTTTGTTCAATCGCCCTATTAGACTGTTCGATAGACTGTTTCAAAACATCATTGGATTGTTCATTAGACCTTTCTAACGACTTAAATTGAAGAGCCATAGCCCTCATCATATCCGCCATCGTAAGTGATTCTTCCTCTCCTACATGTACATCCTGGGATATCTCCCCCTCTACATCAGACATTCTGAATTTATATAATAACAAATTAGGGCCAAACGGCTCCTCGCCCTACAGTACTACGTTTAACAGTTGGTCAAGGTCCTATCATCTAACGGTTCAATACTCGAATTAAATTTCTATTTTCTTACCACAATTTATATTCAATCACTCGTATCATACAACGAGTAGAATAAGGACAACAAATCTTGCTTGGTTCCATCCAGAATAAATACGTGTCAGACACATATAGAAAATAAATTTTAAAACTGTTATGTCAAACACCACCTAAAATTTTTGGCATAACACCGCCGTCTCGTAGCTTTAAATCTGAAATAAATAAATTCTCGTCGACAGTTCCAGTTCTCATTCCTGTATTAACTTGGAGTTTGGTACCAAGTATAAATTTTACCATATTCTCCTTGTTCCTACAATATACTCCTACTGCCCTTTGGTGAACAAAGTGTGGAGCCTCCACGTTCGCAGATATAAAATCGCATCAGAAATTTTACAAAAAATATTTTACTAACTGATGAGCCCAACACCTACTTCTGTCATCCTATAAAATGAGTCCCGTTCGGAAATTACTACTAGCCTATGCTATGTTAATAAATTTCTGAACACAATGACCGAATAAATAAATGAAAAACAAATGAAATGTAAACATCCAATTTAATAAACAAAGTATTATAACAATGGGGTCATCTCGTACACTAGATGATGCCATCACTATTTAGATTTACCTTTCTAGATCTGAATAAATGCCTCCCAACAACGCATAACCGTGATGCGGTCTATAATTAATTCAAATACCCAGATTGGGTTTAACTATCATATAATCAGCCCAAATGTTTAAGTCCCACGATTGGTTCTAACTATTATGAAATCCGTCCCTTACTTGTGTGACATGATGTCGTCGCTAATGCAACAAAGTTCCGGGTTATTTTTTTTTTTTTTTTTGCAAAAATTAAATTAAAGTCACACGTTGCTCAAGCATGATGCAATCAGCCCTTCACGTTGGCCGCCATGATGTACCCGCTCAAAGCCTGAGTCCCAACCAGCATTTATCTCAGGGAGTGTTACGGTCCGAATCCATCGCAACTACTACTCAATAAAAATATAATGTTTTGAGATATAAGATCTCAAACTAAGTGTAAGGGCGCCATCCAATCAGTACTACAGGGTTGAACGGGACACTCTAATCTTTATCTTTAAGGCTCATCATAAAACACACAAATTTATATATATATTCAGATCAAAGGGAAATTATGAAGGCTCCGTCCTAGGAATGGGGTCGGATATTTAAACGGTCACCAAGGGTTTAATATTCTACAAGAACAAGAACCTGGAACTGTTTCCTTGCAAATGCTAAAGGAGCATTTATTTAAGTAAACAAATGAAATCTTACACACAATCAAAATCTGTTGACCCTTGATTTGCCGGTAATTTGGCAAATTATTCCTGAAAAATGATTACATAATATTTGTCACTTTTGACCACCCTTCCATTTTGGTGGTAGAACCGTTGATATCTGAAGGTATCAGATTTACCTTCGTTAACACCATGACCATATTTGATCATGGACCGAGAACCTGTTGGCTAAGTAGGCGCGATCACATGGACCATGTTATCGCCTCTACTTTAATTGAGATGAGACCAACCCGGGAAACTACAAACTCTCCCGGGTTCCTAACCAAGATATGCTAATCGTTAGTTGAAGGAATACGACAAAGGGACTCTAACCTAATGGTCCAGATGTAGGGATTTGCCTTCATTTACACATATTAACTTATTATTTACAACCAATTGACATTATTTCGTTAATTCGCCAGCTGACTTCCCTAGTATCATCCATCATCATCATCCGAAATAATAAGAAAATTAAATAAAATAAAAAAATATTTTATTAAATATTATTTTATTATTATTATTATTATTATTATTATTATTATTATTATTATTATTATTATTATTATTATTATTATTATTATCTGTGGAGATCATGATTATCGTAACCCGTAATCATCCTCGGACTAATATTTCAACTTTTCGCGATTTTATTTATTTTCATCTAAAAAAAAATAAAAGTACCTTCGTCGATAATTCTTCTTCTCCTTCTTCAAATATTCTCCTTATTATTATTATTAGTTAAAAATCTCAAATTTTTCATTTCAACTCCCAACTTCATAATTATGTTCAAAATAAAAAAAAAGTAAATTCTTCCAAAAATAAAAAGTACCTATTTTTATTTTTATTATTATTATTATTAAAAAAATATAATTTTCGCCTGTTACACGGTAGTCCACTCTTAATCTGTTTAACGCATAACCCCTTTTACAATTCCTATTTATTTTGGCACTAATCAATCCAGATATGATTTACTTGGAATATTATTATTATTATTACTTCTTTCGAGAATCTTATTTTTATTCCCCATCTTTATAATTTGGTCACATACGTTCTCTCCCAAACAGAAATCACCAAGATCCGAATTCACATCGGTCAGGACATACTAGTGTTCGAATCCGCCACCTCGTTTTCGTACTGCCGTTAATTCATGGAGACCATATGCTCCTAAGACAATTCTCAAATCCCATAACACCTCGCAGTTGGGCAAATACCTCCAATCTCTGCACGTGTTAAATTATTCCTTCCTTTTTCCATTTTTGAAGTCCATTTATCATTGGAACTCTTCAAAACATTTTCACAAATTAACCCTCGGTGTGTGGACTCTATTCTTCCACTCAATACACCGGTATATAAATACAACCTCTATGTGGGCCTTAAGATCCATCTATTTCTTCATCAACACCAGTACAATTCACTTTCATTTCGGGCCGGATTTCTGTCCCACAAAACTCCAAATCTCAACCTTTGGCTCAAATCCCTCTGGATCTCAAACATAGCGTGACCATATTATAACAGTGCCTATCTCGTTTCTACCAAAATTATTTATGATTATTATGGAGTCCAAAAAAACGTTAAATCAAATATTTAGTGTTAAAACCGGATTCACTGCACAAATTATAATTATTCACGGCACAGGTGATCTCCACATTTAAATTACTTTAATTTGCAATCATACTATCCAACTAGGCCCGTGCCTTTATTCTCAAAGATTATTATTAAACACGCCTTTACACATTACCAAATTCTAATGTCCTACTTCGACCCATGTACAGACTATTATTATTTTGTCCACTGGCGAACTTCGCGATATTTACACACATCTCAATGGACTTCATTCCGTCCCACAACAATTTAAATCACTTGGCAATCCTACCTCTGGATTATCTTAACAACATGCCTTAATATCTATAAAAGTTCCGATAACGGAAACCCACTTTGGAAGCACTTATAAATGAATATTTACATTATCTTTATGTGAAACGTGCTCCATATTATAGCAAACAACTCAAGCACTTGAATGAACAACTCAACCCTACTATACTCTATTTAATAATCAAAATTATGGTGAGTGCTTGATCTACTCTACATATTAATTTGTCGCTTTGTCTATCTATCTTTGAATTTATACGAGCCGTAACGGCTCGTTTCACAATCAAGTTACCATGATAAGATATGATTTCCTCCCCCTAACGATAGCTATCTATTAATACATTAAAAGGTACTCAACTCTGCCATTGTAGTCTGCTAAAACCGGACGAGAAGCCATAGCCCCTCCGGTTTTTAGCAATGCATTTCACTGGTATTCATGCCAGCTTGAAGAATTAATCCTTGACCCTTTCCAACTTTACACATTTTGAATAAAAACAAATAAATTAACTGTTGCACTTTGGAATAATTTCCACCCTAAATTCTATTCACAAATTTTACACTCTCGGCCTTGTATCTAGCCCACTTAATGTAAATTTACATTCTTCATTCCTTTCCCGGACACTAGGAACATGGGATACCTCGGGATCCCCTTTACAACGGCCCGTGCGCGCACTTGAATTTCCCGTCTCACGTTCGTGTAGCTGACCAGGTATCAGTTTAGAATCGACTGTTTACTAGGTGACATAAACACTCGTGACCGTTCTCATGTAACGCACTTCCTAATCTGTTGGTAGAATCTCACACTCCGTAAGTTATGCTTTACTGAGTCCTGTCTATTTGAAACACTTCATACTAGTATACTGCTCCATACTGTATTATGAGCTACATCAAGTCATGAATCACTGTACTATGTAACAATATAATACTTCGAACTCTACTCCATGAGTAAGTACACACTCGCACCCCTGGCGTAGTCACGGCTCGAACACACTGTAAAAGTAGTCACGTACCACGGGCGTGGTATCCGCCCGAACACTTTGTCAGAAGTACTCCCGTCCTAGTGTACGACCTCATATTTATACTTGTATCCCCTCTCTTCCGAGTTCAACGGAGGTCATCTTGGAACGCACAGTCCCGATATCTTCATACGACAGTTTGCGGTTTGGCCGGTGGCTTATATATATGATCCAATGATGTAATTATGTTCTCAAATGCTCTATACCAATTCTCAACTATTATCGTTCGCTGGTAATGGATATATTCGCGAATTCAGCTGCCGTAACCCGGCTCGGGGTTTCGCGCTCTATTGTGGCGTCCTTTGCTTTCAACCAATCAACGAATAGCGTCCATGAATTCTCAGAATTACACCATGCAATCTCCCGCAATTATTAACTTTATATAAGTTTTATGGTATAGTAAGGCTCCTAAATTCCACTTTATTGTGAATCGATACTTGACTTTTTTCTATAAGTTTAATCCACGGAGTTAGCCTCGCTAGTGCTTCTTACAATACGAAGTTGTCACCTTGCTTTGGTCAAGTGAATTTTTCCATTGGTCCACCTTACCCACGTGACCGGGAAGGCTCATATTTTTTTTTTCTAGTGCCAACCCCGTGTCCCACTCCGGCTAGTTACATGGAGATACCTCGCCATCATTTCTCAGAATTTTGCACACGGCTCCCTGCGCTGTTGCTACTACCAAGACTGCCCCGGGCTAGGAAAACTTTGGCAACAAGCTAGCCTCTCTCTTTCCTTGTTGTGACAAATTCTGAGAAACCTAATTCTGTCCCCCCATTGTGTTTGTTAATCTCACTGGAGACAAGAGTCTGTGGTATGGTGAAACCTGCCATCTCGGCCTGGCCTGTTCTTACTGTCTGTACAGTAAGATACTATTTATTCTGAACATGAAATATATATTCCTCAATAATTCATCATAATTACAATTGCATGACGCTTATCATACCCCCACCAGGGTGCATTAGACAGGGAATTGTACGCAGATGAAAGAAACGGAGCGAAACAAATATTTGTTGAATCCAAGAAGCAGTCATGGAAGGATTTAGGTATTAACCAGGAAAGGCTAGGACAAACAGCAGGGAAACTTTTCTGGACAGTAATAAAGAATCTTAGGAAAGGAAGGAAAAGGAAATGAATAGTTGTTTTGGGCGATTCAGGTGAATTCCTAATAGATCTCAGGGAATCAGTGGGCAGGTGGAAGGAATATTTTGTGAATCTTCACAACGTAAAAATAAATCTTCCTGGTGACGTCGCCTAAAACCAAGCTCATGGGGAGGAGGGCAATGATGTTGGCTTGATGACGTGGAAAGGATGGTAAATACACTCCATTGTCGAAAAGTAGTAGGAATAGATGAAATAGACCTGAAATGGTGAAGTATAGTGGGAAGGCAGGGATGAAATGGCTTCATATAGTAATAAGATTACCATGGAATGTTAGTAAGGTACCTTCTTTTTGGATAAAAGCAGTAATTACACCTATATATAAGCAAGGGAGCAGGAAGGATCGCAACAACTCTCGAGGTATCTCACTGATCAGTATACCAGACAAGGTGTTCACTTGCATCTTAGAGTGGAGGGTGAAGTCTGTGGTTGAGAGCATGTTGGATGAAAACCAGTGTGGTTTCAGACCATAGAGAGACTTTCAGTGTCAGATATTCAGTATGCGCCAGGTAACTGAAAAATGCTACGAGAAGATAACAGTTATGTTTCGTAGATCTAGAGAAGGCTTATGACAGATTACCAAGGGAAAATATGTTCATCATACTGGGCGACTATGAGATGAAAAATGCTACGAGAAAATTAGACAGTTATGTTTCGTAGTTCTAGAGAAGGATTATGACAGACTACCAAGGGAAAATATGTTCATCATACTGGGCGACTATGAGATAAAGGGTAGATTAATAAAATCATTCAATGACATTTATGTTGATAACTGGGCTGCAGTGAGAATTGATGGTAGAATGAGTTCTTGATTCAAGGTACTGACAGGGTTAGACAAGACAGTAATCTGTCACCTTTATTGTCTATAGTTGACATGGATTATCTGCTGAAAAGTATTACTGTAAGTGGCAGGCAGAAATTCAGTTAGGTGACAATGTATTTTGCAGTCTGTCCTAGGCTGACGACTTGGCAGATTGTGCCGATAACTTGCAGTCTAATAACTGGGCACTTGAGGATAGTTTCAATTAGTATGGTATGAAAATTAGCCTTTCCAAGACTAAAGTTATGTTAGTAGGCAAGAAATCCAAGTGAATTGAATGCCAGATTGGGGATACAAAACTGAAACAGGTAGATAATTTCAGGTATTTAGTACGTGTGTCCTCGTACGATGGTAGTACAGTAAGTGAGATTAAAGCAAGGTGCAGTAAAGCTAATGCAAAGACCTTATAGTTGCAATCAACAGTATTCTGTAAAATGGAAGTCAACACTCTGAAGAAATCTTCATATCAGTCCCTTTCAGAGCAACTTTGCTTTACAGGATTGAAAGCTGGGTGTAATCAGGATATATTATTCATAAGTTAGAAGTAACAGACATGAAAGTAGCGAGAATGATTGCTGGTTAAATACAGGTGGGTACGATGTCTGAAGGGTACTCGGGATGAATAGATAAAGTATAAATGAACTCGATATTAAGCTGTATTCATAAACCGGCTTCGGTGGTGGGGTCATGTTAGGCGAATGGAGGACGATAGCTTACCTAGGAGAATAATGGACCCTGCTATGGAGGGTAGGAGAAATAGAGGGAGACCATGACGACAATGGTTAGACTTAGTATCTAGCGATTTAAAGATAAGATGTAGAGAACTAAACGAGGTCACAGTGTTGGTTACAAACAGAGGTTTGTGGCGGCGGTTAGTAAAATCACAGAGACTTGCAGACTGAACCTGAAAGGCAAAACAGTCGATAATGAAGATGTATGTATTAATATAATTCATTTATCGATAGGGCTATTCGTTGATCACGTTTAAACAATATACCTGCACTTCTGTCACGCAGACTAATGCCCTTATCTTTTGCACTCTCGGCGCCAACGATCCTTAAGTCATACTCTTCTCATTTCTCGCTGTACTGCCGAGATGATACGTGGCTTAGCCAGTGGATTTTCATGTGCATCCCTCTTTCCAGCATATTTTATCAATGATGTTCTGCCCTGAATCTCTTCCACGTTGACACCCACTTCTGCTACGGGATGTCCGTGTGCACCTGTGTAAGCCACCCCGGCTGTTTCTTTCACTTTTCTTCCTGAAACAGAATTATTTTGGCCTACTTCTCTTGACTCATCCCTCCAATGTGTCCTTGAAAGGTCAGCCCCTCTTCCTTATCGTCGTCATGTTTTCGATGGTTTTACACAGTTCCCGGTTTATTCTCAGTGCGAAAGTATATTTTTCATTTTGTGACATTTTTGGCCCGAGATTTTCGGAGGAACCCCCACTCTCTGTTTTCAAGGTCTGAGTCTGCCACACTTCTTAGCGTTTCCGGTCCATGAAGTCACTCTGTCTGACCACTGTGCAAAAATATTTGAATTTGGCTTGAATGGAGATGGACTTCGACTTACTGGTGTTTTGTAAATAGTCTGAAGGCCTTCTGCATCCTCCTCACCACTCTTTGTGATTCCTCATTTTTCCACAGAATATGAACACTTCTACCAGGTGTTTTATGAACGCGATGGATGTATCCAAATTTACAAACAATTCTGTCCGTGGCATCTGTTTTTTTCTGAGAGTATGAATGCTGTTTTTTCAAAGATATTCTTCATTCTCCTTTGGCTACAACACTTTGCAGTTCTTCCACATGGTTCCTGGCTGTGTGAGGGTTGTCTGTTATTAGAACGACGTCATCTGCCATGGCTAGACTGCCCTATATGAGGGCATTCTTCCCACAATCTATCCTATCCCATTCTGAATTACATTTTCTGTCAATGTCAATCGTCGTTCCCGGATTATATTTGCAAGAACGCGATTAACACGAAGCGGAGTCAGGCTCTATCCTTGTTGTAGGCCTCTTTTTATCCCATATGGATTATAGCTCACCCATACATTTTACTTGGGAAGAGGTGCCTGTGAGGGTTTGCCTAATTATAGCCTAGGATTTTTCATCAGCTCCAAACTCCCGGAGAACGTTCATGAGCACTCCACGATCTACGGGAATCATACTCTTTCTTGAAGTCTAAAAAGGCTAAGATTGTCGTCTAATGGTTTTTCATTAATCTTACCGATATTAATGACTTTAACACATACATTTGCTCCACACGTGAACGCCCTTTCCTCAGCCCTGCCTGATATTCACATATCACTTTGACTAGATAAATTTCAAGTCTATGTTGCAGGACTTGGGAGAGAATTTTTTATTCCATTTGAAGAGGAGAGATACCTCTGTAGCTGCTGACGTCGGATCGGTACAAAGGGTGATTTAGTGCATTTCTTCAATTATTTCGGATTTATTTGGTCACACAAGTATGGGCAAATATGTTCTCTAGTTTATTTACTACATTTTCTCAAGCATATCTGATCAGATCTGCAGTAATCAAGTCCTTCCCCGGAGCTTTGTTGCTTTAGTTTTTAAATATATTTCGGTGGGAGTTGAATCCCTACCTTAAACAAGAGTTCTCAAATGAAAATTCACTCCTGAGCAGGTTCACAGTTCATAAGATTCTGGAAATAATCAGCCAAGTGTTCCCAGATTTTCACGTCACCAAGGATGAGCTTCCGTTGTTTTTCATATTACAAATACTTTTCCAAATGTTAATCCTTTGGTTCCGTTCTTGAAGATTTTGTAGAAATCTATCGCGTCGCTTTTCTTGAAAGATTCCCCTATATGGAGCAGCTGTTCATTTTCGCACCTTCTCCTTGTGTTCCGAAGGATATTTGCTGTGATCTTAATTTCATGCTTTAAGTCATCGAAATAATTCTAGCTACAACACCATTTATTCTATTCCTCGGACCGTTTTGCAGGACTACTTCACAACCAGACTAAACCACGGGTGTTTCTTCAGTTTGGGCATGCATTATTGTATTTTCAGCTAATTATTCAATCTCTCTTGCCATTTCGTCCCTTTCCTCAACCCCACCTGATATTCAAAACTCTTTGTCTATATAAGTTTCAAGTCTACGTTGCAGGACTTGTGAGAGGATTTTGTATGCCATATGAAGAGGAGAAATACCTCGGTAGTTTCTGACGTCGGTTTGGTATCATTTTTTGTGCAAAGGGTGGATGAGACTCCAAGATCCCAAGCTCTCGTCGTTACTTCTCAAAAATCACCCGGTTTTTATTCAGATCGTCATTTCTGTGCCTCTTAAATTTGGTTGGAGGTTCTCTGATGGACTTTGGGGTAAAATTTGTCTTGACTGTAATCAGGTAGTGGTCAGAATCTACACTCATGTTCATAAAAAAAACAGAACACCATGAAATACTAGAGATAGGAAGTTCATATTCACAGGACATTTTCATAAGTACGTTCTGCAGAAAAGATTATCATTTCAGTCACCTAGATTTAGCAAGATTCCTGTTGCCTAGTAGACACCGGGTTCTCCATGGGCACTGACAACTTGTTCCATGCGTGATGGCATCGACGCTTATAAAGTGCGAACGGCGTCCTGGGGTATATCCATACAAGCTGCATTCACCTAGTTCCACAGTTCATCCCTCGATTCACATATCCCACACAATTTCGATTGCCGACAAGTCCGGTTATCGGGCGGGCCAGGGCAACATTCTGACATCGTGTGACAACAAGAAGGCACGTGTTCGTGCAACTACATGTGGTCGCACATTGTTCTGCTGAAATATGGTGTCTGGGATGCCGTGCAGAAAGTGTATGGCTACGGGTCGCAGGATGTCATTCACATAGGTCAAACTGGTCACAGTGTCCTGGACACGCGCCAACTTTGATTTGTATTTATACCCAATAGCACCCCCCACTATAAGACATTGAGCTGGTGCTGTGTGTCTAATGCGAATGCAGTTATTTTGATGCCTCCCCCCCCCCCTTGTCTGCGGCAATCCAAAATGCGGCCGTCATTTTCAAACAAACAGAACATTGATTCGTCCGAAAACACTATCTGCTGCCATTCCTGTCACCAGTGACGTTGTTTCGTACAAAATTGCAGTCTAGCATGTTTATGCACATTATTCAAAGGTAGGCGGAAAAGTGTACAACGCGCCAGTAACCCAGACCGTAATGAATGGCGACGAACTGTCACTCCTGATAGTGTACAATGTGTTACACTGTTCAACTGTTACGCCAGATCCGAGGAGGACGCAGATCTGTCCTACAATGCCATTTGGGTGTGGTGTTGATCCTCTCGAGGGGTGGTATACGTGGTGCGACCAGACCCATCTCGTCGTGTTCTACGGTCTTCTATGAACCATTGTGTACACACCAGTTCCACTGCCGACACACTTCGTCCCACTCGAGCAGCAATTTCCCGGATGGATGCATCACTTTCTCTCATGCCAATGAAAATGAAAATCCACAGCCTGTTTCCAGTCATTCGACCGGGTCATGGAATGAAACGAAATGAATGACGCCCCCATCTAGCGACGAGGATAGGAAATGTGCCGGCTGCCGAAGTCTGTCGCACTCCTCTGGCTCTCATGCCAATAATGCGCCCTATTTCAAACTCACTCATTTGACGATACGGTTCTCGCATACGTCTGCGAGGCATCCTGTACGTCTGCTCAAGTCTCACTGATCCATTACCTTCGGTTTATAGCGACAATGAGAGCCGCAGGTACATTTTACCAGTCGGTGATGGTGCGCCGAGATATCGATGTGGATCACGAACCTGAGAGCCGACATGTTTCATATGCTAATCATTTTTCCAGAACGTACTAATGCACATGTCCTTTCAATATGAACTTCCTATCTCTAATCTTTCAACGTGTTCTGGTTTTTATGAGCATGAATGTATATTAGCCCCTCTTTGTACTTTACAGTCCAAAATTTCCAACGGGCTTGATGTGGCTACGTGATGTATTTGAAATTCATGATATTTGGTGAACGCCACATCATTAACTATTTTAATCCTCTCATGAATCGTGTTTACATCAGTTTGAGACGGATTGCTTCCAATATTTCAATAAGTCGTTCTTCTTTTCAGTTGGTTCTAGTATGACCAGAGCAGCTTCCAATTACTTTGCATATTCCTTCCCGATATGTACATCGAAATCACTCGCTAGTATTTTAACAGTATGGTAGTGCGTATCCAACAACTCTTTCTCCAGCAGATACCAGAATTCCTCGACCTCGTCTGGATTTTCTTGTTATCCCCGTTAATTTGGGCATGTCCGTTATGGATCAAGTAAGATTTGTTTCCATTCTTCAAGGTTAAGATTCATGTCCTTGGGGATGGTGATCTAAAATGAACGATGGAATACATAAATGAGTTATGGACAAAGAAAGCTGTTCCCAGAATTGATGGTGATCTTTCATTACCCGTTTTGCTTTCCCTGAGATCTGGATGCCTCTTTATTATCCTGTAACACCCCATCGTAGATACTTCATTTCAGGGAAATCTTGTGTCCTGTACCGGGGGTAGCTTGATCTGAAACTTCTATAGTTCCTTGATGCGCTCAATCTGTTTAGCAACACTTAGGAGGGTATTCACATTCATTGTTCCGAGGATGTGTTTCCTTCTTGGTTCTCATCTTGATGGATGAGGGAACCTCCGACATGATAGTGCCGGGCCCGCCGAATTCAGTGCCTTGCTTATATCAGACTGTCTCTGGCCCCGGATGTTAACAACTGGGGTACTTTCCGATTAGTATTCTCGCACCATTGTACTTTCCGTGAATCTGTACAAATGGGGGGTGGAAGCCGAAGGTCGCACGATATTTAGAACCAGATTGGTAAGTTCTGGAACATATTGGTACAGCCGAAACTGACCTCAGAGTAGACGCTTTCAACAATATCTCCCGTTGAGGGATCAGACAAATGTCGAATTATATTTCAAATTATAATTACTCCACCTTTTTCGTCGTTGAGATTCGAATTCCTCATCCGCCATTGAAGCTTATACTGAAATATTTTCGTTAACATTAGGTTTATCAAAAGACAGTATACAAGAGAAACGTTTAACAATACGGTGCTTTCGTTCTTTTATGTCATGTGCACATTTATCGTACGACGGATAATAACGAAGATGATTACGAAAAATTGAATTTTTAGTCCATGTCCCGTGGAACATGCCGTGCATGTCACTTCAAGGTGGGCAACGGGAAAAGCTAACGAGCCACTTTACTCTTTTCCATAGGTAGGTATCACCAATGTAAGAACTCCACGACAGGTGTCAGAGATACGATATGCTACCTAAGAACCATGGAGAATTTCGCACAGTTTCGGACCAGAAACTGTATCGTACAGTAAATTTGGAAATCGTCATCATTCTCCCTCGACTTGGTTCAGTTTCATCATGTTTCACCGGGCGAGTTGGCGGCGCGGTTAGGGGCGTGCAGCTGTAATCTCCCATCCGGGAGATAGTGGGTTCGAATCCCACTGTCGGCAGCCCTGAAGATGGTTTTCCGTTGTTTCCCATTCTCATGCCAGGCAAATGCTGGGGCTGTACCTTAACTAAGGCCACGGCCGCTTCATTCCTATCCCTCGGCCTTTCCTGACCCATCGTCTCCATAAGGCCTATCTGTGTCGGTGCGACGTAAGGCAAATAGCAACACCATATTTCACGTTACTGAGACGCGCTTTCGTACGTAAATATCATTGTAAAATGTCGCATTAAGCGTGTGAATAGAGCCATTTTACTTCACATAAACTTCTGAAGGTAACATACAATCCACTGCACATTCCCGTGCGAAGAACGGGTACAAATATTAGTTATTACTATTATGCCGGACGGAGTAGCTCGGATGGTAGAGCGCTGGCATTCTCAGACCAACTTGGGAGGTTCAATCTTGGAACACTCCAGTGGTATTTGAAGGTGCGCAAATACGCCAACCCCGTGTCGGGAGATTTATTGGCACGTAAAGGAAATCTTGAAAAAATGTGGGGGTAAATGACGAGGAGGTTAAGTGGAGGTAACCTTGACCTTTGATCTTAGTCCTTGACTTTTCGCCTTGACATTTTGACCTTGAACTTTTCCTTTTGACCTGGAGCTAGTCTTGATCATTTAACCTTGATATGGCGTTTAGTGTTTATATTGTTTGTTGTAAACTACAATTTCTTTTTAATTTTGTGTGGGAAAGTCGGCAGCCAAGAAATGCAGTCGTATTTTTATTTTATTTTTTTGGGGGGGGGGGGGGTGAATGTGGGCAGCCGATAAACGCAGTCTAAGTTTCTAATTTTTGATCTAGATCACAAAGTTACCTACTGTTCAGATCATGAAGGGTTTATGGATCAGATAACTAGTCTACCAGATGTTACGTGTTTTCAATGTATTTTAGCTACTTTAGCCCCTCACCCACTAAGGTCCCAGACCTGGTGTATAGAGCCTTGATAATTAGGGTCCTGCTGATCAGAAAAAAATGGAACCTACTGATCATAAACGGGTTGATGTTAAATGAGGTGACGACCTAGACCTTGACATGACCTTGACCTGGTGTAATTAGAGCGCCTATTGATCAGGTCACAAAACCACCTATTGATCAGCATGATTTTTCATAGTCTGTTCTGTAAATATATTATGTATTATGTATTTGCACTCTCTATACAACACACAATCGACGGCTGAGCGAATAATAAGCATTACAAAATGTTTTGCATTTACAAAATCAGACTCATTCTCACTTCTTGGTTACTCCAACAATTAAACGTAGAATCAAGGCCTAGTCATTTGACGTAATGTTTATTACCACGTTTTTGTAGCAGTTTATCTACAAGATAATGCGTGCAATATTGAGTTCTGTTAAATTCTCCGATGTAAAATCCACCCTCAAAGGGCTGAACATTCAGATCATTCAGTTAGTAGTTAACTGGCTTGGCGAGTTTTAGTTTTCAAATGTAGAATATAAGCTCACTGGACCAAAAAATAAGTCACCCTTGCGCGCACACACAGATGGATAATAATTAAGCCTGTACAGACGGCACAGTGAACGAGTCATAATCTCAACCACACGCGCACTGCCTCTACCTGAGCATAAGGCAGTGACGATCGGTAAGACATTGATGTTTCAAGCGGACAGTGTACGACAATATGGGTAGATGTAAGGATGTGACAGAGTGGTAAAAAGGAGCAATTGTGTTTGACCGTGTCCATCGCTATACGTTGCATGAAATTGCTGGATTTGTTGGTGTTTGGCAGCATACTGTACGATGTGTCTACAAGCAGTGGTGTACTATACGTGGCTACACGACTATACTGCACGATGTCAGAATTGTGTTCGGAAAGGAGATCCTGACTGAGAGGGACTGGAGACGTGTTTCACGGCTTGTGAATCTAAATCGCTTCCAAACGCGACAAGAGTTGCTGCAGTCGGTGAATGAAGATCCATCGCCCCTCTTAGCGAGAGAACATTGCGACGGGAACTGAAAGAAATAAACATTTGGAGTTGGTCACGTCGCACGAGGCCATTGTCCACACGGGCACATAAATCTTCGCGTCTTCAACAGGATAGAAATCATTGAACGTGGACAGTAACCGACTGGCGGAACGTAATGTGGTCTGACGAATCACGTGTTTGCCTGCATTCCAATGACGCACGTCGTCGAGTGCACCGATGGCCAAATGAAGCATTTCATCCTGGATGTGTGCAAGGTCAGGTTCAAGCCGGAGGTGAGTTTTTGATGTTTTGGGGGTGATTTTCAGATCATGTATTGCGCCCACTCACTGAGGTTACCTTTAACATGAACCAGCATGTTTATTCAAACATTCTGGATGATCAGGTGTTGCCTTCCAGTCAACATCTGCATGATTGGTATGCTAATGATACCCCGATTTTTTCAAGATGACAGCAGCAAAGTTAATTGTGCAGAACGCATATATGACTGTTTTTATGAACACTCCCCCCACCCTATTACATCACGATTGACCTGCATAATCACCTGACTTGAACCCCATTGAAAATCTGTGGGACATGCTGGAACAGCGGGTAAAACGCCGGCATCAGCATCCCCGTAATTTGGCTCAACCTGGATGCGACGTACCTGCACAATCTTATGGACTCACTTCCTAACCGAATCCAGGTGGTTATTAAATCCAGAGGCGGAGTTACACGGTATTAAATGATGCCTGTAATTATTTATATAGGGGTGGCTAGTTTTTTTATCCGATGAGCTTTCCTCTACTCCAGTTTGGTGTGTAAACTTTGTCGACGATAAACTTATGTTTATTGATGCGAACGTAATCACTTGCACGAAATCGATGACGTGGTGAATTGGCTGTTTTAATGAGATTAAAAATACTGTTCAAACGTGGAATATTTTTAGTTACGAGTGTAGGTTTCGTGCCGATGATTGTATGTTTGGTACCGCTGTAACACATCACTAGCGTTTCCAGTCAATCAAGCCTGTGATACGATCTTCTGACTGTAAATTCTCTCCGAATGTTCGTGTATAAGTTCGATTGATACGTTCCACAACGCTAGCTTTCACATTGCTAAAAGTAAAATAATGACTAACACTGAGAGATTTCAGATAGTTGGAAAACTTCTAGTTGAAAAACTCCTTGCTTCGATTAGTTTGCAGTCGCTTAAGCTGGCGTTTTGGTCTTTGAATGATGCGTTTGAATTCCGCAGTTAATTTACTCAATTTATTTGGTAACGGTTCTGCAAAAGCCATTTTCGAATGAATATCAATGACAATGAGCATGTACTAGACTCCGTCATTACTTCTGGCGTAAGGTATCATTTCAACGAGAACGGCTTGTCAGAGATCAACGATTCCGCTTCAAATGACTCTGCACTGCGAATAATTACGACGAACTGGACTGTGTAGCTCGTGGGCAATTGCTATTTTAGAAAGCTAAGACTTAGACGATAATACCGGCATGGCGAAGCTCCTCTTATGTTCTAGAATTTCTCATTCGTATCCAGTACGTCCAGCCTGTTGAGACGCTTTTTAAAGATGGATACATTTTACCAATTTATTTGGATTATTCCAGTAAGAAATATCAACGTTAAGTTTTAATGCCTTATGCTAGAGGCTGAAGATCTACATCGAACACACTCTGCCGCAGGAAATGACTTTACAATGACCGTTCTATATATATATGTATATATATTTGCTATTTGATTTACATCGCACCGACACAGATATGTCTTACGGCGACGATGGAATAGGAAAGGCCTGGGAATTGGAAGGAAGCAGCCGTGGCCTTAATTAAGGCACAGCTCCGGCATTTGCCTGGTGTGAAAATGGGAAACCACGGAAAACCATCTTCAGTGCTGCCGACAGTGGGGCTCGAGCCCACTATCTCCCGATTACTGGGTACTGGCCGCACTTAAGCGACTACAGCTATCGAGCTCGGTGTTCTATATTTAAGGCTCTTATTTGCATTGACCGGTTCCAAACGACTGTAGGCATTCGTGGCAAGTAAAATGAACTTGTACCTGATGAGACCATGTTTTTAGTAATCTTCGGTATCGGGAGCTCTAGAAAACAAAACTCAAGAAGCCTTGTGTTGTTTTACATTGACCGCCTTCATCATAGCTTATCTTGATATCCTAATCGCCAATGAGAAAGCTCACTTTCTTATAGCGAATTTCGTAGTTTGCACCTGTTTTTTTTTTTTATTGTTGATCCTGATATAGCATCGTTTTGGATCTGTAACAGTGTCTTGAATTGCGTATGAAATTCTGGCGTAGACAGGAGTTCGGATAATGGTTTATCTTTTGACGTAGAAGGTGTTGTGGGCGTCGAAGCAATGACTAACGCTAACAAAAACTGTGGCGAAAACACTTCTATATCTTCGTATTCCTCGTCCAAAGTCTGCGTTTCCTTTGATTCTGTCGACCTCGCCTTCAGCACCTTACTCGGCTGTGTGAGTCTGCCTGTCTGTGATTCCATAAATTGTGTCGGCTTCGTCGCTGCTTCCGATATCGGATTCAATAATGTTTCTAGCGGAAAATTTAAATACTTTTGAACACAAAACTCACTGTCGGTACGAGTGAGTTTGAGTTCACAAAACTTCCGTGGAATATTATATCTGGCACTGATAATATGCTGTTTTAGTTGCTTGTTCATATCTCTATAAATCTCCCTATATAAATGCGTTAGCGTTAGCTTAAAAGTGAATTAAATCGTCGAAGCCTCTACGAGAGCGGCTCTTATCGATGTCACTCTGTTTGTGACAGACAACCATAGCGGTGACCATTCTAACAGGCAGCTTTCTTACATGGCGTTTCCTAGTAAAATTCTCGGAGAATAATTTTTCACATTTTCTACAAATCTACTGTGATTTATCGCTATTACTATGAGTGATCATGGATGATTTACCATCAGTTTTAACCTTTTTCGCAGGCTTGACTAATTCATAAACTTGATTATGTTGATGTTTGTTTTGAACGTATGGTAATTTACTGCAACTTACCGTGATTTTTTGCTAGAAGTTTCATTTTCAGTAAAATTTTTACTATCAGGGTTCATTATTTGTTAATGGCTTTAGTTGGTTTAGTTTTACTCTTTTTCGCGGCGGAAGCTAAACCACAAACAGCTTCTTGTTGAGATCCGTTGTGTGCGCTTGGAATTTCACGGCCACATTTTTTACACTGATAAGAGATCCCGCAGGTCTTTTCGTGACGCTTTCCATTACTCTTATACTGTGAAAAATTTCCGCAAACATAAAGTGATTTTCATCACTCATAGTAGAAAAACTGCAAGTGCTCACTAAGCCAAACAGACAATAAAACAAATAGCTCTCTTTTCATAACATGTCCTTGAAAAATATTCCAATATTTACAGAGGAGGCAGCACGCAGCAAACGAAGGAAAAAAAGGTCCTATAAAATTTGGCCGTAAACCCAATATCTTCGGAGTTACGGTCCGCTACCACTATCATCAACGATCACGATGTTTCAGTAATTTACGGAGGGTCGTATCCAGCAAAAGATGGAAATAAGTTCCAACCTAAACATTGCTCGTAAACCTACTAGCGTGTTGTGTTGTGGTCTTATTATGATGGGTCAACGGCCAATTTTCATCGTATGGTTCGGGAACACCTAATACGGGTCATCCCTGAGCAATGGAACGGTGGGGATGGGCCAATATATTGGCCTGCCCGTTCGCTTAACCTTAACGCTTTAGTTGGCTCTGGGGACATGCAAATACAGTGAATTATGCGGTTCCCATAAATGATGTTGAGACATTACGAGAGCGCATGTTCAATGCTTGTGATGAAATCCGGTAACAGCCGCGGTTGTACCAACGAATGCGTGATACCAAGCGACGTAGCCTGGAAGTCTGCATTGCAGTGGATGGTGGTTAAATTGGGTACATGTTGTGAAGAGTAGATCAGAGATATGATCACTGATGGTAGTGGTAACGGACAATAACTCCGAAGATATTGGATTTGTGGCTAATGTTCATATGGCCATTCTCCTGCGTTCTACCTCATCTGTAAATATTGGAACCATTTTCAAGGCCACCTATATATAAGACAAATCAACTATTGCATAATATTCGTAAAAAATTACGATCACATGACAAATGGTGTATATCGTGATATATACTAAGACTAAAATACCGTAGTCTACTTCAGTAAAAAAAGAAAAAGACTTAGAAATATTACAACAATTGTCAAATTTGCATTCTATGTAGGACGATGTTTCATTTCAAAATACTTAGAAATTGTATAACCTGATCAATTGGTATCGTGGTAATCTAATCAGTAGGCAGCCTTGCGATCTGATCAGTATGACTCCTAACAATCAATGCTCTATACACCATGTCAAGGTTAACGTCAAAGGTCAAGGTCTCAACCACCTCCTCCTCATTTACTCTCAAACTTTTATGATCAGTGCACGCCATTTTGATCTTATCAGTAGGCCCCTATTGAATAAGGCTCTATACACCTCATCTGGAACAGTAGTGGCGAGGGGCTAAAGTAGATAAAATGGACTGAAAGCACGTAAAATCAGGTGAACTATTTATTTCATCAGTAGACGTCACTTATGATCTGATCACTAGGTAGCCTCGTGATCAGCTGCAAAAATTAGAAACATCGACTGCGTTTATTGGCTGCCCACTTTTCCGCGCAGATATTAAAAAAGACGCCTACAACAAACAAGTTCAGAAGATAAACGCCATGTAAATGTCAGAAGGTCATGGCCAGGCCAAGGTCGAAATGTCGATGTCAAAGATCGGGGCCGAAGGGCCAAGGTCTTGGTCACCTCTTCCTCCTTCTCCTCCTCATTTACATCCGCCTATTTTTTGCTACTTCGCCACAAAATTCCGGCACTGCGGCGTCTCCAAGAACCGTAATAGTAGATAGTGGGACGTCAAACGATTATTATTATTACTATTATTATTATTATTATTATTATTATTATTATTATTATTATTAAGAAGTGATTGGAACAATGACGTGGTAGCTCTTTTTCTATCCTCGTGATTGAGGTTCAAATTGTGATGACGGCCTGGAGAAATCTTCAACTTAAAATTTCACCTTTGGTTAAGAAGGCTATCCGACTTCGAAAAATCTCCCCGAGAGCAGACACAATTACTCGACAGTTTAGTTCAATTTTGGAATTTAAACCTAATGACGAAGAGAAGCTTTTCCACTCGTTGTGGCTGTACTGAATCGATTAAAATCTTGCTGTGTGTAAAAATGCCCTATGAAGTTCTCTGAATTCGTGGTTCTAAAAGTCTTCTATCTATCTTAATGTGTTTATCCTCCAGGATTGGTTTTTCCCTCGGACTCAGCGAGGGATCCCAACTCTACCGCCTCAAGGGCTTCAGACTTTGGTTCGGGGAATACAACTGGGGAGGAGGAACAGCACCTCGCCCAGGCGTCCTCACCTGCTATGCTGAACAGGGGCCTTGCGGGGGGATGGGAAGATTGGAAGGGATAGGCAAGGAAGAGGGAAGGAAGCGGCCGTGGCCTTCAGTTAGGTACCATCCGGCATTTGCCTGGAGGAGAAGTGGGAAACCACAGAATACCACTTCCAGGATGGCTGAGGTGGAATCGAACCCACCTCTACTCAGCTGACCTCCCGAGGCTGAGTGGACCCCGTTCCAGCCCTCGTACCACTTTTCAAATTTCGTGGCAGAGCCGGGAATCGAACCCGGGCCTCCGGGGGTGGCAGCTAATCACACTAACCACTACACCACCGAGGCGGACGGTTCTAAAAGTAAAATCGAATATTATTTACGATAAATTTTAGTGATTTCACTGCCGTTTTATGTTAAACAAGTTACCTCCCATGAGCTCCTTCAACCCTTTATATTGGGCCGTCTTCAGATAAAAACCGGTTGAAAGCACTGCAGTGAGATCATTTATTTGCTTCAGAATCAGAAACAGAAGTGAATTCGTTAGAAATAATTGTTAATTATTTTCATCATTATGTAATATCCGTCAGTATTGATGAGTATTTATTTTCAATCATCTACTTACACTTGCTTTTTTTCACACCGTCCTTTATTATTATTATTATTATTATTATTATTATTATTATTATTATTATTATTATTATTATTCCTTGTTTCCATTTCAGTTATTAAGTTGCGCAGTCAAAAATTTCCGAATTTCATCCGCATGCACACGATCATTGACAGATCATATGATAGAGATTGTACAGTTTCTACTCGTGATTTAGGGCGGAAGAGTTATGGGCCTCAAGTGTTGACCAATAGCGCATGCGTGCCAACTAAACAAGTAGCCTCATTAATCCATTTATAAGCTAGTAAATTCACGCTCTGACTCATATTTGTCATTAGCAGCGTGCACTTCCCTTGCTGATTGCCATATTAACCTAAATAGTGTTTATTCAACACAATAAACTACGATCGGAATGCTGCGGGAATTAGATTCAGTTTGAAATGTAGTTATTGTGGGGCGCACAGAGGCCAGTGCGCTTGGAGCAGGCAGTGAGCTGACTGACCTAATGGGGCAAGCCACCCACTCATTTGTTCATTACTAGCACTGATCAGAAGTAGGTTTGACCCATATAGCTAAATATGAAGTACGTGCCTAAGCTTCTGTTGCTGGATAATATCAGTCGCTTGAAAACCAATAACCAACGATGTCTCGTAGTCTCAGTGGGTCACTTATTTGTACATACAGGATATATGGATACAGCGATGTCCCAACGTCTGAACACTTTGAATACATTCTGTACATTATTTGAACCCAACCAGCCATTATCGCCCTCCAGAGATGAAAAATCCTTCCGTGTACCTCCGTAAGTGAAACAGACTGTTATGTTACGTATGAGTGATTTAATGCGAGTACATTTTTCACATGACTCATTGGGTGAAGAAAGGCGATGATTAGAAAGGAAATGTGCATTAGAAACTGACGATTTGTAATTACTACTAATAAATGTTCTCATTCCTCCCTAAAGGGGAACGCCGTCTCTCAGGCCGGGAGATTTGTTACGGCGAAGGAAATGCTCGGAGAAGGTTGGAGGCCGTGGCCTATACTAGGAAATGTCCCGGCATTCGCCTTAGTGCAAGAGAATGGAAAACCCATTTTCAGGACAGCCGGCGGATGGGGCCAGCCGTGAGGTCCAGCCTTGTCCCGTCTCCCAAATGCTGAGGCGTAGAGCCGCGGTAGAACCGTGGCCACCCCTCCTCTACTCGGTTGGCCCGTCAGTGTGCAGAACTGTTGGACCACGGACCAGTCGTGGCCACTTTTGGGCCGAGACCCACTCTACATCTACCGACGGATTTCCAATTGAATACCTAATGATCTCATACTGAAGACAGTGTCGAATGGATACAAGTGAGATGAGGTACCCAGTGGTTCTCAAATCCAGATGCCGGGCTGAGTGGCTCAGACGGTTGAAGCGTTGGCCTTCCGTCCCCAACGTGGCAGGTTCGATCCTGGCTCAGTTCGGTGGTATATGAAGGTGCTCGAATACGTCAGCCTCGTGCCGATAGATTCTTGCGGGACCAAATTCCGGCACTTCGGCGTCTCCGAAACCGTAAAAGTAGTTAGTGGGACGTTATTATTTCTAATCCTGATTATTCTTTTAGCTTGACAATTATTGTATTAGTAGTGGAAAGTTTTGGTTGGAGACTCATCTTTTAAAAATATCCAGCGCTATCACCTGAAACATTACCGCATCATGAAAATCAGAAAGATTCATAAAAACGTTTTATGAATGTCATCCATCACTACCATTGCGCAGTCGGACTAACCCATATCAATGGAATATTTATTGTTACTGATGTTTTTGTACTAATGGGTTTTATAACTCATTTTATGAAACACTATTTACTACAAATACTACAGTCTGACGTCTCTAAATAGTAACAATGAGGCACCAAATTCATGGATTATTTCTGCGATTTGAACATGCATTGAATACTATAAAATATGTAGTTCAATAGGTGAATATATCGCCAAAGGAATAATTTTTCTTGGTATTCCTTTATAATTTAAATTACAAAGCTCCCAATCTTCTCTCAACTCACTGAGCCGATTCAAAGTGATATAATGCAAAGGCCTTCAATGGAAGAAGTGTCCAAAATATAAAAAGTTAATTTTTATAGATGTTGGTGGGCCAAATTTAATCACCTACAGGTTATTTGTAACTTTATTATTATTATTATTATTATTATTATTATTATTATTATTATTATTATTATTACTATTATTATTATTATTATTATTATTATTATTATTATTATTATTATTATTATTATTATTATTATTATTATTACTGAGTTTTATCCAGTTACCTGAAGTCAGTACTTAGAACGGATTTAGCCCAGTTTTACGTCCGGATACCACTCCTGACGCCACAGTATATGCAGGGATATCACTATTGCGTGCTTCTGTGATGGTTTGTAGTATGATGTGCTCCATGTAAATATGTATTAAGACGAAAACAAACACCTAATCCCCAAGCTAGAAGAATTAACCAGGCAAAGTTCAAATTTCAAATCGGCCGGGATTCGATTTCAGGGCCCTGTGAACAGAAGGCCACTACGCTGACCATACAGCCAAGAGGCAAGATTATTATTATTATTATTATTAGTAGTAGTAGTAGTAGCAGTAGTAGTAGTAGTAGTAGTAGTAGTAGTAGTAGTAACTCTTCTTTTCGTCCTTGCCCAACAATTAAAATGTGTGACCTGGTGCTCGGAATTGTTACCTAACTTCCAAAACTGCATTCACCTTTTGAACTCAGTTATTTACTCGCACACTTTTTAGTGATAGATTTTTGTACGGTGGTGAGGAGTAAGAAGGGAGCACTTCCGGTTCCGGTAATACTGCCAATTGAATTGAAATGAAATCTGAATTGAGTGGATAATATGATCCTTCGATATGAATTTTCTAAACCTTTATTATCTTAGGCCAACAACTGTGTCACACACACACACACACACACACACACACACACATTATATAACATTATATAACATTTGTCGATGCAAATCTTGTTCCTAGCATGAATTTTATAGTTTGGCTTTGCTGTGTAAACAACAGGTCTAGTACGTAAAGTGTACGCCAGATGTCGCACAGCCATGCATAAGCGATTATAGTTTGTGTTTGAACGGTTGCCAATATGAATCTCGAAGATAACCAAGGTCGACCGATTCAGCACTAGGGTGTCCATCTATCACTAAAAAGTGTGCGAGTAATAGATGTCTGTGTGGGGTGGTAAGCACGAGCTACTTGCACGAGGTGAGGTACCAAAAGGAGCTTTGAGGAAAATCAGAGAAGGCCATGATCAAGAATTTGAATTAATTGTCATTTCAGGAATAGCTCCTTGCAAGAAATATAGACATGAGTTAGACGCTTTTTAGTGAGTTCTTTGAAAATACAGTATAAGCTCCAAATAGTAATAATGAGGTATCAAGTTCTTTTAATTATTCTGTGATCTGTATGAACATACATTGAGTACTATAATAATAATAATAATAATAATAATAATAATAATAATAATAATTTTATGATATTTGCTTTACGTCACACTAACTACCTTTCCATGGTTTTCGGAGACGCCGAGGTGCCGGAATTCAGTCCCGCAGTGCTTTTACGTGCCAGTAAATCTGCCGACACGAGGCTGACGTATTTGAGCACCTCCAAATACCACCGGACTGCGCCAGGATCGAACCTGCAACATTGGGGTCAGAAGGACAGCGCCTCAACCGTGTGAGCCACTCAGCCCGGCTTGAGTACTATAAAAGCTAAAGCTAAACAGGGGAATATATAAGTCAATTATTACAAGGAAGGTTGAAAAAGTGAAATATCACAACGAAACGAAGCCAAAAATCGTGTAGCCTACTTTCTAATGTTACTCGATATCGGGGATAGAGTGGAAGGCAACAGGTTGCGAGCGAACCATCTCTTCTAAATATTAACGGGCACTGTAAAAATACGTAAATATGTGTTTGTTTTATAATCATGGTTGATTGAATTTCTTTAATTTTTATTTTCCTCGCCCGGTAATATTTATAGTTAAAACATTCGTTTTCATTTTTGAATTCACATCATTTTTCTTGTAAAAATGATTTTACCTACATGTTTCCCTCTCACGTACCCATCAAGATGCAAGCGTAACCGCACACCCGATATCTCTTTTTTTTTTTTTGCTATTTTGTTTTACGTCGCACCGACACAGATATGTCTTGTGGCGACAATGGGAGAGGAAAGACCTATGAAGTGGAAGGAAGCGGCCGTGGCCTTAATTAACGTACAGCCCCAGCATTTGCCTGGTGTGAAAATGGGAAACCACGGAAAACCATCTTCAGGACTGCCGACAGTGGGGCTCGAACCCACTATCTCCCGATTACTGGATACTGGCCGCACTTAAGCGACTGCAGCTACCGAGCTCGGTACACCCGATATCTATAAGGCCTACCTCACCCCGACTGAGCAGCACGGCAAGCAGACTCCGCGTAGTACAATACATCCACACAAACCTAGGCGTAAATACATACACTTCGTCAAATTCGGGATATTTGCAACGTTAGATGGTTAAATCTCTATCCTACAACAATTGTAGTTTAATTTTAACAAGCTCTATGTGAAGTTTTCCCGGTCTAGAAAGCCAAGAATAACGGCCGAGAGTATCCGTCGTGCTGACCACACGACACCTCGTAATCTGCAGGCCTTCGGGCTGAGCTGCGGTCACTTGGTAGGCCATGGCCCTTCGCGGCTGTTGCGCCATGGGGTGGCATACATGAAGTTTTCCATAATAAAAAGGTATGTGAATGCAGCATCCATTCATCACAAAGCTAGTATCGCAAAATAGCGAAAATTTATTCAGCTGGATTTTGTCATAACGAAAAATTGTTTGTATATGTTTTTCGGCCTCCCCTGCCAACCAGCTGATATTGCCACTGTGGGGAGGGTTGTGCATCCCCGTGTAGCATAGAGCCGAGCCGCAAGTGCAACCACATCGGTGGGTATCTGTCGAGAGACCCGACTAACGAACGGTTCGTCGGAAGGGGGCTAGCAGCCTTCCAGAAATTTGCAAAGGCGGTAGTGATTGACTGATGTGGTCTTGTAATAATACGAGGTACGTAACGTGGCTTACTTGCGTAAAAACTGCTACAGGCTGAAAACAACGGGAAATTACAGCAGTAGCTAATTCCGGAGTACATGCAGCTCTCTCTGTATGACTGGTGTACTGATGATGGCTTCCTAATGGGTAAAATATTCCGGAGGTAAAAATTGGCCAAACATCAGGAAGACTGATTGTGAGATTCTGCGAGTCGGAGCGTGGAATATTAGCAGGTTTGAATCGTTGTAGTAGGTTAGAGAATGCGAAAAGGGAAATGGATAGACTAAAGTTAGATGTAGTTAAGTGAGGTACGTTGACAGGAAAAGCAGGATTTTTGGTCAGGCGACTACAGAATTATCAACGCAAAATCAAACAGGGGGAAATTCAGGAGTTGGTTTAAGAATAAGAAAATGACGCAACGGATAAGGTAGTACGATTAGCAGAGTAAAGGATTAGTATTGTTGTCAAGACACAACACACCAAGCCAATACCCACAACAACAGTGTGGGGCTATATGGCTACTAGTTCATCGGATGATGAAGAAATCGAAAAATTATATGAAGAGAAAGAAGGTTTAACACAATATATAAAAAGGTGATGAGAATCTAATTGTGATGGGAGAATGGAATGCAGTGGTAGGCCAAGGTACAGAACGTAACACATGAGGAGAAATCGGATTGGGACAAAGATATGGCAGAGGAAGTCGGCTGGTTGAATTCTGCACCGATCATAATTTAGTCCTTGCTAATACTTGGTTCGAATATCACAAACGACGGCTATGCACGTGGACGAGAACTGGTGATACTGGAAAGCATCAAATAGACTTCATAATGATTAGGCAGATATAGATAAACCAGGTGGCGGATTGCAAGACATTCCTAGGAGCAGACGTGGACTCTGATCACAACTTGCTGGTATGAAATACCATCTGAAGTTGAAGAAATTGAAGTAACGAAGAAATGAAAGGAGGTGGGATCTAGACAATTCGGAAGAAGAGGGCGTTAGAAATTGTTTTTTGCAACATGTTGCACAATGAATAAATGAAAAGGCTGAGGGAAACACAATAGAGGAAGAATAGGCAGTAGTGAAGAATGAGGTCAGTCGGGCAGCTGAAGAAAGCTTAGGAAGAAAGAAAAGATGAACTAAGAATAAATGGATAACTCAGGAGATATTATACCTGAAAGACGAACGACGAAAATACAATGAAAAAATGAGAAGGCCAGAAAAGAATAGAGGCGATAAGGAATGAAGTAGATAGAAAGTGCAGGACACCTAAGGAAGAATGGAAGAGAAGTCCAAGGATGTTGAAGGTTGTATGGTCCCAGGAGAGGTACGTGATGAATACAGGTATATCAAGGAAGACTTTGGAGAAAGGAAAACTAAGTGTTTGAATATTAAGACCTAGGAAGGAAAACCACATCTAGGGAAGAAGGAAACACGGCAGAAAATGGCAGGAGTATAGGTCAAACAATTCTATCAATGGAAAGAAGTAGATAATAAGGTTCTCGAACTAGAAACTGTTGATGTTGATAAATGGGAGACCATATTTTGAGGTCATAATTCGACGGAGTTTTGAAAGACCTAAATAGGAATAAGGCACCTGGAGTCGATGACACAACCTCAGAATTGCCCTAGGAGAAATCACACCATGGCGAGTTTATTCCATGTAAGATGTATGATACAGGAGAAGTGCCACGCGTTTATCGGCAGAATGTTTTTATACTAACTCCCAAGAAAGCCAGTGCTGACCAATATGAAAACTACTACCCATTTAGTTTAGTATCTCACGCCTGCCAAAATTTTAACAAGTATTATTTAGAGAAGAATGGAAAGACAATTTGTATCTGAGTTGGGAGAAGAGCAAATTGAATCAGAAGTAACGTAGAATAAATGAAGCAATCATAACTTTCTTCTGACGTAAGAGATCCTAATCAAGACGGACAACTCCGCGTACATGGCATTCGTAGATATAGAAAAGGCATTCGATAACGTTGACTGGTCAAGTGTAGATGATCGGGAACAGATACCGAGAGCGCAGAATGATCTACAATCTGTACAAAAAATCAGTCTCTAGTGATCAGAATTGAGGTCGTTCAAGAAGAATCAGCAATACAGAAAGGAGTGTGGCAATGCTGCAGAATCCAAGGAGAGGAAATCAAAACCCTGACATTTGCTGACAAAATTGCTGAATGTTATGAACAGAGTCTTGGGGAAGGAATACAAGATGAAAATAAATAAATCCGGAACAAAATTAATGGAATACATTCGAACGAAGTCGGGTGATACACAAAATATTCGACTAGGAAATTAAGTCTTAAAGGAAGTAGATGAATATTATTACTTGGGTAGTAAGCCAACGATGGCAGAAGTAAGGGGGACATAGAATGCAGACTAGCACAAGCAAGGAAGGCCTTCCTTAAGGAAAGAATTTACCGAGCTCGATAGCTGCAGAGGCATAAGTGCGGCCAGAATCCAGTATTCGTGAGATAGTGGGTTCGAACCCCACTGTCGGCAGCCATGAAGATGGTTTTCCGTAGATTTCCATTTTCACAACAGCCAATTGCTGGGTCTGTACCTTAATTAAGGCCACGGTCGCTTCATTCCCACTCCTAGCCCATTCCTGCCCACCGTCGCCTTAAAACCTATCTGTGTCGGTGCGACGTAAAACAACTTCCAAACAAGAAAAGAGAAAAGAAGAAAATTAAATAATGTCCTCAATTCGAACATTGAATTAGGAATTACAAAAATATTTCTGTAGACTCTTGTCTGGAGAGTGGAATTATATGGAAATAAAACATGGACGATAACTAGATCAGAAAGAAATAGAATAGAAACTTTTGAAATGTGGTATTACAGAAGAACGCATAAGGTGAGATGGGTAGATCGAATCACGAATGAAGGGATACTGAATAAAAATTGGTGAGACGAGATCGATTTGTCTACATTTGACCAGAAGAAGAGATAGAAAGATACGACACATCGTAAGACACGCGCGACTTACTATGTTGGATTTTGGAGGGAAGTGTAGGTAGTAAGAACGGTAGAGGTAGACAAAGGTATGAATTTGACAAGAAGATTTGATCAAATGTATGATGCAGTAGTTACGTAACAATGAAGAGATTAACGCAGGATAGTGTGGCATGGAAATCTGTATCAAAGCAGTGTATGGACTGATGACTCAAAGAAGGTATTTTTCGAATTCCATTTTTACTAACTACAGAAGTGCGGTGGATAATTGTTTTACTGACGACATCATGGTCATAAAACCCGAAACTGACGTTAATAAATTTTGTGACAATTTTGGCTGCTGTACCTGTCCAGACGGCCCATTTCCAGCCATGATATGGATGAATATCTTTATCAATTAATTCAAGGGAACGAATAATACAGTAGAGGATTCAATTTTGGCTATGGTATGTGTGGTTGGTATGTATGGTAAATTAGCACTAATGGACGTATATGTTTTTCATTCCATAAAGGCTCCATTTTTTAATCTACGTACTTGAGCACTCATTGAAATAATGCTGAAACGTACCACAACATTTCTCACTGTATATATTATAACATTAAAGACAGAAACGTATACATTTTACCATGTAAATCCAAAGCCTTTTTTGATTTTAATGGACTGCAATTCATAGAATCATGTCGTCGTGTTGGTACACGTTACTACTGAAGTATTGGCACCACTGCTTCCAAATTTTTCACCACACATAAATAGTTGCATAAAACTCTTGAAACTCTAGAATTTTAACATTTGATAAATATTTACGTCTTCAGTTATAAATTAAATTTTAGATTTTAAAATTTTGTTTATTTTAGCAAAACGAAAAGGGTTTAAAAAGCACAATTTAGAAACAACGTTAAAATTGTATAGTTTCAGTATCACAGTATAGTCATAAATAAGTGTGCAAATTTTCATATCTTTACGTAGAATAGTTTGGGAGCTGTGTGTATCTAAATGTGGAGGAAAAAGAGTTTTCCGGAAACTCAGTCAAAGTTTGTGCTTCACTCACACCTGTCTCAGAACTTCCAGGAACATATTCTTCTTTCTGGTGGCTCTGCTCGTCTTCTCTCTTCTTTTTCTGTTTCTTTGATTTTAAATTCTACCTCCCGTAGTAGATTCTGCACTTGCTTTCTGGTATTTTTTCACACGGTCACTGTCAAATTCCCTCATCTCCTTCAAAATGTTTGCCCACACCCATTTCGTCAAGAACATATTTTATTGATATGCCCTCATTGAAACAAATCACTGCATCCAATACACCCACCTGTATGAGATTAATTTGAAGGTTTCTAAAGCTTACAAATTCAGTTTTTGGAATGCGTTGCCAGACGAATATCCACAGCCTTTTTTCACACGTGCGACTGGGTCAGGAAGGGAATGAATGAAGCGCCCATCCAGCGGCGACGTTAGGAATTGTTCCGGCTGCCGAAGCCTGTCGCACTCCTCTGGGGTAATGATTAATGAATGACATACGAAAGGAAACGATATTGGAGAGTGTTGCTGGAATGAAATATGACAGGGAAAACCGGAGTACCCGGAGGAAAACCTGTCCCTCCTCCGCTTTGTCCAGCACAAATATCACATGGAGTGACCGGGATTTGAACCACAGAACCCAGCGGTGAGAGGCCGGCGCGCTGTCGCCTGAGCCACGGAGGCTCTGCTTTGCTAGATACAGTGATTAAAACTTTCATTGGCATTCTGTGTGCCACCATGTAGACATTTAGAGAACAGGGTGTTATCACTAAATCCCTTACACACAGTTTTTATGGCATTGAAAACAGTCAATGGAAATTAGTTATTGTGGTGATATTTAGGCCCACCTGCCTTTTATTTCTGAAAGCCGCACCATGAATCCACACCTTCTGGACACAGGTCACATCTTGGTTCTTCATCTGTTGACATTTTGTCGTATAATGATGCTTTTATGGCCTGTTTCATTGCTTGAATATTTCCTGTATTTCTTCTTATAGTAGGCCCAGAATATAGCTGCAGCTTATCAATTTCTGCGTCATGCAACCTCCATCGACCACTAATGGGCTTACCATCAGAAAGTTTCTGATTACCCCAATCTTTCTTCAGTTTCCTAAGCCTAGTCCCTAACCTCTCCTGCACGTGGCCTGCACACTCAAGTTTCTCAATTTTAACATTGTCCCCATATGGTTTACAGTCATTTACTTTTATTACTCACCTCCGTACAGGCCATGAAGGCCCTTGGATGAGTGGAAGGTAAAGGCTTCCACCATTGTTAACCGCGGCACGTGATGGGGTAGAGTGGTTAGCTCTACGCCCGGCCGCCTTTTCCCCCAGGAATTAACCTGGTACTCATTTTTTGTGTAGGCTGAGTGAACCTCAGGGCCATATGCACCTCTGGAAGTGGAAATCTCGTTTCTTAAATTTTACGACTTCCTGACGGGAATTCGAACCTACGTCTTTCCGGGCGAGCCGAGCACGCCTTTACCGCCTCGGCCAGGCAGCCCCATGTTACCACTTGGCTCAACAAAATTATTATTACATTTATGATCTTCCTGGGTTACAGCACAACCACGGCAGTACTTTGTCAGGCATTATACACCCAAGACATCTACAGCTGATGTCATACGTACAACATCACTGAGTGAAGTATGACCACGTTTTTGCCAGCTTCCATCACATGCAACAACAACATCACTGCTATTGTCATATCGAAGCTTGGCTTCTTTAGCTCTGTTTACCATACAACCCAAGGAAACATATTTCGATGAATATAAAATTAGGTTGTTGGCTTTGACGAATGTATTTGATGAAGGTGGCAGGTTCATCATGGCACAAAATACCTGACCTGAATTCTTACCTTTCCCAATAAACCCCATTGCATAGGAAAACCTGATATTCACATAATAAATTATATTTCTATTCATGATGAATGTTCTGATTTACAAATACAGCATATTAGAATGATTTTACTTGCAAGGCCTATTCTACTATTTACAACTTCTATAAGCTTCACACAATTGACATTTTGATAGTACTTACACATGAGATGGTTCTGAACCAGATCAGATATAACATATAAATCTAACATTATACTGACACCAGAATTATAATTTTCTTCCTTGTTTTCCTCGGAAAGATAACTAACTTTTTCTTTGACGCACTTGAAACACACGAGTCTACTATTTTTGTGGGGTTAGAAGATGAATTAAGGAGGTTTCTTGCAAACACACCTTAAGTCATTTTTAACACTTTATGTGTTTGTGTTAAAAATTCTTCTTCGAATGATACGCTCGCTTGTTTTCAAATGTAAACTGCACGTGACTTATGCATTTTAGCACGGTTTTATAATGGAGCACGAACACGTCATTCTAACAAGAAATTTTGACACAAAAACAAATGAAAAATGTAATGGTGTATGGCTTTTAGTGCCGGGAGTGTCCGAAGACATGTTCGGCTCGCCAGGTGCAGGTCTTTCGAGTTCACGCCCGTAGGCGACCTGCGCGTCGTGATGAGGATGAAATGATGATGAAGACAACACATACACCCAGCCCCCGTGCCATTGGAATTAACCAATTAGGGTTAAACTCCCCGACCCGGCCGGGAATCGAACCCGGGACCCTCCGAACCGAAGGCCAGTACGCTGACCGTTCAGCCAACGAGTCGGACACAAAAGCAAATATATGTAAAATTTGACTTAAATGGTATTTGCAAGGAAGCTCGTCAATTATCGCCTTGCACTGGACTCAAACTAACATTCACTGTATTTTTCGCGTGTCTGTTGCCTTTATGGTGTTGTTTCCTGTTGATATTTTAAATTCGTGACGTATTTACACGTTGTCCGCCTCTGTGGTGTAGTGGTTAGCGTGATTAGCTGCCGCCCCCGGAGGCCCGGGTTCGATTCCCGGCTCTGCCACGAAAATTTGAAAAGTGGTATGAGGGCTGGAACGGGGTCCACTCAGCCTCGGGAGGTCAACTGAGTAGAGGAGGGTTCGATTCCCACCTCAGCCATCCTGGAAGTGGTTTTCCGTGGTTTCCCACTTCTCCTCCAGGCGAATGCCGGGATGGTACCTAACATAAGGCCACGGCCGCTTCCTTCCCTCTTCCTTGCCTATCCCTTCCAATCTTCCCATCCCTCCACAAGGCCCCTGTTCAGCATAGCAGGTGAGGCCGCCTGGGCGAGGTACTGGTCATTCTCCCCAGTTGTATCCCCGACCAAGAGTCTGAAGCTCCAGGACACTGCCCTTGAGGCGGTAGAGGTGGGATCCCTCGCTGTGTCCGAGGGAAAAGCCGACCCTGGAGGGTAAACAGATGATGATGATGATTTACACGTTTCAAATATCACATATTGTACGAAAGACGTTCTAAGAATTACAATTACAAATTACAATTTACCACTTTCGGAGTATGTTTACTTCATATAATAACAAAAACAAACACATTTCCTTCACTGCGTCCGTGTGCAGTCTTTCGTTCACGACACGCGGGAGAACCCTTTTCTAAAACGAGCCATCTCACAAGATCCTCGTGCAATTACAATAGGAATTATGTTTTATTGACTTAGTATATCAACAGTGGATTTTGAAAAGTGGGACGTGGCAAAAACAAGGCTACACATTATTCTTAATTTCATTGTGAGATCAAATCAAAATCCTTATAAATCATACATATTCTTGTTCAGGAAGGCGCGCGTTTCAAATTAAGGGCAAAAAACTAACCGGAATTACCATTCTGTACACATACTTCTGCCTTTAAGAGAAAAGCAACTGCGCACTGTCAATGAAGGACGTTGGATGGGTGAAAGGCAAGGGCCTCCACTATTCATAATCTCGGTACTAATTGGAATACATTGTTAGACCTATGCCAGACCGCCTTTGCCCCCACGAATTAACCTGGTACTCATTCTTGTTGTAGAATGAGTGAACATCAGGGTCATGTGCATCTCCAGGAGTGGGAATCACGTTTGTTAATCTTTACGGCTTCCTGGCGTGAATCGAACTCAAGTCCTTATCGGCTAAAATCAAGTGAGCCTTTAACATCTTGTCTAGGCCGTGCCTAGTCTAAATGAACAATAAAGGAAGTAGGTAGCGCAACAGCCCGTAAAAGCCTTATCCTGCCAAGTAATCCGTTGCCTGGCCAGAAGGCCTGCAGGTACTGGAGTGCCACGTGATTAACGTTACAACGTCTTCAGCCTATTGCTTGGCTTTCACGACTGGTACTGCTGCCCCTTGCGTCAGAGAGCACCGGGTTAGTTGCGATGGGGAAGAATTATGACTGGGAAGGAAGAGTCTGTGGTCTCAATTAAGATATAGCTCCAGCATTTGCCTGTTGTGATAATGAGAAAACACGAACACCAATTTCAGGGCTTTCGATGGTGGTGGCCAACCTATCATCTCCCGAATGGAAGCTAACAGCCATGTGGCTTCTACCGCGCAGCCAGCTCGCTCGGTAGCGGGAAAGTGTCGTCAAAATTAATGAACAATTTAGAGGCGGTTTTAACTGAAAAAACTTACAATTCAGCATTCGAGTCATACGATATTCCTTTATATTAAAACATAATTAGAGTACAGTTATATTAACGAAGCCTCCGTGGCTCAGGCGGCAGCGCGCCAGTCTATGACCGCTGGATTCCGTGGGTCAAATCCCGGTCACTCAGTGTGAGACTTTTGCTGGACAAAACGGAGGCGGGACAGGTTTTTCTCCGGGTACTCCTGTTTTCCCTCTCGTAATTCATTCCAGCAACACTTTTCAGTATCATTTCATTTCATCTGTCATTCATTAATCATTGGCCCAGAGGAGTGCGACAGGCTTTGGCAGCCGGCACAATTCCTATCCTTGCCGCTATATGGGGGCTTCATTCATTCAATTCCTGACCCGGTCGAATGAATGAAAACAGGCTGTGGATTTCCATATATTAACGAAAATGATTATGCTACCCTGCATATTAGGAAAATAGGTTAACATTTAAGTATTAAGTACTGAATAACTGTTCATTTACTTATTTTTCCATTTAATTGAATTATCTTCTCAACATATATCAATGTACTGTACGAGATTCCGGTGTAGCCATTACCTCACATGGTTCACCTAAAAGAAATGCCTTTTGCACATCCATTTCTGTGTTGTTTCTTTTTGCTCGAGGTCTGTGTTTCTTGAGGCTCCTTTGGCTGCGTTTGATGGAACAGTCATGTCGCATTAGGACTGCTTCTTGAAGAAGAAATCCCCTAATCCTCTCCCACACTCCGTCTCACTCGCCCTCGCAACTCCAGACCGACCAACCCGCGGATCACTGCGCCAAATTATCAGCACCATTATACAACACAGGATTTCTTAATGAAGATAAATGTGTTGTATTCAGCTTCCTGTTTTTACGTATTTCAATAAACAAAGTAGTGCAAAGCTCATAGAATTTACCAGTACAAAATTTATATCTTAATTTCTTCCCGTTTTATTAAGGCTAATAGGTTCAACGTTGGAAGATAATAACTCATACCATTAGGGGCTTGTTGAAAGGGGAGGCAGTCATTAGGATTTGTCTCTGTGTTTTAAAAAGATTTAATGGATTTGTCAGACGGTGAAGAGAAAACTGGCCAATGAAAATAACTGTAACAGTATGGTTCCATTTTTCACACCTTTTCCTGGGTTGAAAATTAAAATATCACACGTATAAATAAGTGACATGTTGACATTCATAACAAGTTCGAACGTTTATTTAAAAGAACTGAATATGGCAATTCTCCCTCCAGATAGAATAATTGTGTTTGTATGATAATGTAATAATTATTTATTATTATGAATAATAATAGTTTGAGGTGTCGTATTGCACAGTCAACGGTACGGGGTATTCAATGGAGTTCATCATTCTAAGTAGACTTTGCCCCACTTAATAACTTACGTAACGATTATTAGGTTTGTATATATATGTTTGAAAATAAGTAATTTACTTGCATTCCTGTTTGAGTGATAAATTAAGCTCTGCAATTATATCAGACAGATTTAGAAAAGTCATGGCACCATAAACAACCATCTCAACGTACTTCGAAAACATAGTAACGAAAATGAACGAAATTCGAGAAAAATGCAATCAGGATGTCATCTAGGCCAAAAATGAAATCACTTATATAATTCTGAGTGGCGGTGGTGATTATTTGATTGTCTCATTAAGGATTTGGTTATCGGTGCTCTATATACCTATGTTTTCACACATGTTCAAATAAACTGATAAACATGTAAGCGCTGTTCGTGAATTTGAACGTACACAAACATTAAATAACGAAAACTATAGACAATGCAGATGATCATCTTGCTTCATTTGTGTACCAGAGACACTCTGCCCTCAGCTCCGTATGCTGCCTAAGAATGAAGTTCCTATGATAACCACGATTTCTTGTGAACTCATTCAGAGTTACATGATATTAGAAATTAGAAAGTAATCCTAAGCTACCGAAATGAAAGACATAATTTCAGTAAATTTTTTAAAGTTCAGATTGGAAAAAACAAAGCAAATGGTTTTAATGGTGACCAAGAGTGATTTTTAAATTAATGTATTGCTGGAGTTCATGAGTAAAGGACATACAATATCCTTCACCACCTAAATGGCAATTGCTCATAATAGTCGTCATATTCAGGTTGATTTCAAACGACATAGAATGCCGAATTGACGTTTTCCCACCCTTCAAAAAATCCGATTCCATATCCCGAGTTTGTATCAGTGATTCTGGGATTCGAAGGCCGATATTATCACTGATCAGCAGAAAGAGCTTTCACCCAGGAAAACAGAGTAACGTAATCTATATTCCATTTTACATTCTAGTCCTCCTTCCCACGCTTATGAGGAGTTGGAAGACCTCATGTCCTTCCTACTGCCACATGTTATTCCCATTGAAAATTTCACTTTATGTCGCCAGGATTAGGGACCTTAGGGCAGCAACTGAATGAATGCACCACACTCCGAGTACGTCGCGTTCCAAACCCTATCTCCCTGCTAGAGGATTCCAGGGAACTCGAACGCTCATATTTAATATCCATTCCTTCTACCTCACATTTCATGGTTAGAATTTAATTTTTCAATTCCATGATCATTACAAAAGATACCCTTTCTGCAGGACACTTTAAAATTTGCTCTAAGATTGATACCGAATAATTATGATTATGATTCTTGCTTCAGGGCTGTTCATTTGTACTCTTCTAGATGAATGGTTCTAGTAATTGCTCCTTCCTACTCCTGAAAATATACAGGAATTCAAAGTATAAAGTAAGGCATTCAGATGATGATAATAAATGTTTACGAGGGCCTCTGGAAAATCTTCAAAAGACACTTGTGAATGGTCCGCACTCCTCAAGTGTCCGGGATTCTTACCCACTAAAACACACAGTCTCTTTTCCCATGATGTGTATCTTCACCCCAGAACCACTCTCACAATACTTCAGGGAGATGTCGTGCTTACTTAGTCTTTCAGACTTCTTCTTTCTTCATTTCTCCTTTACGGGCGTTCGTACGCTTCTAAATCCCTCTTCTGACGAAGTACATCCTCTACACACACTGCCACCCGATCCCAGGATTTCTGGTTTCGTAGCATCACGGAAATAATATTATCTGGTGTCAGTTCTCCCAATTCAGTTTCCACACATCTTCTCTTTATCATCCAATGGCCGCACAGAAAGAATGTGTGAAGTACATAATCGATGTCGTCTCAGTATATGCATGCTGCATCACTCCCACTATACACAGGAATTTCCGGAAGTATCTATGTCCCGTTAGAAGCTGTGTGGGATAATAGTTGACTTCACCATGAACCCTTTAAACTCAGATATCCAAGCGTGGTATCAGTCTCTTGGTTCATTTACCCCGAGGGTCAGCCTCCCATCTGAGTTGCCATCGCCTCATCCGTTGACTGAAGGCACGCTTCTTTGCACACTTCTTTCCCAGCTCTCCTTGGGTACGCCAGATTTCTTGTCGCTCCAATGTAAGTAGATCTATTGCGGCTATTGCTACCACCGTGAGGATTGCAGGTTCAGAAACCGTGCGGTACGCGCATGAAATACGTAAGAATGCTCTCCGTTGTACGGCAGCTATCCTTCTCCGATACCAAGCAAATCTGAAGGATTCAGCCCAGATTTCAGAGCCATACAGGAACACTGACTGAACCGTCAACATAAGAAGGCGTCGTTTACTGGATTTCGGGCCTTTAATATTTCCCACCGGTCTACTAAGTGCAGTCATGTATTTTACTTATTTTGCTCTTAATAATAATAATAATAATAATAATAATAATAATAATAATAATAATAATAGTAATAATAATAATAATAATAATAATAATAATAATAATAATAATAATAATGGTTCGTTGTGTGAGTAACTGTAGTCACGTCCTAGTTCGAGAACCGTGGGAAACGGTTGAGTGGCCTAGTAAGTGTTCCTCAGTGTCGGGATACCAGTAGCTATGGAAAAGGAGTGGGCATCTCGCACATATTCTGATTCACGTCGTCCCTTGTGGTCAGGCGGCCGGGACTATACAATTCACCGGTGGTCGCTCAAACGTTAGACGACAGTTCCTTATTGCGAATATGTGTAAGAAATGTAGCATCCTGCTTCACAGAAATTACCGACTTCAGAATATTTTTAGCAAGCTTTGGACCTTTCTTTTTTTTTTCTAGGGGCTTTACGTCGCGCCGACACGGATAGGTCTTATGGCGACGATGGGATAGGAAAGGCCTAGGAGTTGGAAGGAAGCGGCCGTGGCCTTAATTAAGGTACAGCCCCAGCATTTGCCTGGTGTGAAAATGGGAAACCACGGAAAACCATTTTCAGGGCTGCCGATAGTGGGATTGGAACCTACTGTCTCCCGGATGCAAGCTCACAGCCGCGCGCCTCTACGCGCACGGCCAACTCGCCCGGTGCTTTGGACCTTTAGGAGAAACATAATCCGACTCACATTTGAAAGGCGAGAGACTCCCTAGGAACAACTTGGCAAATGAAATGGAATTCGATTGGAAGCTATAAATAGTATTGGTGCACATGGAGGAAAGAAAGTAAAACTGGCTGAGTCAGCAAAGAGGCTACGTCTGGATGTTTTACGAGTTAGTGCTATTCGGGTAAGGGGAGATTACGAGGAGATTGACTGGGTGGGATTGTTCATAGTTTCTGTTAGGCACGTAAATATGCTATTTAAGTGGAAGTGAGCTTTTCGACGAATTAATAAAGAGCATTATCTCAGTCTTTTCACCACATCAGGGTGCAGATGACGATGAAGTTGACAAGTTTTACGCAGCAGACATTGATATCGTAGTCTGGGTCAACGGTGAGGATAGGACAGTGCTAAAGGGCGATTTCAATGCGAGATTTGGAATTAGAACTGAACGATAAGAAAATGTGACGGGTAAATATTGGTAAAATATGGAAGCTAGTGGGAATGGAAAGCATTCACTGAACGTATTTGCTAGTATTGTATGAGCAGTTATGAATACATTCACCGCTACACATGTGTGGGTAGAGGCACAAGAACCGTAAATGACTATATCATAAACGAATTCAAAATCAGTAAATATTTTAGGAATATGCAAGTAAACGGGAGAGTTTTCGATGACACAGACTAGAACCTGATCTGAAGAGAACGAAGTATCTCTAGGCACAGGATAAAAAAGTGAACTGTATCTGCAGACCGAAAAACGCGAGAAATCTACAGGGAGGGGCAATGAGAGAGATGTACTGTACGTGAAAATTATTAGTGAAGAGTTCCAAACAATAAACATTAAGCAGGTTCAGTATATAGAATATGATTAGGTGGCATACAGAGACGTTGTAATAGAAACAGAATAGGAATGCCTGAGAAGAAATCAGTGTAAAGATGGGATAAAGCGAATATCTTGGTGAAATGATTAAGTGAGGCAATTCGTAAACGTAAAAGGAAGGCAAGGCAGAAATGGGTCAAAACAAGGACTCAAGCATACAGTGAATTGCACGTTAGATGAAAGAAACTGAGCTAAACAAATAATTATTTTTGATTGCTAGAAGAAGTCGTGGAATGATTTCGGTAATAACCTGAAAATCTAGGTCAAGCTGCAGGGAAACATTTCTAGACATAAATAAAAATCCTTAGATAGGGATGTAAAAATAGGAAGTGAATATAATTTTGAGTAAATGAAGGTAAACTCATAATATATCCCAAAGAATCACTGAACATGTGGAAGGAATATTTTGAAAATCGCCTTAGCGTAAAAGGAAATCTATCTGATGACGTTACGAGCAATCAAGATAATGGGGAGAAGGAAAATGATGTCGGTGAAGTTGCGCTTGTGGAAGTGGGAAGGTTGGTGAATTCATTCCATTATCATAAAATAGCAGGTACAGATGCATTTCGACCTGAAGCGGTGAAATATGGTGGGAAGGCAGGCGTGAAATAGCTTCATAGAGTAATAAGAATACGATTGAATGTTAGTAAGGTACTTTCAGAATGGACGAAGTCTATAATTGCACGTACTTATAAACAACGGAACAGGAAGAATTGTAACAACTATCGAAGTATTTCATTGTTCAGTATTTCAGACAAGGTGTTCACTGACATATTGGAGGGTAAGGTGCGATCAGTGCTTGAGAGTAAGTTGAATGAAAACCAGTCTGGTTTCAGATCACAGAGGGGCTGTGAGGATCAGATTTTCAATACACGCCAGGTAATTGAAATATGCTACAAGAGGAATAGACAGTCATATTTATGATTCATATGATATAGTACCGAGAGAAATAAGTGTGTTAAACCTACAGGGGGACTATGGGATTAAGGTTAGATTATTAAAAGCAATCCAAGACTTGTAGGTTGATAATTGGGTTGCAGTGGGTTATTGATATAGAATAAGTTCTTGGTTCAGGGCACTTATTGTTTTAAGACGACACTGTAATCTTTCATAGTTGTTGTTCATATTTTACCTGACATAAAGTGGCAGGGGGCGATTCAGTTAGGTGGAAATGTAGTAAACACTTTAGCCTATGCTGATGATTTGGTATTAATGGCAGATCGCTCTGAAAGCCTGCAGTCTAATATTTTGGAACTTGAGATAAGTTGCAATGAGTATGATATGAAAATTAGATTTTACCAAGATTACAGCGATGTCAGTAGGTAAGAATCCTGAGAGAATTGAATATCACTTTGGAAATACAAAGCTGGAAGAGGTGTATCATTTCAAGTATTTGGGATGTATGTTCTCTCTGGATGGTAGAATATTACGTGAGACTCAATCAAGACGCAGCAAAGGTAATGCAGTGAGTTCGCAGTTGCGATCAGCAGTGTACTGTAAGTACGAAGTCAGCTCCTGGACGAAACTCTCATTGCACCGATCTGTTTTCAGACCAACTTTGCTGCACGGGAGAAAACTATGGGTGGAATTTGGATATCTTATTCCTAAGTTGGAAGTAACTGACAGAAAGGTAGCAAGAATGATAATTAGCATAAACAGGTCGGAACAATGGCATGATCTTACTTGGAATGTGGAGATAAAGGCTAAGTTATCAATGAATTCGGTTGATGAAGCTGTACGCATTAACTGGGTTCGATGATGAGGTTGTGTGAAGTGAATGGAGGAGTACAGGTTACCTAGGAGAATAATGGACTCAGCCATGGTACGGGAAGTGGATGGAGACCAAGGCGACGATTGATATACCAAGTCATCTCTCACGGCAAGGAGGATGTGAAGGTCAACCGAATGACGTCAGAATTTTCGGCTCACTGAACTTTACCATCATTTTTGGATCCCATTACACCTAGGTGCTCCTTCTGGTCCAACGGTTAAATTATTATTTTGAAACTAGGACAAGACATCGGGTCCACTACCACCCATACCGCTACGCAACAACTTTCGGATACGGTTTGTTAAGTGCGGTCTGGTATTATGATAACTGTTCACAGCTACTCATCGTATTTTCTACATTCTTTTCAGGTATTAACGTGCCCTGTAGACATGAAAGTCGATTAATAATTCGTACCCCAGCGTTTGATTATGCTCTCTGCAACCTCGCCATTTTTCAGTCGATATTGGGACAGTATGAATGTAGTGAGTTGTATAATGGCCATGAAGAGAAACGGTTTACCTCCATGAAGTTGATCTGCACACGTATCAGTGCCTTTACCGAGGACGGAAGTTCAAAACGCCAACTCTCCTCAGTCTTGTGGAAGTAACTGAAGTAAGGAGATCAGTCCAAACTAGACGATGCGGTTGCTACTCGGCTCTGATAACTAGGAACAGCTGTAACAAAAAAATGTTTCACTAAACCTCGTTATCTTTCAGCTAACATCGAGACAATTGCAACTGCAGACTCAGAGAACAGTATTCCATTGTCACTTAATATTTCAAAATACTACTGGATCTATGTAATTGGTGTTAAACGAACAACAGTAACCGGTAACCAATTACTCTGTTATACCAGGATATTTTGCGTTCAAATCGCTATTGTATGACTGGAAAGTTAATTCATTAACCTAAATATTTAATATCGATATAATAAATAATTACTAATTGATCTGAAATCGTTTGCTGAAACATAATATCAATATTTTTGTCACGTAGGCCTACATGTGAATATAAATGTGTTAAGGGGAAATGAATTATCTTAAATAACTTTGAAACTATCCGGGACAAAATTGTGGTGTCTTCTACGTTCAAGAGAGGGTAGCTTAATTTCAAAATTCTGATACTTACGTCAGTAAATATATGTCTACTTCTGTATTGAAATGGTCAGCGCTATTAGCTGCTATCCTCGGAGGCCAGGGTTCTATTACCGGTACTGCCAGAAAATTAAGATTGGCAGAATGGCTGGTATGTGGTTAAAATATAAATGCAATTCACCTCCCGTGGCGGTGCACCTGAAAAACCTGCACAACATCGAGATTAGAACAGGAATAGCCTACTTCACTAGTGAAACGGATGGTGCTATTAGCTGCGATCCACGGTTGCCCGGATACGATTCACGGTACTGCCAGAAACTCAAGACCGATAAGAGGACTAGAATATGATTGAAATGGAGCATGCAGTTCACCTCCATTGGAGGTGTGCCTACCAGCACAACCGCTGGACGAGGATACGTATTGTCATTGTTACAGTTAATACATACGGTAGATTAATCCTATAATCACATGCACATCATCTAATGTGAAGTCCAGTGGTACTAGAATTCTGTATCTACTGTATATTAATGTAACTCTTCCCCATTTGTCAGTGCAAATGTCTCACTTACTCAAATCCTAGAACGTGTTGTTTATGTACACCAAAGTGATATTTTGATATTTTTTATCCCACTACCATTGATGGCATAGAGTTATGGTAATATTATCTGAGGATTTAAACAAGAAAATATTTAAAATCAACTTCTTCCTTTCGCTGGCCTTTTCCTAGTTACCTGGGGTCAGTACTTTGTACTGCTTCAGCCTATTTTTTTGGCCTGATGATTTTCCTGTCTCCAACCCTATGCGGAGGGATGTGTTCTGTGTAAATGAAGAATTTCATTGAGGAAAACACGAACACCCAGTCCCCATTCTAGAGTAACTTACCACACGCCATTAAAATGCCTAACCTGCCAGAGAATCGAACCGGCGCCCTCTCAGCCGAAGGCCACTTCGTAGACCATTCATCCAAAGAGCACGACAAATGTGTGAAATCAATCATTATTGTAAAATCGTACAGAGAACGGGCTCTGAGATGCCACATGACTCAGCTGTTGCCATAGTATCTGCATGCTGTGAGGATTTCAAATATTCTGAATGTTGGAGTAAATTTTTGATAACAGTGATAACCCACGAGCACCATACGTTAAAAGCTTTGGTTCAAATATTGTTTAATTAAAATGCATGGGCATCTCACCACTACCCCACATTTTCATTATGATTCCTAATTTCATTCCCATTTGAATGATCGTATTTTATTTTAGCCTATGATTATCTAATAGGAAGTTCATTTTGCTATACTCTCTTTTTGTGTATTTCATGCTTTGATTCGCTCATTAGTTTCACTTCTTAAATGGACAATACAGATAAATAAACCAAACCCCATGGCGTAACAGCCCTGCAGGGCCTTAGCCCACCAAGCGACCGCTGTTCAGCCCGAAGGCCTGAATATTACGAGGCGTCGTGTTGTCAGCACCACGAATCCTCACGGCCGTTATTCTTCGCTCTCTAGACCGGAGCCGCCATCTCACCGTCAGATAGCTCCCCAAATGTAATCACGTAGGCTTAGTGGAACTCGAAACAGCCCTCAGATCCAGGTAAAGATCCCCTGACCTGGCCCGGAATCGAACCCGGGGCCTCCGGGTAAGAGGCAGGTACGCTACCCCTACACCGTGGGGCCGGCTATGCAGATAAATACCATCACACAAATTCTCTCTCTATATAAAACCCAATTGTGTCCAATTCATCGTGTGTTTATTGTCGTCCTTTCATACCAACGTTACCACAGTTATTCCCAGTTCTCACCGAGCTCGATAGCTGCAGTCGCTTAAGTGCGGCCAGTATCCAGTATTCGGGGGATAGTAGGTTCGAACCCCACTGTCGGCAGCCCTGCAGATGGTTTTCCGTGGTTTCCCGTTTTCCCACCAGGCAAATGCTGGGGCTGTACCTTAATTAAGGCCACGGCCGCTTCCTTCCCACTCCTAGCCATTTCCTGTCCCATCGTCGCCATAAGACCTTCTGTGTCAGTGCGACGTAAAACAACTAGCAAAAAAAAAAAAATTCCCAGTTCTTACCGATTTTTCTGAAGTGCTGACCATTGTGGAAGTGAATTTTGAGTCTAGCCATTACTCACTCTTAAAATGGCTTAAACTCCAGACTGTTGCTGAGTTGATGCATTTCTCAAAGACGAAGCAGCTCCTTTCTAATATCATAAAAATTAAATGGAAGTATTAATACTAGAGCAGACACCACGATGAAAAAGGTAAACAGACACCATTCACACACCCTCGTACCCATATTAATAAGTGGAATGGATTTCCTTGACAGATGAAGTTCCGCTACAACTAGAAATCTTGTTAACTTTATGGTTCTGTATTATAAAATTTACAATTTTCTTGACTCCCTCAGTAGGTTATTGATTAGTCTTCAACCACCTGAGATTGACTTCTGAACTATTGTTCACTCTTAGAAATGATCTCGATTTCATAGAACCGAACTTCAAAATATTACTTCATAAATTCACCAATGATACCGAATTATCTGACACTAGCTGTTACCCACGGCTTCGCTCGCGACGATTTGGTAAGTTGATAAAAATTAATTGTTCCTCGGTACTGCACTAAGACATTTTTTTGAAAATCCCTAAAGTATAAATAGTCGCCGAAAAATTGCATTTCATTTACCAAAGAAATTCATTGTAAACCACGTTTGTGACATTGCCTTTTGGGGCTAAGATGACCAGGCTACTGGCAGAGCTAAATCTGGAACATGCGACGTGTGAGAAACAGTCCTCTTTTAAGTCGAAAAAAAAGGGTTTCTTTATTTGTAAAGGAGATTCCAGATACCGATTTTCACGTTTGTAGCATCTTCGTTTTTGAGATATAAGTATCCTCATAAAGAGAATTCAACCCTTCTTCACTTATTTTCGATCTCCAGCTTAAGTTGATTTTCCGAAAACTAAAAGTACGTGTGTATTTATTTTTAAAGGGGATTACAAATACCAATGTTCACGTCTGTAACATGTTAATTTTATGAGATATACTCAGTGTAAAAACTGCTTCACTCAATGGCTAAGTGGTTAGCGTAGAGGCCTTCGGTTCACAGGGTCCCGGATCCGACTCCTGGCTGGGTCGCTGATTTTAATCGCATGTGATTAATTCATCTGGCTCAGGGACAGGTTTTTTGTTTGTCCCAACACTCTCCTCTTCATATTCACTCACTACACCATATTACCAACCACAACAGGAACACGCAATCGTAATTACATCCCTACATACGGGGTTGGCGTCAGGAAGGGCATCCAGCCATAAAACAGGATCAAATTCACATGTGCGGCATAGTTCGCACCCATGACCCTACAGGTGTGGGCAAGAAGTAGGAAAAGAAGACACTCATTTTAAAAATTCTCCCGCTTTTTTATTATTTCACCCCCTTAAGTGGATTTTTCAAAAAAAATGTGTTCATTTGTTTTTAGAGGAGATTCCAAGTACCTGTTTTAACGTCTGTAACATCTTCATTTTCTGAGTTATATATATCCTCATATAAAGAATTCAACTCATCCCTCACTTCTTTTCACCCTCCCCCTCACCCCTTAAGTGGATTTTCTGAAAACAAAAATGTGTGTTCTTTTATTTTTAAAGGAGATTCCAAACACCAATTTTCATGTCTGTAACATGTTAGTTTTTGTGATATATTGTAGATAATCTCGCTTATGTAAGAATACTGGAGCTGACGTTGTCATAGTTAGCGCAGTTCATTTTTTTCCGATAGTGGTAGTGGTAGTGTGGTGCCAATATCTCCATAACGGTTGGTTTTAGGGCCTTAAAACATGGTTTTCGGGCCCGTAGGGTTTACCGAGTTCTGTTCTTTGCGTCAAGGGTCTTAAAATGAGCTTTGTCTCATCCTATGTTGGCCTATTGTTTTTATATCTCCCCCCGTCGCCAATCCCCCTCGAATTGTTTTCAAATTAAAATACAGCCCATGTTACTCACTGGAAATGTAGCTTTCTATTGGTGAAGTAATTTTTAAAATCGGTTCGGTAGTTTTTGAGTCTATCCGTTACAAACAAATATACAAATTGTTCCTCTTTGTAATATTAGTACAGATAAAAAATTACACTGCACATTTCACTTATCAGTCAATGCATAAGATTCTTGATTTACTTTCTAAAGATGCTCTAATTTTCCAAAAGTCATGTTGCGATGTCTCTATCTGTCCTTTCGTAACTTCCATCGATATGTTGTATTATATTTCATTCCGTATTGTATTTCTCCACTACACTTGACAAAGTTCCATACTCGCGACATTTCATAGTTTTACATTGTGAGCCTTGTTATTACACTTACACGTCATCCTAATTAATTCACTCCTCCAGGATATACACATTCTTCCTAACCTAACTCGTAGTTAATCAAAGATTCACTCCTAGCGCTTCTATCGTATTACTTTCATTCAGTGTTCAATTGTAATGTTGTCACAATTTTGTCACAGAGGAATTGTGCTGCAAACTGCTAAGAGAGATGTTATTTCCACAGACTGATCGATACTCCCTGACGCATTTTGTGAACTTTACTTTAAAGAATGATCTTTGTGCAGTTGAAGCAAACGTGGAAACGTGGTTCTTTAGGTAACTCGAGACCTTGTACTTACAAGTTGAGAATTATATCTCACATATCGTTAGCTTGTTCTTATCCCAATTAATATTTCCACTCCCACAGCTAGTTATGATCCTTTGTGACCGCACACTTCTTGTGCTCCGTAGAGAACTTTTCTTGTTTAGTGTCACACGTTTGAATTTCTTTCTGTTCGTGATGGCATGAAAACTACTGGGATAAGGTTTTCAATTTGAAAAGCGACATAGATTCTGACTGGTAGCTGAATAAAGGAAGCCTCGTTGAGGCTTTAGTAACGATCTTGTTGAGCTACGTCGTCCACTTTGGTCTATTTAGCGACATGGTATTTACGTGACTAAATAATTCGGCTCCAAGGTTGTTTGTGATTGAGGTTCACCATTAAGTTAACAAGTGCACACTGATAGTAAGAGATGGAGTCGTAAATTTACTAACTCTGGAGAGCGGGCTTCTTGTGCAGAATTGTTTACGTCTTTGGTGACTCTAAAGATATTTGGAGCTGCTAAACTGAGTTGAAGTCTTACCTGAATACCAATAAGGGGGACTTGAAAATTGAGAATTATATCTCACAGATCGTTAGCTTGTTCCTATCCTAATTAACACTTCCAATCCCACAGATAGTTATGATCCTTCGTGACCGAACACGTGCTGTTCTCCGTTGAGAACTGCTCCTGTTTAGTAACAATGTTTGCATTTATTTCTGTTCCTGTTGGCATGAATAAAGGACTATAACCATAAATTCATATTACTACTTTTAAACAACACTTACTTACAGTTAACTCTTTTCTTCTACAGATCCTGCCTTCGTATATAAAAAAACATACATCCAAGTGTTTATAAAGTATCCCAATTTTTGTGTAGTATGGAATGTGGAGTGGGGTGGGTTATAATGTGAACAACGGAGTACAAGTGTTGAAAGAGGAAGTAGTAAGACCGATTTGCAATAAACCGATACAAGTATCGTCATACCCATCGATAAGTGGCTGATAAGCAGTGGTGAAATGAGATCCCATGAGTGTGATTTATTGATTACTTGTCCTCCATCGAAAATATTCAGCCCTAATGAGGAACCAGATACGAACTTAATAGGAGTAAATTCCTCTTCTGCGTATACTTCTGATTCCACCTGCAATATTAATTCTACACCCAAAACCAAAGTGCATAAATATCAAGGCGATTATCTGATATTAGGCTTTTTTTTTGCTAGGGGCTTTACGTCGCACCGACACAGATAGGCCTTATGGCGACGATTGGATAGGAAAGGCCTAGGAGTTGGAAGGAAGCGGCCGTGGCGTTAATTAAGGTACAGCCCCAGCATTTGCCTGGTGTGAAAATGGGAAACCACGGAAAACCATCTTCAGGGCTGCCGATAGTGGGATTCGAACCTACTATCTCCCGGATGCAAGTTCACAGCCGCGCGCCTCCACGCGCACGGCCAACTCGCCCGGTGATATTAGGCTTTACCAGCTTCTTTTGGAATAATCAGGAACGACCAGATACGTTCTTGTTTGGAAATTTAACACGAAGACATTGAAACATTAGAGACACTTGAAGATAAATCATCCAGACCATGTAAATAGACCCATACAATATTTTAAGCGTCCTGAACAACTGAAGTGAAATGTCATATTCCTTGAACAGCAGATAGCGGTTCCTGAGAAAGTGCCAAGAGTAAAAACTTATCCTTAAAGGAATCCTATTTACTTGTAAAATACTAATCACCGCATATCATGGGGGAGAAATTACGTCTTCCGGCAGTCGTGATCATGCATTGGGAAACGTTTGGTGAATGTCTGAAGTCTATACAGCTCTCAGATAATACGCTGGCTCGTCACATTGATAAAATAAAAAAAATCAATTGCTACGACGTCTTCATGATAGCCTAGAATTTATCCTGCAGTTTGATGACATTATTGGCAACGTAAACAGTGCCGAGCTTCTTGTGTTTGTATGCTACTCTCATGAAAATGAAATGCACGAGGACTTTATATTTTTAAATCTCTGGATGGGAGGACGACTGGCGAAGATAGTATATCTCTTGTGAATTCCTCTTTTCATGGGTAACAAATTGTGTTGGCAAATGTAACGATGGGGTGGCGGCATTTGGAAACATAAAGGGGTTCAGAGCAAGAGTGAGTGCTGTTACTTCTTCTGTGAAATGCACACATTGCTTGATACGCAGGAAGGAATTGGCTTCAAACGTATTACAACCGTAAGTCAATGAAGTGCTGAACGATGCAGTCAGTGTTGTAAACTGTGGAGCGGAGAGTTCTAGACTATTTTCCATTTTTGCGAGGGGATGGCATCAACACATGATACGCTTCTACTGCACACGGAGGTTTTCTCATAATTGAATCATTCGTCATGTTGTGGAACTCAAGAATGATCTTCGTCTTTTCCTATTGGACAGCACTCCTACACTCGCAGTTCTGTTTCTGGATGAAAAATGACTACTAATACTGTGCTACTTGGCTGCCGTGTTTGAGAAACTGAATGTTCGTAACTTATCACTTCAAGGGCGAAATAGTAATATTAGCTCTCTACTGTAGGTGAGAAAGTGCTTGCGTTTAAGGAAAATCTTGAACTCAGGAAAACCCAGGTGGACAAACGTAAATGTAACATATTTTCTTGCCTGAGTGAATTCCTTGAGGAAACTGAGTTAGATTGTGTTAAAATGAGTGGAAAACGCCGTAGCACATCTCAAAACATTCGTCAACAATTTAGGGATAAATTTCCAGAACCTTCAGCTGAGTATGTCTGGATTCGATATGAACGTAACAGCCCATTTGTCAACAATAAAACAGACTCTCGAGTGACAGAACACTTCGAAATTTATTTAAATGGAAGTATCTTCAACATTTTGGGTGCAGATTCGGAATGAATATCCCAAGGTATCTTTCTTTTTTGCTATTTGCTTTACGTCGCACCGACACAGATATATCTTATGGCAACGATGGGATAGGAAAGGCCTAGGAAGTGGAAGGAAGCAGCCGTGGCTTTAATTAAGGTACAGCCCCGGTATTTGCCTGGTGTGAAAGTGGGAAACCACGGAAAACCTTCTTTAGGGCTGCCGACAGTGGGGAAATACCAATGTTTCAAGAAAATCAATGCACATTATATTACCCTTCGCTTCACCTTACTTGCGTGAGTCAACATTTTTCACAATGGCATCCAACAAAGTGGAGTATCGGCCTCGAATGCAGTTGGAAGGTGACTTGCGGGTTGTTATTTCAAAGATCCAACGAAGACTGGATCTGCTTTAATTAAAAATTCAAACTCAACCATTAAGTGTCAGAGAATAACCGAATTCTGAACCGTGTACGTTCCTTTATGTCTTACTCTCTTTTGGGTGAAGAGTTTAAATATTATAACATTTTTCAAATTAGCATTTAAATGTTAAAAGTGTATACATTATTTATATTTTAGTTCACTAATTACGAGCTTTCAAATATCAAAAATACGCTAAATGGACTTAAAAGCAACACAGATATCACAGCAAAAGGAACGAATTAATTAATTAATATCTAGTGAAATATACAAATTTGTTCAATTAAAATAACTGGGTTTGAAGCCATTTTTCATAACCAAGTTGTGACAGTTCAGTTTCAACATCATGGAATAATACAAATGGATGAAATTTATTTCACAAAAAAAAATGTTAAAATCTGATGTGCTCTAAGATTACCAAATTGTGTTTTATTATTATTATTATAATTATATTATTATTATTATTATTATTATTATTATTATTATTATTATTATTATTATTATTATTATTATTATTATTATTATTATTATTATTATTATTATTATTATTATTATTATTATTATTATTATAACTTGAGTTTCAGTAATTAGACGGAAGCAAATATTGTAGATTTTGTGAGTCATTTTTGTGTCATGTAGTCTATGATAAGTGCTAAGGAAGGAAACAATCATATGGGGGCGATGGGTATTTGATGTTGCAGAAGACGGTGCGACAAAAATGTTTAAGAACCCCTGCTATAGGCTAGTGCAAAGTACTGTAATACAGCAAAATACCCTACAAAGAAAACTGTTCGAAATAGAATCCGATTATATTTCTGTCCGGGTCTCTAACTTAAATCCCCGTGAAGAGATTTAAAACTCAGCTGTCAGCTGACGAGTTCTTAAAAAGTCTGCGGCTGAGCACGGGGAGACTGAATATTAACCGCGTGGTGAACGTGCTAATACTGTTCATGTTTACGGCACTAGCTTTGGGATAATCTAGCGCTCAAGAAGATTTGTTAATGCACACCGTATATGCACAAATCTGTACTGGAATGTGAATGATGCACTTAATTAGAATCACGCTACTCCCATTCACATCCCTCTGTGTTTATTCGATTTCCAATGCAATATACATGTGAAATATATTCAAAATAATCAACTGAATTGCAGGGACGAATCGATTTTGAAATATTGACTCTCTAGTCGTTAATATAATAGCATTTACTGAACGTCCTTACTCAGGTGGCATGCAATTTAATGAACATACCTGCCAGAATTATGTAATACTAGCAAGATACCCGTGCTTCGCTACGGTATTATACTGAAATATTTAATTGAATGCTTATTGTTTTATATATAATCCGCCGAAATTCGCGATCTGACTGGTTATCTGAGAGAATCCGCTAAAATTCGCGATCTGACTCGTTTTCAAATAGATTACGGCAAGTTTCCATCCATTTTTCAATCTTTCTTTCCAGCAATCGATTTCGTACTTCCCGGGCTAGGTCCAGGTATTCCACCCGGTCAGTTGGGTCCCTAAATCTTTGGCATCTTTTCCTATAAGAATTTTTAATATGGATCAAATCCTTGAGGAGATCCGGCGTGATGTCCTCTTGGGTGCCTTGGCGGTACTGAACCCGCAGCTGGACTGCATTCTTAGTCATTACCCGGCCAGCACCCGTTTTCAGCGCGGTCTGCACATTTGACGACGCTCCAGAACATTATTATTATTATTATTATTATTATTATTATTATTATTATTATTATTATTATTATTATTATTATTATTATTATTATTATTATTATAGGTGTTCTGGACCCCATAGGAAGATGCAAGACCGCTACTTGGCGGTAAATTACATCTGCTGCCACTGTCATTGTTAAAAATGTGACCAGCACCATTGTCGCGCGTAGCCAAGTGTGCGGGATTTCTGGTGATACGAATGACATATTCCGTGCATTGTTGACCTTATTATAGAGGTGAACAATTGGACGGTCAATCACATTCCTATCGTTTATTTCAAAGGTGTTTAAATTTTTAATTATATGCCAAGAGAATGTACTGTAATCTAAGAACGTTCTCCGAAGAAAAAGATGGCTCTCGAAAACGAACCCAGGAAAGATTAAAAATGATCGGTTTGTGATCAGAATAAGTACATCGGAAATCTACAGCCTGTTTCCAGTCATTCGACAGGGTCAGGAATGGAATGAATAAAGCCCCCATCTGGCGGCGGCAATAGGAAATGTGCCGGCTTCCGAAGCCTGTCGCACTCCTCTGGGGCAATGGATAATGAATGACAAATAAAATGAAATGATATTGTACAGTGTTGCTGGAATGAATGATGACAGGGAAAACCGGACCCTGTCCCGCCTCCGTTTTGTCCAACACGAATGTCTCATGGAGTGACCGGGATTTGAACCACATAACCCAGCTGTGAGAAGCAGGCGCGCTGCCACCTGAGCAACGGAGGCTCCTTATAAGTACATTATGAACAGTAAAATCAACTATTCTCACTTCCTTTTACACCCCACCGCCGTTAAGTTTATTTACCCCCCCCCCCCACGAAAAATAACAGAAAGGCATGTTTCTTTATCTTTAAAGGAGATTCAAAACACCAATGTTCACGTCTATTACCTTCATTTTTGAGATATCAGTAGCTCAATTAAAATAATGGCATTCAACCAATTATTCACCCTTTTACACCCCTCCTATTCGGATTTTCCGAAAAGAAAAATACATGTTTCTTTGTTTTTAAAGGAGGTTTTAAATACCAAATTTTACATCTGTAAACTTTTCAAGTTTTAAGATGTAGATACACTCATTTTAAAAATTCACCCCCCATTTCACCCCCCACATTTGGATTTTCAAAAAACGAAAAATACTTGTTTCTTTATTTTTAAAGTAGATCCCAAATACCAATTTTCAGGTGTGTAATATCTTCAGGTTCTGAAATAAAAGTAGCCTCTTTAAAAGCATTAACCCATTTTTCACCCTTTTCCACCCTTATTACAGTATAAGGATTTTCCGAAAACAGAAAAGTACGTGTATCTTTATTTCTGAGGGAGATTCTAAATACCAATTTTTACATCCATAATCTTTAAAAGTTTTGATATATAGATACACTCGCTTTAAAAATTCACCCCCTTTTCACCCCCCCCCATTAATTGGATTTTCCAATAACAAAAAAATACGTGTTTCTTTATTTTTAAAGGAGATTCCAAACACCAATTTTCAGGTCTGTAATATCTTACGTTTCTGAGATATAAGTATCCTCTTGAAAGGCATTCAACCCGTTTTTCCCCCGTTTTCACCTCTCCTAATGGGATTTTCCGAAAACAATAAATACGTGTATCTTTATTTTTAATGAAGATTCTAAATACCAATTTTTACATCTGTAAACTTTCAAAGTTTTGAGATAGAGATACACACATTTTAAAAATTCTTCCCCCCTTTTCACCCTCCCATTAATTGGTTTTTCCAAAAATAAAAATAATCGTGCTTCTTTATTTTAGAAGAGATCAGAAGTACAAATTTTCAGGTCTGTAATGTGTTCAGTTTCTGAGATATAAGTACCGGTATCCTGATTAAAGGCTTTCAAACCCTTTTTCACCATTTTTCACCCCTCCTATTGGGATTTTCTGAAAACAAAGAAACACGTATTTCCTTACTTTTAAAGACGATTTTAAATACTAATTTTTACATATGTAAACTATTAAAGTTTTGAGATACAGATACGATCATTTTAAAATTTCACCCCCCTCTTCACCCCCTTAGCGATGGAATATCCAAAAATCCTCTCTTAGCGAGCACCTACATCTTAATATGAATATATCCCCAAAATTTCATTATGTCCAGTAGTTTTGGCTCGGCGATGATGAATCAGTCAGTCAGTCAGTCAGGACAAGCTATTTTATATATATAGATATTACAACAATACGGCCACTGACAATGTTAGGAGGAACCTAATCGCACAGAACACCAACATTTATCTAACGAAGATGTATGTCGTGAGCTTTGTCTAGATTTTTCGTGAGTTTATATATGTTGTAAATTACATTTCCATGATACCTCATGGAGTTTCACACAATGCTAAATAATATTTATTTATTTATTTATTTATTTATTTATTTATTTATTTATTTATTTATTTATTTATTTATTTATTTATTTATTTATTTATTTATTTATTTATTTATTTATTTATTGTGCTTCAGACAGGTACAAACCTAATGATGTGAAACACATATACACTGACTGACAGAGCAAATGCAACACCAAGAAGGAGTGGTCAGAACTTTATGCCAATTGCAGGGTAGACTGACGTCACTGAGGTATGCTCATGATGTGAAATGCGCCGCTGTGCTGCGCACGTAGCGAACGGTAAATGGGACACGGCGTTGGCGAATGGCCTACTTCGTACCGTGATTTCTCAGCCGACAGTCATTGTAGAACGTGTTGTCGTGTGCCACAGGACACGTGTATAGCTAAGAATGCCAGGCCGCCGTCAACAGAGGCATTTCCAGCAGACAGACGACTTTGCGAGGTGTATGGTGATCGGGCTGAGAAGGGCAGGTCGGTCGCTTCGTCAAATCGCAGCCGATACCCATAGGGATGTGTCCACGGTGCAGCGCCTGTGGCGAAGATGGTTGGCGCAGGGACATGTGGCACGTGCGAGGGGTCCAGGCGCAGCCCGAGTGACGTCAGCACGCGAGGATCGGCGCATCCGCCGCCAAGCGGTGGCAGCCCCGCACGCCACGTCAACCACCATTTTTCAGCATGTGCAAGACACCCTGGCTGTTCCAATATCGACCAGAACAATTTCCCGTCGATTGGTTGAAGGAGGCCTGCACTCCCGGCGTCCGCTCAGAAGACTACCATTGACTCCACAGCATAGACATGCACGCCTGGCATGGTGCCGGGCTAGAGCGACTTGGATGAGGGAATGGCGGAACGTCGTGTTCTCCGATGAGTCACGCTTCTGTTCTGTCAGTGATAGTCACCGCAGACGAGTGTGGCGTCGGCGTGGAGAAAGGTCAAATCCGGCAGTAAATGTGGAGCGCCCTACCGCTAGACAACGCGGCATCATGGTTTGGGGCGCTATTGCGTATGATTCCACGTCACCTCTAGTGCGTATTCAAGGCACGTTAAATGCCCACCGCTACGTGCAGCATGTGCTGCGGCCGGTGGCACTCCCGTACCTTTAGGGGCTGCCCAATTCTCTGTTTCAGCAGGATAATGCCCGCCCACACACTGCTCGCATCTCCCAACAGGCTCTACGAGGTGTACAGATGCTTCCGTGGCCAGCGTACTCTCCGGATCTCTCACCAATCGAACACGTGTGGGATCTCATTGGACGCCGTTTGCAAACTCTGCCCCAGCCTCGTACGGACGACCAACTGTGGCAAATGGTTGACAGAGAATGGAGAACCATCCCTCAGGACACCATCCCCACTCTTATTGACTCTGTACCTCGACGTGTTTCTGCGTGCATCGTCGCTCGCGGTGGTCCTACATCCTACTGAGTCGATGCCGTGCGCATTGTGTAACCTGCATATCGGTTTGAAATAAACATCAATTATTCGTCCGTGCCGTCTCTGTTTTGTCCCCAACTTTCATCCCTTTCGAACCACTCCTTCTTGGTGTTGCATTTGCTCTGTCAGTCAGTGTACATATACTATTACATTAGATAAAAACAAATATTAAATTAAAATTATAATATCTCTTATGAAATCCCTTGTAAAATAAAGTCATAAATGAAATAAAAGTACACTTTTCTTCAGCAACATAATATTACAAATATTCAGTTACACTGACTGACAGAGCAAATGCAACACCAAGGAGGAGTGGTTCGAAAGGGATGAAAGTTGGGGAAAAAACAGAGACGGCACGGAAGAATAATTGATGTTTATTTCAAACCGATATGCAGGTTACACAATGCGCACGGCATCGACTCAGTAGGATGTAGGACCACCGCGAGCGGCGATGCACGCAGAAACACGTCGAGGTACAGAGTCAATAAGAGTGCGGATGGTGTCCTGAGGGATGGTTCTCCATTCTCTGTCAACCATTTGCCACAGTTGGTCATCCGTACGAGGCTGGGGCAGAGTTTGCAAACGGCGTCCAATGAGATCCCACACGTGTTCGATTGGTGAGAGATCCGGAGAGTACGCTGGCCACGGAAGCATCTGTACACCTCGTAGAGCCTGTTGGGAGATGCGAGCAGTGTGTGGGCGGGCATTATCCTGCTGAAACAGAGCATTGGGCAGCCCTTGAAGGTACGGGAGTGCCACCGGCCGCAGCACATGCTGCACGTAGCGGTGGGCATTTAACGTGCCTTGAATACGCACTAGAGGTGACGTGGAATCATACGCAATAGCGCCCCAAACCATGATGCCGCGTTGTCTAGCGGTAGGGCGCTCCACAGTTACTGCCGGATTTGACATTTCTCCACGCCGACGCCACACTCGTCTGCGGTGACTATCACTGACAGAACAGAAGCGTGACTCATCGGAGAACACGACGTTCCGCCATTCCCTCATCCAAGTCGCTCTAGCCCGGCACCATGCCAGGCGTGCACGTCTATGCTGTGGAGTCAATGGTAGTCTTCTGAGCGGACGCCGGGAGTGCAGGCCTCCTTCAACCAATCGACGGGAAATTGTTCTGGTCGATATTGGAACAGCCAGGGTGTCTTGCACATGCTGAAGAATGGCGGTTGACGTGGCGTGCGGGGCTGCCACCGCTTGGCGGCGGATGCGCCGATCCTCGCGTGCTGACGTCACTCGGGCTGCGCCTGGACCCTTCGCACGTGCCACATGTCCCTGCGCCAACCATCTTCGCCACAGGCGCTGCACCGTGGACACATCCCTATGGGTATCGGCTGCGATTTGACGAAGCGACCAACCTGCCCTTCTCAGCCCGATCACCATACCCCTCGTAAAGTCGTCTGTCTGCTGGAAATGCCTCCGTTGACGGCGGCCTGGCATTCTTAGCTATACACGTGTCCTGTGGCACACGACAACACGTTCTACAATGACTGTCGGCTGAGAAATCACAGTACGAAGTGGGCCATTCGCCAACGCCGTGTCCCATTTATCGTTCGCTACGTGCGCAGCACAGCGGCGCATTTCACATCATGAGCATACCTCAGTGACGTCAGTCTACCCTGCCATTGGCATAAAGTTCTGACCACTCCTTCTTGGTGTTGCATTTGCTCTGTCAGTCAGTGTATATATGCACATATTATAACAAGGTATTTAAAATATTATAATTAAAATGATTTACGAACTGCTTTAAAGCTGCATTAGTACTGTAATCATTCATGATGGTAGTGATGTTATCGAAGATAATAATGATGATGAGCTAGATGGTATAACTAGAAACTAGAAAGATAACTAAAGTTGAGAGCTTAACAAATGGAATCAGCAAAGTGGGATTTTAACTTAGAACAGAAAACAATTAAGTTATTTGTTTACATTGTTTTACTATGGATGTGTATGTAGTTGCAAATATATCTATTCTATACTCATTGCTATATTTATTAAATATTTTCATTGAGTTTAACACTGGTGAATTACTATGTTGTTGGGTTCTTGATCTAGAGCAGTAGAAAGTAACATATTTCGGGCGTGTAGATGGATTAGGGACAGACAAGTTGAACAGAAAGAGCAAGTTAGAGCTACCAATAAGATTGTTAAATAATTTGTAGACAAACAGAAGAACTGCAATTACTCGTCTTTTTGCTAAGGACTTATAGCCATTAAGTCATCATACGAATCAAATTTAGGATAATTATTAGTTATTTTGTACGTAAGGTATCTAAGAAATTTGTTTTGCACCATTTCAACTTTGTTTTCATATAGTTTAAAGGTGGGATTCCAAATGGTTGGTGCATATTCCAGCCGACTTCTTACAAAGGAGTTGTATAATAGCTTTATTGCCTCGGGATTTGTGAAGTCACGTGTGCATCTCTTAATAAATCCTAATATTCTGTAAGCATCTACAACTACTTCGTTTATGTGCAGAGAGAACGTTAATTTAGCGTCAAAATGCACGCCAAGATCCTTGATAAAATTCACTGATGACAGATTAGTATTCAAAATATTATACGAGTGACTAAGTTTATTTTTATTCGTGGAAAATACCATTACATGACACTTGTTAATGTTAAAATCTAACTTGTTAATAACGCTCCAATGTGATATGCTATCGAGGTCTTTCTGAAGAAATCTACAGTCCATCTGTGAACGAATGGTTTTGAAATTGTTTACATCGTCTGCGAATAGCAATATGTTTGAATACTGTACGCATTTAGGAAGATCATTAATAAGTAGTAAGAATAGTAATGGTCCAAGATTTGAGCCCTGTGGGACACCAGATCGAGTATTGTAATACTCAGATTCAAATCCTTTATAAGACACAAATTGTTGTCTATCAGAGAGATATGATGCAAATAGTTTTATTAAGCTGTGAGAGAGTCCATAATAAGCTAATTTATTTAAAAGTACATCGTGATTAACTTTATCGAATGCTTTTCTAAAATCTGTGAAAACTACCATGAAGCCATGTTGGGTGTCACTGATGATAATTTCTACATGTTCGAACAGATGCCGATATAGGGTTTGTTCGTAGACTTTTGCTAATGCGGAAGAAATTGCAACGGGTCTGTAGTTATTAATTACCGGGCGAGTTGGCCGTGCGCGTAGAGGCGCGCGGCTGTGAGCTTGCATCCGGGAGATAGTAGGTTCGAATCCCACTATCGGCAGCCCTGAAGATGGTTTTCCGTGGTTTCCCATTTTCACACCAGGCAAATGCTGGGGCTGTACCTTAATTAAGGCCACGGCCGCTTCCTTCCAACTCCTAGGCCTTTCCTATCCCATCGTCGCCATAAGACCTATCTGTGTCGGTGCGACGTAAAGCCCCTAGCAAAAAAAAAAGTAGTTATTAATTACTGACCTATCCCCGGATTTGTGAAGCGGACTAACTCGCGTTGTCTTCCACTTTGTAGGAAAAGTTCCAGTTTTTAGCGAAATGTTAAAAATAATTGAGAGAGGGTGTAATAAAATATCTCCACAGCCTTTAATTACATACGGAGGGATTAGATCAGGGCCTGCGGCTTTTTTAGGTTTCATCTTGCGTATTGCGTTTTGAATTTCGGTAGTACTAATTTCATTAACATTTAGTACATTCATCAATGGATCTATGTCCGTATTCTCATATTTCGGTAAATCATACCGCGCCCGTTTCTCTGAGTATACAGATGAGAAATAGCCTGCAAAACTGTCAGCAACAGATTTGTAGCTTATTAGTTCTTTTCCATTGTATTTCATTACACTGACATAGGGGTTCCTTTGCTTACTTTTAACGAATGCCCAAAAGTTCTTAGTATCTACGCCTATTTCGTGCTCTACCTGCCCGATATAGGCTTTATACGCGATGCTTATATCTTTCTTAATACTTCTTCTCAATTCTTTGAATTTCAAGAAATGGGAAGTCTGATTTTTCTGCCCTTCGCGCATTTTCCTGTGATGGTATGCTTTGCGCCTAATATTTCTTATTATCTCTTGCGTAAACCAACAAGGGTATCATTTCTTTTTCCTGACGGTTGCCGGAACACAGATATTTAAAACAGAATAAAATTTAGAATAAAATATATCTAGTGCCGTTCTCAGCGCGGTCTGCACATTTGACGACGCCCCAGAACATTATTATTATTATAAATATAATTTATTATAATTTTCCAGAAAGCTCCAATCTGTGTGTGAAAGTCCTCTGTATAACAATTCAAAATCTGCCTTGTATACAATTTTATTTCCCGCATCATTACATTTTTCTCCCTTCTTTTGGTAACGAAAAGTAATGTTTAAGGCCGGATGATGTTTGTCCTCTGGTACGAGAGGATGAAAGTTTTGGTCGACAGTAATGTGAGTGATATTCGACAATACTAGGTCAAGCATTCTGCCATTGTTATTAACAACGCCGTTAACATGTCTTAATCCCATGAATTGTAAGAAATTATTCATGCGTACGGATGTACACGTTATATCGTTTTCTTCAATAATTTGTGGTAAATTAAAGTCTCCTAATATTACTAACTGTTTACTATTTAAAATAGGACTGGCTTCAATACCTTCGTAAAATTCATTATATGCAGCCAGTTTAGTACTAGGCGGAAAGTATACCACACAAATAAAGATACTATCAAGATTTTCCCTCAGAAGTTTAACACATACATGCTCAGCCGAAACATCTATGTCAACCTGTGAGGCCTTATATTTGTTGCTGACAGTCAGTACAACACCTCCGCCAAGTTCTTTACCTGTAGATCTTTTATTACGATCGCATCGAAATACGTTATATCTCTGATCAAAGAACTCATAACTGCTAATAGAAGAATTTAGCCAGCTCTCCGTCAAAGCCAACAGATCGAAGTTCTCACCTAATAAGTTTGCATAAAATAAATCAAGCTTGGTCCTTAGACCTCTACAGTTTTGGTAATACACGTTTAATGACTTACTTAGAGAGAATTCTTCAAGTAATGTAGGGAGGAATGCCGGTAACTTTGAATAGAAGCCCTTGCAAAGTGAAAGTAAAGAAGATTAGGCCCGCTGCTCTCTGAACATACCTGACTCGGAGTACACTCACTTTCCTAATACTACAGACAATACAAAGGACATGAAACATAACTGAATTCATAGCTGGCATTTCTAATTCAACTTAATCAAGTCTTCAGTTTCATTAATTACACATATCTTTGAACCTTCACTCTTTCTTAGTCGTATGATTCCATTTCTTACCCATAGATACCTGTAGTTGTGCTCCGTCTTGAATCTGCGAGCGAGTGCTAACAGCTTCCTCTTCTCCGGCGCTAGGCTTTCGTTCACATAAATGATGTTGTCGTCCGGAAGTCCTACGTGTCGTGTTGATAAGTTGTATTTAACTCGCCTTCTCTGCATGATGTTTTCCTTGTCGGAACATCGAACAAACTTCACGATGATCCCACTGTGAGACTGGCCGGGTAGTCTAGGTAACCGGTGACAGGCATCAATCATATGTTCTTCTATTTGAAGGTCCAGAGCTCTCCCTATGCCCTTTAGAGTTTCCAGCACGTCTTCGTTGGCTTTCTCTGGAACACCAAATATTTCAAGTGTGTTCCTGCAAGAATATTGTTCAGACTCTGTTAATCGAGTACCGAGAATTTTAACTGAGCTCTGAGATTAGATTTCTCGACCCGGATTGCTTCCACCTGTTCACTAATTTTCCTAATAAGGTCGTCTTGCTCAGCAATAGACTTAGTGTTGCTGTCTGTCTTTTCATGGCAGAGATCTATAGACTTCCCTAGCTCACACTCTCTCTTCATTTGCTCAGATTTTAGTTCCCTTATTTCACTTTGCAGCTCTAGTAGCAACTTTAACACATCCTCAATAGAATAGCACTGCTTTTGACTCGTACTTGCCCCACAACACTTGCCATTGTTCAAATCACTACATTTACCGTGAGCCCATTTTTCACCTAGACCACACTGTACTTTCTTCTTATTGCCCAGCTCCTTGCCACACACAGCACAGGTTGCCAGGTTCTTGTGTTTCGTTGGCTCCACAAAGAAATTATTAATAATAAATGAAACTGCCGTTCTTAACTAGTTCTAGTTACGTTTATACGTTCACGCTTGCAGTATTTCACATTTACACTGGTTGCACAGGATACGTATCTTTATGTTACACACGATATTACACAATGTTCAGGAGCCGAAACTCTTAAGCCCCAAATTTCCTTTCCACTTTATAATTTTGTTCCTCGTCATTTTCGTCTTCCTGTTCCCCTTCGTCTTACAAGAGACACGCTTGACCACGCATGTTTTGAACAGCACTAAAGAGTTGCTTAGAATATTGTTAGCTTGTCACTTATAACTAAGGAGTGTCGGTTCAAAAGGGCTATTTCCTCTTCGAGAAGATAATCAGTATTTCGTCCACGTGCATTAGAGTAGTTGAATACTACCGAATGCCATGACCATTCCAGACATGAAAGTTGTAATTTAAATGTTGTACCATACCCGATCATTGGTACGTCCCATGTGCCTTTTATTGAGTTTTCCCACACCTTTCTTATCGTGGCAATAATGTATTTTGAAGAGACACTCCCCAAATATTACTTTTTAGTCATCCCACTGTTTGGAGTATATTTCAACTATTCTTTACGTCTATTTACCTCTAATTCGGGTTTAATTGAAATGCCTAGGTTCTACTTTATATAATTCATATAAATGATTGTAATATTTAATGAATTTCCGAAAATGCTGGTAAATGGGGCTGGCGGAGGTTACCAGGGGATCCCACAAATAATGATAATAATAAAAGCAGTGTGGTAGAGCATTAAACATTTATCTCAGATTGCATGTATATGCTGCAAGTCTGGTATTCGGTTGACTGGACCTTACCTGACATCCCTGAAAGCTGTGAACTTGAATTCGGGAGACAGTAGGTTCGAACCGCTCTGTCGGCAGTCCTGAAAATGGTTTTCCGTGATTTCTCATTTTCACACCAGACTGTACCTTAATTAAGACCATGGCTGCTACCTTCCCACTCCTAGTCTTTCCTATCCCTTCGTTGGTATAAGACATATGTGTCTCGGTGCGACGCAAAGAAGATTGTTAAAAAATCCCCGAAAACAACAGAAAATTTATAGGAGTATTTCATTAGACTGCTGTAGAAGAATTTAAGTCCTTCATTAGGTGTATTATGTGTATTAAAACAATATTACACAATAGAAATCATAGTACAAATCAAGACAGACGTACGAAGTACTTTAAACGTGACAATATTTATTCATTTTATTTAAAACCTACATTCAATTTGCCTAGTAATTGCGACCCAGCAAGACCAAGTGATTGGGCCTCATGGATTTCCTTCCATTGATCTCGTTCAGCGCGAGATCAGATGTACTTCTCTCTTCCTTGGTTGACATACCTTACTTCTACGTCCACATTTTCAAGTCCAGTTATAGTTTTTCACTCCAAATGCGGACTCGTATCTCAACCTACTTTGTCGATAGAAGGAAGTAGTGCTCATAATATTGATAAACAGTCATGGCTCAGTAACATATGATGACTGACCGAGTAACGAAGAATGCACAAAAATATTTTGTACTCATTGAAACCAACGATATATTCAGAAAAGTGCCCTTGAAGACGCCTTAAAATTATACTTTGTCTCGTATGTTCTCCCAATTATTGACTTTTGTTCCCCTATTTGGTCCTCATCTGCTATCACAAATATATCTCAACTAAATAGTATTTTTAACTTTTTCACTTTCATTGTTAAGACTCGCAATCCTGTCTGTAAGAACAAAACTAAATCTGACATTATGAACTATCTGGGTATACTTGACCTGAGAAGCCGTTTACAGTTCTCTGATCTATGTTACCTTCACAAAATAATCAATGGCTACACCAAATGTAATACTCTTCCAGCGTACTTCCCTATACACATTCCTCCCCGCCCTACACGCAACCGGCGCACCCATCATGTGACCCATCCGCGCCTAACTTTACAACAACTCTCTATCTTCCACCGTCTCCTACTCTTGGTAACTCACTACCCGATATTGACATATTCACACCTTTCGCATCCTTCAATCAAAAAATTAGAAGATTCCTCTAACTCCTCCACAGGTTTTCACTTTCTTCCGTCCCTCCAACCCTCGACCTTTCTTCTTCCTAATTTCAGTAACCGACCCTTGCCAGTTACCGTTGTCATTGCTGTTACATTGTTACTGTTAAAATAAATTGCTAATTTATTGTTGTTACTTAATATTGTTGTTTATACCTTTGTTATCTTTTATACGTATTTAAACTTATTATTATAAGTTTAAAATGGCCCTCTATAGGCTGTATCTAATAAATAAATAAATAAATAAATAAATAAATAAATAAATAAATAAATAAATAAATAAATAAATAAATAAATAAATAAATAAATAAATAAATATCACCGACGATATAAATAACAGTACCCCTCTGGTCGATCGAATCAAGAGAGTATATTCAGATCAGTGCCCAAGCAAATAGCACTCACGACAGTCGATGCAAGATTAAGAACCATCCCCATAACGGGAACACTCCAAGTAATACAGCACATTAAGAACATACTTTCACCAACGAAATATTATCAGAATGAAAGAACGTTTCTTTGTTCACATGCCTTTACATAACCTCCTTTAAATTCAAATTGTTCCGTTTACCTAACTATTCCTGGAATAATGACTACGGTAGATGATGCTTCATTTGGAAATATTAGTATATAGCATTGCTTCAATCACCCAATCATATCTCTTTCCACATAATTTCAAATATTTCCAGCTTGTACTTTGTGGCCTTAGGCAGCTAACGACTGAACGGTTGCGTACAAAATTATCTGGGTTTCTCAAGTACATCACACTAACCTACCTATACAGGATGTCTGATTTAGATCGTAGGCCCTATATAAAATTTGGATATTAATTCATATAATCATCTTAACCTATTTACAACAGGTTTCTTAATGAAATATGGACGTGCCTGAAATTAGTTCTAGGTTGATAAATGTAACATACTCATAATTAGCCACATAATGAAACACAAATATGCCAAGAATTATCTTTTTACATATTTTACGTGTTACAAATGGGTAATTTGGTACTGCACATGTTACGCACAATAAGAGTGCCTTGAGTTTTTTCGATGCAAAACGGTGCATTCCGCATCATGAGTCATCTGAAAAATCATATAGGACTAATCAAGTCCTAAGGGAGGAACTTGGGTAACGCAAGGAAACATTACTATACCGGTATGAGAAAAACACACATAACTCAATACCGTTAGTGTATTGTTGCATTTTCAATCAACAATATCACAAACACTCCGCTTTGTCATTGCGATACGTCAAACACACAGTTGTTCTAATCACGTGACAGTGCTGATATTAGTGCAGATGCAGTTAGCAGATGGGAAGAGAACAATGTGCACGTCTCACTTAAGCCACATTTTTACTTTCAATATTACTTTTGCATTCAAAGAGTATAATAATAATAATAATAATAATAATAATAATAATAATAATAATAATAATAATAATAATAATAATAATAATAATAATAATAATAATAATAATAATAATAATAATAATAATAATAATAATAATGTTATTTGCTTTACGTCCCACTAACTACTTTTACGGTTTTCGGAGACGCCGAGGTGCCGGAATTTAGTCTCGCAGGAGTTCTTTTACGTGCACCTTCAAATACCACTGGACTGAGCCAGAATCGAACCTGCTAAGTTCGGGTCAGTAGACCAGCACCTCAACCGTCTGAGCCACTCAGCCCGGCTAAAGAGTATAATATCAAGAGGCACACTAATTACAAGTTTAAACAATGATACAGGTATGTCAATATCATAACCTGCCTTTCGCCAAGCAAATTCCAAGTAGGCTTGTACTTTCGCGCGGGGAGTTGACTGTATATAACAGAGTGAATTTTAATGATGACATGCCGTTCGTATAACCTTAATTATGGTTTTCCAGATTGTAGTTTTACAAAATCAACTATCCTTCTCATATAAAATGTATGTTGCCGAAAGGAGTAGCAAATCAAGACGTTGGCATGGATTTTGTTATTTTGGGTGGCAATATTTTAAGTTCAAGTTTATTTGGAAAACTTGTGTTCAGAATGGTACTTCTGAATGACCTGACCAGGAATCACACAACAACAGGCACTTTTCTCTTACATGTTCACCAAGGCCTTAAGTTAGAAAACGTTTCGTATGACATGTTTCATCTAACATTCTCGTATTAATTTCTTGTTTTTTCATATTTGTGCTTTGATCTTCTGTATTGTAAGCTGGCTACTCTGTGTATATTTTGATGTTGGTGACACTTCATGTGTTTAACGTCTTTGGACTGGACACTGACATGAACTCGACCTACACACGCCTTGACCTATCTGTTAGGCAGAAAGCATGCCATCATTATCAATTGTATGATTATTGGAATAAGTTTTCATTCTCTTACATTCTTATTTACGTTCTATTTACAAGTGTAACTAAACCATTCATAAGGAGTAATATTTACATGCTACAAACCAGCCACATGGCAATGTTTAAATACCGTGCGTGTGCGAGTGTGAATGATACGTGTTTTCATGGACGGCCAAAGATAACCTGCAAAAGGTTGAACTTCGTCAATTGTGATGGAGTGGGCACATAATTAGTTTACGTCTACATCAACACAGCATATCTTAACTTCAGGCTAGGTAATTCTTTGCATACATACATACATTTTATAATTAATTATATGTAACTAGAAATCCTAATACTCTGTAGTATGTACAATGTAGTACATATGAGATGGTTTGGCACAACAGCAGGCTTCATAGCCTGAGCCACGCCACAAGTCAATAAAATAAAAATAAAAATACATACATTATCATTATAGACTGTTATGCCTTTCAGCATTCAGTCTGCAAGCCTCTGAGAATTTACTAAACGTCACCACAATCCTCGATTTGCAACTAGTGTTGTGGCTTCATTTAGTTCTATACCTCTTATCTTTAAATCGTTAGAAACCGAGTCTAACCATCGTCGTCTTGGTCTCCCTCTACTTCTCTTACCCTCCATAACAGAGTCCATTATTCTCCTAGGTAACCTATCCTCCTCCATTCGCCTCACATGACCCCACCACCGAAGCCGGTTTATGCGTACAGCTTCATCCATTGAGTTCATTCCTAAATTAGCCTTTATCTCCTCATTCCGAGTACCCTCCTGCCATTGTTCCCACCTGTTTTTACCAACAATCATTCTTGCTACTTTCATGACTGTTACTTCTAATTTATGAATAAGATATCCCGAGTCCACCCAGCTTCCGCTCCCGTAAAGCAAAGTTGGTCTGAAAACAGACCGATGTAAATATAGTTTCGTCTGGGAGCTGACTTCCTTCTTACAGAATACTGCTGATCGCAACTGCGAGCTCACTGCATTAGCTTTACTACACCTTGATTCAATCTCACTTACTATATTACCATCCTGGGAGAACACACAACCTAAATACTTGAAATTATCGACCTGTTCTAGCTTTGTATCACCAATCTGACATTCAATTCTGTTGAATTTCTTACCTACTGACATCAATTTAGTCTTCGAGAGGCTAATTTTCATACCATACTCATTGCACCTATTTTCAAGTTCCTAGATATTAGATTGCAGGCTTTCGGCACAGTCTGCCATTAAGACCAAGTCGTCAGCATAGGCCAAACTGCTTACTACATTTCCACCTAACTGAATCCCTCCCTGCCATTTTATACCTTTCAGCAGATGATCCATGTAAACTACGAACAGCAAAGGTGAAAGATTACAGCCTTGTCTAACCCCTGTAAGTACCCTGAACCAAGAACTCATTCTACCATCAATTCTCACTGAAGCCCAATTGTCAACATAAATGCCTTTGGTTGATTTTAATAATTTACCTTTAATTCCATAGTCCCCCAGTATGGCGAACATCTTTTCCCTCGACACCCTGTCATATGCTTTCTCTAGATCTACGAAACATAAACACAACTTCCTATTCCTCTCGTAGCATTTTTCAATTACCTGGCGCATACTGAAAATCTGATCCTGACAGCCTCTCTGTGGTCTGAAACCACACTGGTTTTCATCCAACTTCCTCTCAACGACTGATCGCACCCTCCCTTCCAAGATGCCAGTGAATACTTTGCCTGGTATACTAATCAGTGAGATACCTCGATAGTTGTTGCAATCCTTCCTGTTCCCTTGCTTATAGATAGGTGCAATTACTGCTTTTGTCCAATCTGAAGGTACCTTACAAACACTCCACGCTAATTTTACTACTCTATGAAACCATTTCATCCCTGCCTTCCCACTACACTTAACCATTTCAGGTCTAATTTCATCTATTCCTGCTGCTTTATGACAATGGAGTTTATTTACTATCCTTTCCACTTCCTCAAGCATAATTTCACCAACATCATTTTCCTCCTCCCCATGAGCTTGGCTGTTCACAACGCCACCAGGATGATTTCCTTTTACATTGAGAAGATGTTCAAAATATTCCCTCCACCTCTCCAGTGATTCCCTGGGATCTATTATGAGTTCACCTGAATTACTCAAAACACTGTTCATTTCCTTTTTCCCTCCCTTCCTATGATTCTTTATTACTGTCCAGAAAGGTTTCCCTGCTGCTTGACCTAGCCTTTCCAGGTTATTACCAAAATCTTCCCATGACTTCTTTTTGGATTCAACAACTATTTCTTTCGCTCTGTTTCTTTCATCTACGTACAAATCCCTGTCTGCCCCGGCCCTTGTTTGGAGCCATTTCTGATAAGCTTTCTTTTTACGTTTACAGGCTGCTCTCACTTCATCATTCCACCAAGATGTTCGCCTTTTCCCATCTTTACACACAGTTGTTCCTAGGCATTCCCTTGCTGTTTCTACTACAGAATCCCTGTATGCCACCCATTCACTTTCTATATCCTGAACCTGCTTACTGTCTACTGTTCGAAGCTTCTCACTAATCGTATCCATGTACTTCTGTCTAATTTCCTCGTCTTGGAGATTTTCTACTCTTATTCGTTTGCAGACAGATTTCACTTTCTCTACCCTAGGCCTAGAGATACTTAGTTCACTACAGATCAGATAGTGGTCTGTATCATCGAAAAATCACCGGAAAACTCGTACATTCCTAACAGATTTCCTGAATTCAAAGTCCGTTAAGATATAGTCTATTATGGATCTGGTGCCCCTAGCCTCCCATGTGTAGCGGTGAATAGCCTTATGCTTGAAGAATGTATTCGTAACAGCTAAACCCATACTAGCACAGAAGTCCAGCAAACGCTTCCCATTCCCATTAGCTTCCATATCTTCCCCACATTTACCAATCACCCTTTCGTATCCTTCAGTTCTATTCCCAACTCTCGCATTGAAATCGCCCATTAGCACTATTCTATCCTTGCTGTTCACCCTGACCACGATGTCACTCAATGCTTCATAAAACTTGTCAACTTCATCCTCATCTGCACCCTCACATGGTGAATACACGGACACAATTCTTGTCCTAATTCCTCCCACTGACAAATCTACCCACATCATCCGCTCATTTACGTGCCTAACAGAAACTATGTTGCGTGCAATGGTATTCCTGATAAAGAGCCCTACCCCAGACTCTGCCCTTCCCTTTCTAACACCCGTCAAGTACACTTTATAATCTCCTATCTCTTCCTCATTATCTCCCCTTACCAGAATATCACTTACTCCTAGCACATCCAGATGCATCCTCTTTGCTGACTCAGCCAGTTCTACCTTCTTTCTTCCATAAGCCCCATTAATATTGATAGCTCCCCATCGAATTCCATTTCGTTCGCCAAGTTGTTTCCAAGGAGTCCCTCGCCTGTCAAATGGGAGTGGGACTCCATTACTCCCATAGGTCCGAGGCTTGCTTAAAGTGTTCTGAGCTCGGTTAATTCATGAAGCAGGATGCTGCCCTACTTGCACATAGTCCAAGTGAGGATCTCTCCTCTAACGGGTTATGGACCACCGGTGAATTGTACAGTCCTAGCCGCCTGAGCACAAGGAGGCTCACGACTCAGAATATGTCCGAGATGCCCACTCCCATTCCATAGCAACTGGTATCCCGACTCTCAGGACCACTTACTTGGCCACTCAGCCGTTGCCCATGGTTCACGAACTAGGACGTGACTACAGTAACCCACAAACATGCATATCCTTCTTTTCTAAGTTCATAAAGCAATAATAGGTAATGAAAGAAAGAAAGAAAGAAAGAAAGAAATAAAGAAAGAAATAAGTTGTTAGTGAAACTGAAAGTATTCTGGAAGTTTCATCTGACTCGTATGCAGACGTTCATAGATAATTATAATCCATCTGAGCATGAATTATTGCAAACTAAGGGTTGATTTTTAGGATTAGCAAAATATTTGGGAAAAGTATTCCGAATATCGACATACACTGGACTTAAAAGGTGATCATAGAGACCACTCTCACGTCAGGGAAGAGTTTGAGGTTAAATTCTGCAACGTTAAGACTAGTATGAAGCTACCTTGGATGAATATGAGAGTCCAATATTATTTGACAATGGTTTAAATACTAGTTTTCATTCCTCAAATCAAGCTCATATTAACGTTGCAGTTATATCGTTACCTAAATTCAGTGGTAATGTTGATGAATGGATGCATTTCAGAGCTAAATTTGAAGCCTTTATAGTTCAGAATAGTCAGGTTTCTGATGTTCAAAGACGCCACTGCATATTGTCTGCTCTTAGTTGTGAGTAACGCATGCTCATTAATAATTTGGCTACAAGTAATGGTAATTTTCATGTTCCATGGGAACTAAACACAGGTACAGTAGTACTCATTTGTAGAAATTGTTAAACTTACCAGCAGTGAATAAGTGTGTTGCTCAGTCCTTGCGGATAATCATTAATCACGTCCAAAGTAATTTAAATGCCTTGCAAGCATTAAACTTTGAAGTACCATTGCATGAATTTTAAATTGGGAAATACTAAATGCTCTCGATTGTAAAAATGACGGGAGTATAAATGATCATGGGTTTCTACTTAATTCCCTCCCTTGAAGAGCTCTTTGAATTCTTAGAAAATACATGCAGGATTTTGGAAATAACACCGGGTTCCCATGACGTTAAGACAGTTAACAAGTCGGTCAATCAAACCAGTGCCAAGTGGCAAGTACAGGCCACATCATTCTTATGTAACAGTGAGGTCCAACAATTGTTCATGTTGTGAAGTGATACATACTTTAAGTGTCCCAGCTTTCTTGCAATGAACTTTAAGCAGTGATTTCGTCACTTTAAGCAAGGAGAATTATGTTTCAATTGTCTCACGGAATATGCGAAAAACCACGAGTGCTCGAACACTAATTCTGAGGATTGATAGAAGAATCGTCCAAGATTTTTACATGACTAAGGAAGATAATCAGGAATCTTGGCATAACTATGCAAACTTCTCTAACAATTTTAATTCCCCTTCCCGTATCGTAAAATTAAAAGATGAATCTATAACTAAGCAGTCTTGTTGTACATGTAAGTATAAAACAACTACAGTAATAATGTTGACTACTGCTTTGGTTATAGTGCCAAATAAGTATGACCAGTTAGTTCCTTGTATGTCATTGCCCGAACAGCATCGAACGGCCAGTTCTGTGCATAATAACTAGTTCAATAGCTCAAACTTCCTAAAAGGAGGGGTGTTTTCAGGGTGTTCCTGATATAAATTCACAAGCTAATTTCACAGTGTCTCTAACTCTAAGATAAAGGCTCAATGACTGGCATACCTGTTCAGAATATACAGTGTTGTCTCACACAACTGGCACTAATCCTTCCATCTACATAAACTTTGAAGAGTGGAAGTACCTCAAAATATAGAACTAGCAGACTACAATTTTAATAATTCCAGTAACATAGATTTGTTGTGAGGTGCAGATATTTTCTTTGAAGTATTTCACCATGGCCTACACATCCGTTTGCATCATCCAATACTTCAAGGCACAGCATTAGGGTGGATAGTTGATGGGAGACCTTCGAAGCTGAAACCAATATATCTAACCACGCACTCTCATAAAAACAGAGGAGACATTTGGACACCAATTAAATATATATATTGGGAAGCTGAAGCTAACGTCCACAGGAAGGAAGGAAATTTTAAAACCAAAATTAAACGTCGCCTCTCAATAGCAGATTCCTGGTGCCTCATCCTGAAATGCATGATCCAAGTTCAATAGGGGATTCTTATGGAGCAGCGTTACAGAGCCTTCTACAAATGGAACGAAGGTTCAGGAAGAATCCGCGTGTAATTGCTGAATACGAAACTTCCCTGCCGTAATATGATGATACGGAACATGTGGAATTAGTCGGCGTAGATGACAAAAAACAGAAGTCAATGTTTTATCTAACTCATCACGCGGTACTCAAGCAGAGAACTACAATATCTCTCCAAGTTGTTTATGGAGGTGTGGCCAAATCTTCAGTGATTTCACAAAATTGATTTTTTTTTATCTGGGCTCACCATTCAGCAAGATCTTTGCAGGAACATCCTACGATTTAATACGCATGAATTAGCATTGAAGGTGGATATTGCCAAGATATACAGATAGATTTTACTTCATCTTGAGAATAAATATCTTCAACGTATCTTACCGCGTATCTCCACAGAAGACCCGGGAAATGTTTATCTATTCAAAATCATCACTTATGGAGCCACTTCGGCACAATCCCTCGCTGTTAGAGGTCTCACGATGTTAGCCGATTAAAATGAACTAAGCCATGTTGCAACGCGGAAAGTGTCCGCGTCCACCATTTTGTCGTAGGTCATTCGGAGGAACAGCTGAGCCGGGAATGGATAGGGATTCTCGTGTCTGATGGGCTACTGGCCACCGCCTACGCGTTCGTTGAAGAAGGAGGAGCTTTCAGTGGGATATGCCGATGTCCCGCTAGTAATGGATGATCAGGAACGACTAGAACTGTTGAACCAAGGGTCTTCCGTCTCCAGGGGCTTCTACGGGTTTCTAGTGCCCTATGTGCATCGAAGGTCCGCTCAAGTATATGAGAGAGGCGAAACTCGCCAGTAGTTTGTTCAGTTTGGTCCACATTTAATAATGCATGAGGCAATCAATCAATCAATCAATCAATCAATCAATCAATCAATCAATCAATCAATCAATCAATCAATCAATCAATCAATCAATCAATCAATCAATCAACCAATCAATCAATCAATCAATCAATCTTGATCTGCATTTAGGGCAGTCGCCCAGGTGGCAGATTCCCTATCTGTTGTTTTCTTAGCATTTTCTTAAACGATTTCAAAAAAGTTGGAAATTTATTGAACATCTCCCTTGGAAAGTTATTCCGATCCCTAAATCCCCTTCCTATAAACGAATATTAGCCCCAATTTGACCTCTTGAATTCCAACTTTATTTTCATACTGTGATCTTTCCTACTTTTAAAGACGCCACTCAAACCTATTCGTCTACTAATGTCATTTCACGCCATCTCTCCGCTGACAGCTGGGAACATACCACTTAGTCGAGCAGCTCGTCTTCTTTCTCCCAATTCTTCCCAGCACAAACTTTGCAACATTTTTGTAACGCTACTCTTTTGTCGGAAATCACACAGGACAAATCGACCTGCATGTCTTTGGATTTTTCCAGTTCTTGAATCAAGTAATCCTGGTGAGGGTCCCATACACTCGAACTATACTCTAGTTGGGGTCTTATCAGAGACTTACATGCCCCCTCTTTTACATCCTTACTACAACCCCTAAACACCCTCATAACCATGTGCAGAGATCTGTACCCTTTATTTACAATCCCATTTATGTAATTACCCCAATGAAGATATTTCCTTATATTTACACCTAGATAGGCTACTTACAATGATCCCCATAAGGAACTTTCACCCCATCAACGCAGTAATTAAAACTGAGAGGACTTTTTCTATTTGTGAAACTCACAACCTGACTTTTAATCCCATTTATCATCATACCATTGCCTGCTGTCCTTCTACAACATTATCGAGGTCATGTTGCAGTTGCTCACAATCTTGTAACTTATTTATTACTCTATACAGAATAACATCATCCGCAAAATCCAATATGCATATGCATATCCACATATAATTGAGATTAATGCATACATTTCAAATTTCGGATTTCTTGTGCGTGGTTTTGACTTTCATGATGTATATTTTGACATGTTTCACAAACAGCTTTGAAGAAAATGAAAAGCAAAATGCGGTGAACTCTTTCGGCCATGAAACGGTTCAAAGGGATCTGGCACTTATCAAGACAAACTTTCAAATCATACCAGATGGAAACAATCAAGAAGCTAGAAACATGTGGGTTGCGTCTTTGTGATTCGCTGGACGTTATGGAGAACGTGAAACGCGAATTGAAAGTATCCGAGGAAACTTCGGACGTCGTCTGCAAACACAATATCGTGACGTCCTTAAACGAAATCTGGGTTACGACATTATAGTAGTTATAAACAAATATTTGGCTGTTACTGATAATGAGGATCCACCAGAATGTTTAACATCTACACTAATTCCCGAATGCAAACGCTGTCCTGTCACATCCATAAATGTAGAAGGATCATTCTCCGCATTGAACCTAGCTTTAATAGAAACACTCCACAGATATATGCCAGGAAATTTTGAGAAGATATTTGTAGTGTACTGCAAGCAATTTATGGACAGGAAAATTAGGGAGTGCAGTGTAAAATGAAATAAGAATGCGTATTTAAGGATTTCTTCACGTTTGTGATTTTTACACTGTTTTCTTACAACCTTTCCACTTGATATATCATGTGTATTAATTGGCACACTACGTCTTATCTGTGAGACGTGTGCATATTGTTTAAACAGTGAACGCTGATAGATTGATAGTCTCACAAACTATGCACGGATTGTTTGTACCAGTGGAACAGCCGCAGCTGTAATTAGTGTGATTTTAAGTTCTTCATTCAGTTGTGTATTCATGATCATGGGGTGAATTGCGTGAGACTAGTAATGTCTGCATTTCATACAGACTTTAATAACATGAAAATAAGTGCATACTTAAATGAATATTTCATTTAATATTGTAGCATAGATGCATGTTTATTAAAGGTGATTTATTTAGGATATAAATCCGATATCTACTTATGAATGCGATATCCTGATTCCATCAAGATTTCACTCCTATACACCAAAGTTTCTCTCAAAACAAACAGCTGCAATAAGAGTTTCTCCCGGGAGCTGAATTTTATCTTACAGTATACTGGTGATCGCAAATGCGAACTCACTTGCTGCAACTTGGTTGAATCTCACATTCTATACTATCATCCTGGGAGAACGCACATTACAAATACATGAAATGATCCACCTGTTCCATCTTTGTACTCGCAGCCTAACATTAAATTCTGTTAGATTACTTAAATACTGACGACACTTTCGTTTTGATAAGGCTCATTTTCATATCATACTAATTGCAATTATTTTCAAGTTCCAAAATGTGGGCTTTTGGCATAATCTGCCATTAAGAAAAACGTCTTTGTATAGGCCAAACTGCTTACTACGTTTTCACCTCACTAAACCCACCCCTGCCATTTTATACCATTCAGTAGATGATCCATGTAAACTATGAAAAACAAGGGTGAAATATTACAGCCTTGTCAAATCCCTGTAAGTACAAATATTCGATATTGATCTGCATTTAGGGCAGCCGTCCAGGTGGCAGATTCCCTATCTGTTGTTTTCCTAGCCTTTTCTTAAATGATTTCAATGACATTGTAAATTTATTGAACATCTCCCTTGGTAAGTTATTCCAATCCTTAACTCCCCTTCCTATAAACGAATATTTGCCACAATCTGTCCTCTTGTATTCCTACTTTATCTTCATATTGTGATCTTTCCTAAATTTAAAGACGCCACTCAAACTTATTCGTCTACTAATGTCATTCCACGCCATTTCTCCGCTGACAGCTCAGAACATACCACTCAGTCGAGCAGCTCGTCTCCATTCTCCCAGTTCTTCCCAGCCCAAACTTTGCAACATTTTTGTAACGCTACTATTTTGTCGGAAATCACCCAGAAAAAAATCGAGCTGCTTTTCTTTGGATTTTTTCCAATTCTTGAATCCGGTAATTCTGGTGAGGGTCCCATACACTGGAACCATACTCTAGTTGGGGTCTTACCGGAGACTTATAAGCCCTCTCGTTTACATCCTTACTACAACCCCTAAACACCCCCATAACCACGTGCAGAGGTCTGTATACTTTATTTACAATCCCATTTATGTGATTACCCCAATGAAGATCTTTCCTTATATTAACATCCAGATACTTACAATGATCCCCCAAAGGAACTTTCATCCCAAAACCGCAGTAATTAAAACTCAGAGAACTTTTCCTATTTGTGAAACTCACAACTTGACTTTTATCGCCGTTTATCATCATACCATTGCCTACTGTCCATCTCATAACATTATCGAGGTCATTTTTCAGTTGCTCACAATCTAGTAACTTATGTATTACTCTATAGAGAATAACATCATCCGCAAAAAGCCTTACCTCTGATTCCACTCCTTCACTCAAATCATTTATGTATATAAGAAAACATAAAGGGCCAATAATACTGCCTTGAGGAATTCCCCTCTTAATTATTACAGGGTCAGATAAAGCTTCATTTACTCTAATTCTCTGAGATCCATTTTCTAGAAATATAGCAACCCATTCAATGACTCTTTTGTCTAATCCAATTGCACTCATTTTTGACAGTAGTCTCCCATGATCCACCCTATAAAATGCTTTAGACAGGTCAATCGCGATATAGTCCATTTGACCACCAGAATCCAAAATATCTATTATAACTTGCTGGAATCCTACAAGTTCAACTTCAGTGGAATAACCTTTCCTAAAACCGAATTGCCTTCTATCGAACCAGTTATTAATTTTGCAAACATGTCTAATGTAATCAGAAAGAATACCTTCCCAAAGCTTACATGCAACGCATGTCAAACTAACTGGCCTGTAATTTGAAGCTTTATGTCTATCATCCTTTCCTTTATATATACTGGGGCTACTATAGCAACTCTCCATTCATTTGGTATAGCTCCTTCAACCAAACAATAATCAAATAAGTACTTCAGATATGGTACTATATCCCAACCCATTGTCTTTAGTATATCCCCAGAAATCTTATCAATTCGAGCCGCTTTTCTAGTTTTCAACTTTTGTATCTTATTGTAAACATCATTGTTATCATATGTAAATGTTAATACATCTTTAGCATTAGTCACCTCCTCTATCTGGACATTTTCCTTGTAACCGACAATCTTTACATACTGCTGACTGAATACTTCCGCCTTTTGAAGATCCTCACATACACACTCTCCTTGTTCATTAATTATTCCTGGAATGTCCTTCTTGGAACCTGTTTCTGCCTTAAAATACCTACACATAAACTTCCATTTTTCACTAAAATTTGTACGACTGCCAATTGTGCTTGCCATCATGTTATCCTTAGCTGCCTTCTTTGCTAGATTCAACTTCCTAGCAAGTTCCTTCCATTTCTCCTTACTTCCATAGCTATTTTAAAATCTATTTCTTTCCAATCTGCACCTCCTTCTTAGTCTCTTTATTTCCCTATCATAATAAGGTGGGTCTTAACCATTCCTTACCACCTTTAAAGGTACAAACCTGTTTTCACGTTCCTCAACAATTGCTTTAAACCCATCCCGGAGTCTGTTTTCATTCTTTTTTGCCGTTTTCCACCGATCATAATTACTTTTTAAAAACTGCCTCATTCCTGCTTTATCAGCCGTATGGTACTGCCTAATAGTCATACTTTTAAACTTTCCTTTCTATCACATTTAAACTACGACAAAACAGCTTCGTGATCACTAATACCATCTATTACTCTGGTTTCTCTATAGAGCTCATCTGGTTTAATCAGCACCACGTCCAGGATATTTTTCTCTCTAGTTGGTTCCGTCACTTTCTGAATCAGCTGTCCCTCCCATATTAGCTTATTTGCCATTTGTTGGCCATGCTTCCTGTCGTTTGCATTTCCTTCCCAATTGACATTTGGTAAATTAAGATATCCCGCTACAATCACATTTCTTTCCATATCGTGTCCCACATAGCTGATTATCTTAACAAATAATTCTGAATCCGTGTCAGCACTTTCCTTTCCCGGTCTCTACACCCCCAAAGACATCAAGTTGCCTATTATATTTAGAAATGAGCCTTCCACCTAGAATTTCATGTTTCTCATCTTTAAATTTTTCGTAGCTTAGAAATTCTTCTTTCACCAGAATGAATACTCACCCTCCCACCATTGCTATCCTATCTCTACGATACACACTCCAGTTCCGTGAGATAATTTCTGCATCCATTATATCATTTCTCAGCCATGATTCAACTCCTATTACAATATCTGGTAAATATATATCTCTTAAGTTACTTAATTCTATTCCTTTCTTTACAATACTTCCGCAGTTCGACACTAACATTTTTACGTCATCCCTGCTTAACTTCTTGATCTCTGTACCCTCATCACCACTTCCTAGACAACACCGTTTCCCTGAATGTACCTCCTTATTTCCCTTCTAAACACATTTCCTATCTTATACGTACCACTGCGATTTAAGTGAAGGCCGTCTGAGCGCAGACCCCTATCTCCTACCCACCCATTAAGATCTAGAAATTTCACTCCCATTTTCCCACATACCCACTCCATAGTCTCATTTAAATCCACAATCACCCTCCAGGCAGTACCCCTCCTACACAGTATTCCACTGATAACAATCTCCGCTTTCTTAAACTTCACTCGTGCTGCATTTACCAGGTCGCACACATCCCCAACTATGTTTGTACTTATATTAGCTTGTCTTACGCTGTTGGTACTGTAACGGTTCAAATCCCGTTACAAGATGATATCTGTATTTTTATTATTGTATGATATCTGTATTTTATTATTATTATTATTATTATTATTATTATTATTATTATTATTATTATTATTATTATTATTATTATTATTATTATTATTATTATTATGTCAGTATTATTATTATGTTATCTGTGATATTGTACTATTATTGTAATTATCCGTTTTATTCAATTTTGCAATTGCCTGTTGCTTGCAAGATTGCACTTAGATGTATACATATATACGTATGTGTAGTATAACACTCAATACCTGTACAGTGAGAATTGTTGTATATATCAGAGATTGGAAGTGACGTTGTTATATTGCTATACCAGTGGAGATTCTGCCAAGTCATCGCCACTCCATGGCTACGTCATCGTATTTATTTAGCAATGCGCGCACCGAGTCGATCGCCGCGGGGCTATTTCACCACTGTGTGTAATATCTGTCGCGTAGGTGGGAGTATGTCATTGTTATTTCTGGAGATTACGTAGTTGTGTCAACCAACGTCTATATAAGGTGGGTCCATATTGTAGCGTCAGTCATTACTTATACGGATGCAGTACAGTGAAGTAGTCTACTAGATCAAGAGGCCTTAAGTGGTCAGCCAACCAGTGTGAACGAGAGATGGTGAAGACTCAGTGAGCCATTATTGGTCATTGAGAGAGTGAGACCAAATGGTTGGTCCGTCACTTAGTGGAAGACGCGGACGCAAGCCTTACCAAGGAGTCAGAGAGGGCAACCCTGGACCTACCAAGAGGTCATACCATATTGACTTACAAAGAAGTCAGATGATATGGAGAAGAAGCAGTCGCAAGGATGTATCACCACGTTAGGCGTGACACATCTACAGTAAACACCAGAGCAATGGATTACGTCGTAATTACACTCAAAGTGTTGAAGGTACAGTCAAGTGAATCAGTGAGGGAAATATTTCGTATAAATTGTTAAATGTCCGGTCGAGAAGAATTCAAATTCATGCCTAGTTTCTTTCATTTGCAATGTCATAATTTCATATTCTCATCTGTTTTATCGCAACAAGACTCACTATTTTTTGATATATTATTTAAAGAATATATATTGTTCTATCAAACGAATTCATAGTTTCATTTCATTGACAGTAAAATATCTTAACCTCAAAATTAATGGGGAAACCGAACGCCAATCTCCTTTTCCCAGAACTTATATGGTATGTTGTCAAAAGTAAGCTTATTACCCCACACCCTAGAGATAGTCAAGAGTTTCATTCTATTATTGCTGTACTGAGTGACAGCTGGCGCCCTTCAAATAACGTATGTGTAAGTAAGCAGGTAACAAGTAAGTGTGAGTACAGGGTTCGACGAGTGTGTATTTTATTTAATGAATATTAATTTTCATAATATCCAAGTTAAATGCAGATATTCAGATTTTCAATTAAATGCAGTTTTATATGTTTGTAAATTTAGTCAGCAATTCAGGAACTTTGTTCACAAAGTGTCGACGCAACGTGGGACTCGAATAAATTCAGAATTTGTTCTGAATGACAGCATATCATAGGTTCATTTTGGGAAGAGTGTGCGTATTTAAGCCAACGGAAATTATTACCGGTAAATGTCAGGAGTGTAACTGTGTGATATATATTTGTATTTTGGGGATATGTCAAGGGATTTGAAGAGGGAAATTAATTTGAGATCGCGTACTATCACTAGTGAACCAAAGATGGACAAGGAAGACAATAACAAGTCATGTGACGACGAGGTCATTGCTTCTGCGGACATCCAAGGTGAGATTGAAAATAGGGAGCAGGTGAGCACGATGGAAGGTTCTGAGATAATTCAGGAGAGTGCAGAAATTGAGAAGCACGCTGAAACTCAAAAGGAAATCGCGGGGGGAATGAACCAAGATATTCTAAATTTGCTGTTGGCCCAAATGACCGGGCTCAAGGAACAAATAAATACAAGTAGTGAAAATAGTAATAAACGAATGGAAAAGATGAGTGAAAATAATAAAGAGATGAAAGAATTAATTAGTACTAATAATGAAAATAATAAGAAAGAGATGAAAGAGATGAAAGAATTATTTTGTAATAGTAGTGAAAATAATAAGAAAGAGATGAAAGAGATGAAAGAATTAATTAGTAATAGTAACGAAAATAGTAATAAACGAATGGAAAAGATGAGTGAAAATAATAAGAAAGAGATGAAAGAATTAATTGATAGTAGTAATGAAAATTGTAATAAACAGATTAACTCTCTACGTAATAAAATGGAACAAGTAATTAGTAGTAACGAAAATAGTAAGGAAGAGATGAAAGAATTAATTTGTACTAATAATGAAAATTGTAATAAACAGATTGACTCCATAAGTAGTAAAATGGAGGAAATGATTGGTAGTTGTAACGAAAATCTTAATGTGATCAATGATAAAATAGATGGGTTAAGTGAATCACTAAATTCCAAAATAGATACTAAGATAGTAGAGGTAACTGGTCAAATATGCAAGTTAGAAAATAAGTTAAACAAAGAGTGTGTTGACCTTAGAGAAGAAATGGAGTTGAATCGGAGCGAGCTTCATACTCAAATTGAGCATGTCAAAGGAACATGTACAAACAAGATCGTACTGTTAAGTAATAAAATTTCGAGTAATCAGGGAGAAATTCATAAGGTAGTCGAGAAAAGATTGGACAAAATTTACAATGCAGTTAGGGAAGATACGAGGGAACAGATTAGTAGAATTGAACAAATTGAAAGCAAACTTGTGGAGGTTACTGAACTACGGAACGAACAGGAAACGCTATCACAGCAGGTAAGAGAAAGAGAGGAAGAATTGAAGGAAGAAGTGAGAATAGTGGAAGAGAATTCTGAGAGAGCAGCGGAAGAAGAAGAAGAAGAAGATGAAGAAGTTGTAAACTGCCAGGGACTGATACGGCAGAAAGGTACAGGTGAGACGGCGAGAGAAGTGGTAATAGCGAGTGGTTTGTTCAGTAGGGATCGTGATTTAACCAAGTTTTCTGGAGAACAGTTCAGTTCTGTAGAATTTGTAAAAGTAGTTGAGAAAAGATTTACAAGTAAGTCGAGGAATAATGTTATTGAATGGGAATACGTGTTGGAGATTTTGTCTAATGTTTTTATTGGTGAAAGTAAAATATGGTTTCGAGTATACTGGAATAATATGTCTAATTTAGAAGAGATTAAAGTGTTCATTGATAGGCTTTGGGAGGAATGTGTACTAGGGCGCGCGCGAGAGAGAGAGCGCATGATAGCTGGTAAAAGTAGTATAGTAGAGAGAGGGGAAAAAATGTTAGCCGTGTATCAGAGAAGATGTAGTGATCATGATCCGCAGAGGATTAATAGTTGTGTTGATGGTGATAGTGGTCAGAAGAGTAACGAGAGAGAATCGGAAGATGGGAGGCGTATGGATTTGAGTTGTGAGAGAGAGGATCAGAAGAGTAATCAGAGAGAATTGGAAGATGGGAGGCGTATGGAATTAAGTTGTGAGAGAGAGGATCAGAAGAGTAATCAGAGAGAATCGGAAGATGGCAGGCGTATGTATTTGAGTTATGAGAGAGAAGGTCAGAGGAGTAATCAGAGAGAATCGGAAGATGGGAGGCGTACGGATTTGAGTTATCAGAGGGATTATAATAGTCATAATATGAAGGTTATCAAGGTGTCGTTATCGAGCCAGAGTATTTCAGATTCACAGGGAATCGGGTAAGTTAAGTAGACAGGCTGAAGGTAGAAGATGAACTGGTATTTAGTATAAGTAGATTTAAGTAATGTTAAGTGAGATATTTAAGTAATGACGTAGTCGTAGATAATGAAGTAATTAATGGTAGCAGTAAGTTAGACGTAAGAAGTGTTCTGGTAAGTGATGTAAGTACTTGTAATGCCGAGAATGTGATGTAAGTAGTGAGGGAATAACTCCGATGATGGAAATTGTGATATGAAGAAGGTAAGTGAAGGTACTATCAGATCTTATAACAGCCGTTGGGTGAGTCAAAGTGAGTAAATAAAATGATAGCGGTACCAATCATAATTGAAGATAAATGTAAGTTTCAGCCACGCCTTGTTGTACCAGAACTTGTGTATTCAGTTATTTTAGGGGCTGACTTGGTTGCAAATCATGGAAGTAGAGTAGACTTTAATTTAGGTAGTGTGTGTTTGTTCTATGAAGAAACTAGCAAAGAAGTACGTGTTAATTATGATGGTCTGAGGTAAGTGTGTTGGTGACGTGTGTTCTTTGAAATATATGAGAGGTAAGTGAAGTTGTTCCTAGTGAGAGGAAATGTTTTGTTGGGTGTGTTACGTGCCTGTACGACCAGTATCCGAGGGATAGTCGGTACGAGGCAGTGACGTGAGGTAATTTGAGTAAATTACAGGAGGAGTAATTGTGCTCGATGTTAGGTAAGCATCGAGATGTATTTAGTGGTAGGTGAGGAAGAACACGTATATGAACATAAGTTTGTAGTAAATGACCATTGATCTTTTGTGGGAGGTAAGTACCCCATTCAACTTAAAAATGCTAGTGAAGTCTAAGAACAAATAAACATTATGCTGGATTACGGAATAATTGAACCATCTTGTAGCCATAGTATTGATTCTTTAATTATTGTTGCCAAGAAGGATGTGATTTATTGAGATATGTAAGTTTACAAGGGCAAAATTGATTCAGTTTGAGTGACAGAGTGCTACTCAGAGTTCCATTTTCATCATCTGCAGAGGCGGGAAATATGTTGAAGTTATTATTTTGTATCAGGGGTATTTCACTATTGTGAACCGTATCGGGAAGTGTGCCTATTCCTTAAAAGATCAGGAAGGGAAGATTGTCGGTACTTATAACATTAAGAACTAAAGAAGTATTTCACGTGAGATTTGTTGAAATAAGAGTAAGATGATTAAATTTTGTGAGAAACTGGCAAAATAAAACTAACATCTGCGATATGCATGTGAACCAAGTGTCGTATTGGTGTATTGGAAGAATAAGTGCTACATTGTCATGTACTGTGTGACAAAAAAAAACGGAGAACAGGACATTGGACAGTTATCTGCGATAACAATATGCGAGAACAGTTCTCATATAACTGATATTTCACAAAACGTTTTGATATGTTAAAAAAAATGAATGTAGTGTAATCATTTAAAATTATTTGTGTGTGTTAAATCAAGTGCTATACTCTTGTGATTTGTATGAGAGAAAAAGAGAATGGGACACTGAACAGTTATCTACGATGGCAATGTGCGAGAAGAATTCTCATATATGTGATGTATTATAAAATGTATGGATGCTGAAAAAGAAAATTATTGTTGTATACTCATTTAAAGTGTTTATCTGTGTCAGTGTTATATATATAATTTTGTTCATAAATCAATCGATTCTTTGTTCTTCGATTTATTTATGAGGGAGGCGAATTGTAACGGTTCAAATCCCGTTACAAGATGATATCTGTATTTTTATTATTGTATGATATCTGTATTTTATTATTATTATTATTATTATTATTATTATTATGTCAGTATTATTATTATGTTATCTGTGATATTGTACTATTATTGTAATTATCCGTTTTATTCAATTTTGCAATTGCCTGTTGCTTGCAAGATTGCACTTAGATGTATACATATATACGTATGTGTAGTATAACACTCAATACCTGTACAGTGAGAATTGTTGTATATATCAGAGATTGGAAGTGACGTTGTTATATTGCTATACCAGTGGAGATTCTGCCAAGTCATCGCCACTCCATGGCTACGTCATCGTATTTATTTAGCAATGCGCGCACCGAGTCGATCGCCGCGGGGCTATTTCACCACTGTGTGTAATATCTGTCGCGTAGGTGGGAGTATGTCATTGTTATTTCTGGAGATTACGTAGTTGTGTCAACCAACGTCTATATAAGGTGGGTCCATATTGTAGCGTCAGTCATTACTTATACGGATGCAGTACAGTGAAGTAGTCTACTAGATCAAGAGGCCTTAAGTGGTCAGCCAACCAGTGTGAACGAGAGATGGTGAAGACTCAGTGAGCCATTATTGGTCATTGAGAGAGTGAGACCAAATGGTTGGTCCGTCACTTAGTGGAAGACGCGGACGCAAGCCTTACCAAGGAGTCAGAGAGGGCAACCCTGGACCTACCAAGAGGTCATACCATATTGACTTACAAAGAAGTCAGATGATATGGAGAAGAAGCAGTCGCAAGGATGTATCACCACGTTAGGCGTGACACATCTACAGTAAACACCAGAGCAATGGATTACGTCGTAATTACACTCAAAGTGTTGAAGGTACAGTCAAGTGAATCAGTGAGGGAAATATTTCGTATAAATTGTTAAATGTCCGGTCGAGAAGAATTCAAATTCATGCCTAGTTTCTTTCATTTGCAATGTCATAATTTCATATTCTCATCTGTTTTATCGCAACAAGACTCACTATTTTTTGATATATTATTTAAAGAATATATATTGTTCTATCAAACGAATTCATAGTTTCATTTCATTGACAGTAAAATATCTTAACCTCAAAATTAATGGGGAAACCGAACGCCAATCTCCTTTTCCCAGAACTTATATGGTATGTTGTCAAAAGTAAGCTTATTACCCCACACCCTAGAGATAGTCAAGAGTTTCATTCTATTATTGCTGTACTGAGTGACAGCTGGCGCCCTTCAAATAACGTATGTGTAAGTAAGCAGGTAACAAGTAAGTGTGAGTACAGGGTTCGACGAGTGTGTATTTTATTTAATGAATATTAATTTTCATAATTTCCAAGTTAAATGCAGATATTCAGATTTTCAATTAAATGCAGTTTTATATGTTTGTAAATTTAGTCAGCAATTCAGGAACTTTGTTCAATATTAGCTTGTCTTACGCTGTTGGTACCAACGTGAAAAACTACCACCTTCTCCTTCCCATCCTCCTTCTCTTCTACTTTTCTCAGCATCTGCCTCAACCTAATTCCTGGATAACACTCTACCCTGGTTTCCTTTCCTCCACACACTGTACCTACGTGTCTAACGATGGAATCCCCCATGACCAGAGCCTCTTCCCTACCCAACTCATTTGATCCCCTCCCGTCCTGGTCAGCCCTGTCTTTCCTGATAGCTGCAGAAGCCACTTCCTCCTCCCTTTTCTCCCTCCCATGACCCTGTTCCACCTGTCTATTCCTAATCTCTGCTCTACATTTTCCTTTCCTACCTTTTACCTTCTTCCTACTTCTACACATCTCAAAACCAGTTCCGTTTTCCTCATCTTCCCTCCGTTGCTCTGCCTGGAGTGGCTCGTACAGATTTCTCACAGACACCTGCCCTGAGTTCTGATCCTGAATAGAGCCCTTAGCCTGCAATCTCCTTCCCCTTAGAACATTAGACCACCTGTCTTCTACAGTTCCCCCCTTTCCTTCCCCTCCCGCTTTTACACGTACTGTAACCTGTACATTGTTTGAGGGAGTCCTATCTTCCTTCCTGTCTGCTGTTAGAATCCTAATTATCTCCCTCAAACTTTCCAACTCCTCCCTCATACGCCTCAACGCCTCGCCACACCCACAGTTCCTATACTTGCACACTTTAGCCATTCTTTACGGAAAAAAATGAAAAGAAAAGGAGAAATAAAATAACTTGTTTTGTGCAAATAAAAATGAACGAAAAGAAGTATTGTCTAGGTAAGTACTCAAAGAGACCGAGCTCGATAGCTGCATCGCTTAATTGCGTCCAGTACCCAGTATTCGGGAGATAGTAGGTTCGAACCCCACTGTCGGCAGCCCTGAAAATGGCTTTCGGTGGTTTCCCATTTTCACACCAGGCAAATGCTGGGGCTGTACCTTAATTAAGGCCACGGCCGCTTCCTTCCCACTCCTAGCCCTTTCCTGTCCCATCGTCGCCGTAAGACCTATCTGTGTCGGTGCGACGTAAAACGACTAGCAAAAAAAAAACTACTCAAAGATCACACGACAATTAGGTAATTAATATACTACTACACTATAATTCTACTTAGTTGTATTCTGTCTTTATCCTACAACACCCTAGCAGATAAAATCTACTGTTAATTACCGAATACCGAAAGGAATACACAGAAATTACACAATTCTATACTGCAGTTAAGCCTGTACTAATTTTTTTTTGTTTGCTAGTTGCTTTACGTCGCACCGACACAGATAGGTCTTATGGCCACGATGGGACAGGAAATGGTTAGGAGTGGGAAGGAAGCCGCCGTGGCCTTAATTAAGGTACAGCCCCAGCATTTGCCTGGTGTGAAAATGGGAAACCACGGAAAACCATTTTCAGGGCTGCTGACAGTGGGTTTCGAACCTACTATCTCCCGAATACTGGATACTGGCCGCACTTGAGCGACTGCAGCTATCGAACTCGGTGTCTCCTAATTACAACAACATAATTTTAGTAAGAGAGTATCTACAGATACCTCTACTATACTATACAAAAATTTTACAATAATAAATTAAGCACGCCTATTTCTAATAAGATATCACTCGTATACTACTGTACAGTACACTACAATAATTTTAAACTACGTTCAGACGTATCCTAAATAGAATACCGGTACCGTATTATACTACTGAGCACAGACAGAAATTGAAATTGCAAGTTTGAAATTTGCACGAACTACTGTACTCAAAGTTTGCCAACAAAGCTAAATGCTTAGGCAGATTATTATTAGTACTATGCTCTAATACATACACACACAAGGATACACACGAATATAGCAGGCAAAATACTTTACTATCTAAATATACCGTATCTGCACTACAATTCTAAACTGAAATGTGGTTATATGAATTTTACCGCTGATGGATTACTATGCGGGACGGAGAATATAAGTATCTTTAAATGCCGAAAAATAAGAGGTTGTCTACAATAATTTGTCAAAACTACCCTGAGGGCTTGAACTGCAATATTATTACGATTGGTCCTATAGGAATTTAATTATTAAAGTTTAATCGATGTATGAACGAAGGTGCAAAGTACAGTACAAAGTATGATGGGATCTTAGGCTACAAATTATCGGAATAAAGTAATCGGCTTATTTTGTATTTGTTTACACAAGTACCATGTGCATGTAGCCCGTACTCTTTGATCTCGTCGGAATGTACGGTATCAACAATCGTCAACAATCCAAAAACTGCTAAGTACCGTAATTATCCAGTAAAATTACCGTGTAATCTCTTTAACTTCTTTTTAAAACGAAGTTTACAGGCGTATCATGCTTTTAAATTTAGTATATTATTACCTTCGCGATAGTTTGAACGGATATCTACATCTATATACGAAATACCGAAAATATTGCGGCGGAAGTTACGGTACTATTCCTTATGATAATCTGCCTATGTAAGTATTATACCAACAAACCTACAGATATTTCCAAATACTTTAAAAGTTAATATTATTACCTAAAGTATTTCCTAAACCTAAATTCGAAACAAGGTACACCTAGCTAGCCTGCTTGACCTAGAAAAAGTAATTTACTTAAGACCAACTGAATTACTGGGTATAAAATTTAAATAAATATCACTACTCCCGATTTCTACCAACAATCACTAAACACCACTATATAAATAAAACTAAATGAATCACAAACACACAAAATTAAGCTATTTCAATAGTTTTAACTACTTTATCACTACAATAATGCAAGAGCTCTCTCAACAGCTAACCGTTCACAAGTGCATTCAACAATATTACCGGTACCTTGAAAAAAGAACTATCCTACCATCAATTCTCACTGCATACCAGTTGTCGACATAAATACCTTTGACTGCTTTTTGTATTCTGCCCTTAATCCCATAGTCCCCAAATACGACTAATGTTTTGCCTTCTTCAGATCTACGAATCATAAACACGACAGTCTACTCCTCTGGTATCATATTTGAGTTACTTGGCGCATAATGATACCCGATCCCGGTAGCATCCCTGTAGTCATTAACCACACGGGTTATCGTCTAACTTATTCTCAACCAATGATCGCACATGCCCTACCAAAATGCCAGTGAATACCTTGTCTGGTATTCTGATCAATGAAATACCTCGATAGTTGTTGCAATCCTTCACTTTCCCTTGCTTATTGGTACGTTCAATTACCGACTTTGTCCAAACAGAAGATACCTTACAAACATGCCATGGTAAACTTATTACTATGCAAAAACCATTTCTTTCCTGCCTTCCCACTGTATTTCACCGTCTCAGGTCTAATTTGATCTATTCCTGCTGATTAATAACAGTGGAATTTATTTACCATTCTTTCCACTTCTCAAGCGTAATTTGACCAACATCATTGTCCTCCTCCACGATATCGGTTGTTCACTTGTTCACCGCGTCAACATAAATAGATTTTCTTACTTTGAAAAATTTACAAATTATTCCTTCCAACTGACAAGTGATTCCCTGGGATCATTTATGAGCTCAGCTAATATAACAAAAACACTATTCATTTTCTTTTCCCCTGCCTTTCTAAGACCCTTTATTACTGTCCATGAAGGCTTTCCTGCTGCTTGACCTAGCCTTTCCAGGTAATTACCGAAATCTCTCCACGACTACTTTCTGGATCTAATATTTTTGTTCTCTGTTTCTTTTATCTATTTACAATTCCCTGTCTGTAGCAGTCCTAGTCTGGAGCCATTTCTGACACACCCCTTTTCACATTTACAAGCTACCTTCATTTCATCATTTCACCAAAATATTCGCTATTTCTCACCTTTGCACACAGTTGTTCCCAGGCATTCCCTTGTTGTTTTTACTGCAGCATCCCTGTATGCCACCTATTCTCTTTCTATACCCTGAACTATTTCTTACTGTCTATTGTTTGGAATGTTCATGTATTTCTGTCTAACTTCCTCGTCCTGGAGGTTTTCTACCTTTATCCGTCTGCATACAGATTTCACTTCCTCTATTCCAGGTCTAGAGACATTTAGTTCACTACGCATTAGATAGTGGAGGCTATCACCAAAAATATAGTCTGCTACGGATCTGGTGCCCCTATCATCCCATGAGTGGCGGCGAATAGCTTAGATGTTTGCTTTAGGTCTCATCAACACCGATAGGTCTTATGGCGACGATGGGATAGAAAAGGTCTAGAAATGGGCAGGAAGCGGCAGTGGGCTTAGTTAAGGTACAGCCCCAGCATTTGTCTGGCGTAAAAATGGGAAACCGTGGAAAACAATCTTCAGGGCTGATAATAGTGTGGTTCAAAACCATTATCTCCAGAATCTTCGGGACTCTAACCGCACGGCCACTTGCTCGGTCACGGTGAATAGCCTTATACTTGAATGTATTCGTAAATGCTAATCCCGCACTAGCAAAGACGTCCATTAAACGCTTTCCATTCCTATTAGTTTCCATTTCTTTCCCACATTTAGGGTTACCTTTTCGTATCCATCAGTTCTATCTCCAACTCTGACAATGAAATGGCCCAATTGCGCTTTCCCATCCCTGATGTTGACCCTCACTACGATGTCACTCACAGCTTCATAAAACCTGTCAATTTCATCCTCGTTTGCACTCTCACATATTGAATACACAGAGACAATTCTCGTCCTAATTTCGCCAACAGCCAAACCTACCCACAATATTCACTGATTTACGTGCCTAACAGAAACTGTGTTACGAACAAGAGTATTCCTGATGAACAGTCCTGTCCTACACTCTACCCTTTCCTTTTTAACACCAGTCAAGTACTCTTCATAGTCTCCTATCTCTCCCTCGTTATCTGCCCTGACCCGAATATCATTAACTCCTAACACATCTTGACGCATCATCTTTGCCGACTCAGCCAGTACTTCCTTCTTTCTTTTATAAACCCCATTCATTTTATAGCTACCTATGAAATTCCATTTTATTCGCTAAATTGTTTGCAAGGAGTACTTCGCCTGTAAAATGGAAGTGGGACTCCGTTAACCCATAGGTCTGAGGTTTGCTTAAATAGTTCTGTGCGTGCTCCACAAACATTTTGTGAAGCATGATGCTATCTTACTTACGCACAGTCCCAGTGAGAATATCTCCTCCAACAGGTTAGGGACCATCGGCGGATTGTGTAATCCTAGCCGCCTGAGCAAAATGAGGGCCACGACTCAGAATATGTCCGAGGTGCCCACTCCCATTCCATAGTAACTTGTATCCTGACTCTCAGGAACACTCACTGGGCCATTCAACCTTTGCCCACCGGGTGAGTTGGGCATGTGGTTGGGAGCGCTCAGCTGTGAGCTCGCACCCGGGAGATAGTGAGTTCGAATCCCACTGTCGGCAGACTTGAAGATGGTTTTCCATGGTTTCCCATTTTCACACCAGGTAATTGCTGGGGCTGTACCTTAATTAAGGCCATGGCCGCTTCCTTCCCATTCCTAGGCCTTTGCTATCCCATCGTCGCCATAAGACCTATCTGTGTCGGTGCGATGTAAAGCAACTAGCTAGCAACCTTTGCACATAATTCACGGACTAGGACGTGACTACAGTAGCTCACGCCACGAAACATTCATTGATATAGATGAACATCAAAAATTACTTCATGCTGGCTTTCATGCTAATTTTATCTCCAAGGCATAGATATTCGATTCCAGATATTAAATTGTTAGCAAGATCATCAATTTTCAACACATAAGATGTTACCGCTTTAAGGTAAAGACATCAGAAGAGATAATGGCTTTTATTCTAGCTTCCGGGCTTCAACCAAGAGGTCATTTCAGAACAAAAGGAGTAGATTATGCTGCTCCAGTCTTTTTTAGAGTAAGTGGACCACGCACCGCAACAACATCGGAGGGATACATGGCAGTCTTCATTTTGTAGTCAAGGTAGTTCATCCAGAATTCGTAACTAGTCTCACAACAGAAGCATATTTTGCTGCTTTGAAGAGATTTATTGCTCATAGAGGCAAACCATACGAAATTCATTCCGATTTTCGAACCAATTTCCAGGATGCATCAAACCAAACTCATGAATTGTACAAAGGGTTGCAATAAAATAATCGCTAAGAGAAGTTCCAAGATGTGCTTTCACCTAATGGCTGTAACTGTGAGTTTTATCCCCACATACTCCCGATCTTTGTGGTCTGCGGGAATCTACGATCGAGTAAAGGTTTATAGGAACTCAAGACCCTTGTATGCTATTCGTGAACTTTCCCCGGACATTCCTTAATTAGTGAACCACTAACTCAGTTACCTTCTGCTGATATAACTAATAGATACTGTATATGAACCTCCGTAGCGTAACGGTTAGTGTTATTAGCTGCCGTCCTCGGGGGCCCGGGTTCGATTCCAGGTACTGCCAGAAATTTAAGAATGGCAGGAGGGCTGGTATGTGGTTGAAATGGTACACGCAGCTCACCTCCAATGGCGGTGTGCCTGAAAAGAGCTACGCCACCTCGAGATGAGGACACGAGTTTGCATTTACTGAATATGAACTTACATAGCAGATGGAAAAAGGAACAAAGTAGACTTCAGCACTTTCGGAAACAATGGCTTTTAGACTATCTACATGTAATTCAGCAGAGGCGATAATGCGATCGCCATCTTAAGGGCCTTAGATAGGTAATATGGTTCTAGTGGAACACAAGTTCTCTGCTCTGCAATGGGCTGTAGGAATGTTTCAGGAACTCCATCCAGGGTAGGATGGATATGATCAAGTGGTCACTATTCCAACCTCTATTTTTAACTTTTAAATACCAGCCACAAGGGTGATTTTGCTTGCTGCAGACTCTGAGGAATCAACAGTAAACTTCCTCTATGACTCAACCTTGTGTTAATCCACGTTTACGTGTCTAATGTGATTATATAAAAAACTGAAAACTATGATGTGAAAAGCAATGTGAAATGTGTCATATAATGTTTTGCATTTGTAATTTTGCATTTGTAAATTTGCATTTGTTGTGTCCGTTTTTTTAACTTTGGGTTCACGTTCTACCATAACCTTTCTTCAAATTGTTGTGTTTAGGAGACAATGCTTCACCTTGCATTCTTGTACTTACTGTTTGACGTTTTATGTTCGTATTTTGATCGTCCGCATTGTATGTTGGCTACTCCGTGTATATTTTAATGCTGGTAATACTTCAGGTTTTAAATTTCTTTTAACCGGACCTGGAAATTTACTTGTCTGTTATAATGACTACACAGGCCTGGCTAACAGAAAGGAAGCCACCATTATCAATTGTATTATTATAAGAACAAGCTTACCATTTTCTTGCATCGTGTTTTACTTATGTGCTGTTTACAAGTATTATTCACGGATGTTTCAACTGTTGAAGAGAAATGTCCATGTACTGCGAACCAGACCAAGGCAATTTTTTTAAATTCGCTTTTCAAAGCAGCATGTTCGTTCGTCGTTTTTCCACTTTTGCTTGCCTGCACATGAATGTTTCGTGAACAGGTTGCTTCAGTTTTCTTTGAAATATTCATACCGAAAGTGCCTTGTGTCTCTTGAAAACAGATATATAGCTTGTTGGCTAATCTGCCACTCATTGATAAAGCCGCAACAATTTTACAGGTGTGTGTAGAGATATGTGCAGACTGCCCCACACAAGCTGTAGTTTTTCTTCCCGCTGAGATAGCGTTGGCATTGAAAATATTTCAGAATTAAATTGATTTCGGTCACTGTTCCAAGCATGCCTTTTGTCCACACTCCCCCATGTTATAAATGTGACCACTTTCTCCGCAAACACTTGTGCCTTCCGACGTATAATACTACCTTATTCTATATCTTTACGTGTGACGAATGCAATAATATTCCTGGATGAAATGCCAGATTCAGCCTTAAGATTGTCGATAAAACTTATTGAAGCTTTATAATTTACAAGAGGCTTCTAGTGCCCACATTTACAGATGTCAATAGTGAACTTTAGTTCCATACGCCCTTTATCTATCAAATTGCGATATTACATGGTTTTTAAAAGTTTGTACTTTTGAGAGCCTGTTTCCTTTGAAGTGAGCTCCGTCCCGGAGTTTTCTTGTTTCATAATTAGAAATTAGTTCCAATTTTGAATAGGCCTACTTCTAATGCACTTACAGCGCCTTATTTATATGCTAAGGAGTTGAATCCACAATTGTAATTGTTTTTTAAATATTCTCTAGTATGCTGTCATCAGTATCTTCTGTTTCACTGCTCCTCGATATTGTGGGTGCAGATAGTTCGTAGTCACTTAGACTTGACAATTCTTGTTGCTCTTGTACCACTTGAACAGCTACCTTGAGGTGCTGGCTCTTCCCCTCCTTGAAAACCAGTATATCTATCCAGCGTAACACCATGCATTTCTCTGCCATCCGGAACATATTTCTCCATTATTACTCGATAAGTTATATAATATTCGCGAACTCCATTTCCTCGATTCCGATTGCGTTTCCAAATTCAGCACATGGCAACTTTGTCCCTAATGATTTCACAACATCCACGGGATGAATTCTCTTCGTGATTCCGATGTACGCAGTTCGCACTGTAACCCTGAATCGAACACACAAGAGACACACTCGTATTGCAGCTGCTCTTCAGCGCACATGAAACATGCCACCGTTTAGTGCCGCTAGCAGACAACTGTTGAGTTTTACAGGGAAAAGTCACGAACCACTGTTCTTGTGATGAGCGATCTATGTTTTAACCCTTTAAGCTCGTATTCGGAAATGTTCCAACGTAATGTTAATTCCACGAAAAACGTGTTTTAACGGAATCATTTAAGTAGCAAGCGACTGGTGGACAATACAAAGACTTTAGGATATCCATGGCCAGCTGAGCCCGGTTTTCTCTGGAAGCTGTCTGGCGTCTGACATGTCAGGCAAAACGTGCAGATATAATGGAGGGATGTGGTGTAAAATATGGTAAAGAGAATAATATTTCTTTTTGATTTTTGGGTCACAGAACCAGAAAATGAGCCTAAATTTATTGATATCCGCGCATTGTTGAGAAAATTATGTTTATCGTTTGTATCTTAAAATAAAATATGAAAAAAGTATATCACATACCTGAATAGCGTCTCTGTTTAGCATGTCTCTGGTACTGTGCTGCAGGAGCATCCCGTTTTACCATGCAGCAATAATCACATAACATGGCAGCACGCCATTCCTCTTTGTACCTTTGCTCCATTGCTGAAATATCCTGGTGAAAGCACATACCATGTTCATCGCACAGAGCACCACAATTTGGTGGGAAGAAATTCAGTTGTGATTGCAAAAGGTGCATTTATAGTGGCCTATTACATTGGTGTTCATACGATCGCATCAGAATATTCACAAATTGTTTAAATTTTCCGCTTGGAAGTTTCCCAAAACACCATTCAAAACATTCCCAAACGACTGCCATGCTGTTTTCTCCTTGTCCTTTAGTATTAATTCAAATTGAGTGTCTTTAAATTGTTTCTAATCTGTGTACCGGAAAACACTCCTGCTTTCACTTTTACTAACTGAGCGTGGGGGATTAGTGATGTTAGTAAATCAATGCAGAGCCATTCACATCTGAAATTTACAACATTCTTCATTAGCACCAATTTTGTACGTAATGCCGGAAGCAAAACTTTGCCTGGTTCTATCAATGGCCTCTTCACAGCACTTTTCACTCCAGTTGTTAATGTGTGTCTCCTGGGTCAACTTTTCTGCGAATAGTGTTTGACGTTAGCACGACTATCCCACTCGCAGAAGACACAACAATACTTTGTAAATATTGGATTACAGTCCTAATAATATGGCATTGATTTTAAAATTCCCGCAGACTTCCCACTGGTATCTCGCTTTATCTACTCTTGTCAGGATGTTCCTCATATTTGCATAATTTCCTTTCGTATCTTAGAAGCATCAATAAATAGTCGCCATTCATCAGACTGTGCACTACATACAGTGCCCCAATCAGACGATCTATGTCTTTGCAATATGTGGAATTGCCCTCATTTTTAAAAACAAACTCTCTAATTCTTCATTTCTAGTCCGAAATTAGGACAATTTCACAGTGTCGTATAAATAATTCCAGTGTTTCAATCATGATGCCGAATGATCTGCTTTATTTTTAGGAAATTTTAGATCTTTGATGAGGTCTTTGTGCTCCCCTTGTGTCAACTTGTAAATCGAGCTGAATTTTCTTGGAGAGAAGTTGTATCTCTCGGAGTGGATGGTGGTTCATCTTCAGTTGACGATTCATCAGAGCTCTAGGAAACCTATTCTAGATGTTCAGGGACAGGAAGTTCTTTATTATGAGGTACAAGGCGAATTGTAGAACGTATATCAGGGCGTACAACTGTTGATATTTGCATGGAGACTCCCTTGCTTATAGGAGTAATCGTACAGAAATAAGAGTCATTAGTATGATGCGTGGGCTCCCTCCAATCAACGGTTTTCAAAATGGCATCGACGTCCTTTATAATTCATCCACGCATTGAGATTGGAGAAACAACCAAAATACAAGAAATATGCCTTTTTATTGAAGGCGCAACTGAACACTTCCTCGGAACAAATGTAACTTCATCGCAAATATAGTAGAAGTTATCTGCATTATTTGCAAATGTACGAGAAATGTTTGCATGTGTCTATCGACAGTAGGTGGTCATCAGGACGTATATCACAACGCCATTATCATAAAAGCTCTCAAAAACACGACTACTTTCTAACAACAATTTTTACGAAATTAAAACCCTTATCTAACATCATGTGATGATCGAATGTGGAGAGCACGTAACCGATTAAATATATGACTAGGTACAGCTCCCAGCCCATCAGGTGACGTGTTACTTCATCACATTCTCCTATTGGATCTTGGTATGGATCATTCCACGCTACTCCCTTATTTTCGCTGTTATTGTGTTACCAAGTAAGGAGAGACTTGGCAAAGAGCTGGACTGCACTGGAACAAATTTCTGCAGGCAACGTAGGCCACAGTTACGATTGCATGATAAATTTATCTGACTTAAAGGAGGTCTACCATTTCGACCAACATGAATTTACTCTAGACTGCAACCATCTGAAACTTATAATGGAGTGCAATGCTCATTCCATTCCAGTGTGTGTGTGATAGGTAAATTTCAGTTTTATGGAATGGTTTTGAATTTGAATTTTGTACAGCAGAAAACTTGGCGGAGTAGATTTTCGTGTGAAAGCTCTGATGTAGTCTGACTGGACAGTTTGGACACAGAAATTAGTCTAACACATACTCATATATTCTATTATAACTGTAGTGAACCTTTTTATTAGGATACGCAAGTGAATTAAATTGTGCGAGATGTGTTCCAAGCGGGATTCTTGTGTTGACTTTACGTTGGACCGTGGCCTTGCTTGTTCGTGTTCAGTTTGTTTAACAAAGGGTCACGATTTGTGGGAGCTGGGCAAGTGGAACATGTTCTTATGCAACGCTCTGCTCTCTATGACGTTTCACATGTATTAGAATGGCGAACTGTGACCATTACTATTATATTCATCATGTACTCCATGTACTTGTCGCTGCAAACAATCCTCTCTCTCCTCTCCTGCTCTCTTCACTTCCTTTTACATATTTTTATTCATTATTCTCTTGATGTCTTTGAAGTACGATTTTCTGGTTCACCATTTGCTTTTCCTTCTCAGCACGTTTCCTTCAAAAGTGTTTGTAAGGAACTTACAGAGTCTTGGCAGGTGACCTACCGGATTTCATTTTTGCTCTTTCTATCCCTAACCTCTTATTATATTATCTCCTTTACAATATTTTCCTCAGGTGTAATGTTTCTCCAAAATTTTAATCCTCTCAGGCTTGAGTAATTTCTGTGCAATGTCGCCCGATTCTATGTTTAGTCTTGTGTCTGTTTGTAATTTTCCTTTGCTTATTTTAATATACACTGACTGACAGAGCAAATGCAACACCAAGAAGGAGTGGCTCGAAAGGGATGAAAGTTGGGGAAAAAACAGAGACGGCACGGACGAATAATTGATGTTTATTTCAAACCGATATGCAGGTTACACAATGCGCACGGCATCGACTCAGTAGGATGTAGGACCACCGCCAGCGGCGATGCACGCAGAAACACGTCGAGGTACAGAGTCAATAAGAGTGCGGATGGTGTCCTGAGGGATGGTTCTCCATTCTCTGTCAACCATTTGCCACAGTTGGTCGTCCGTACGAAGCTGGGGCAGAGTTTGCAAACGGCGTCCAATGAGATCCCACACGTGTTCGATTGGTGAGAGATCCGGAGAGTACGCTGGCCACGGAAGCATCTGTACACTTCGTAGAGCCTGTTGGGAGATGCAAGCAGTGTGTGGGCGGGCATTATCCTGCTGAAACAGAGCATTGGGCAGCCCCTGAAGGTACGGGAGTGCCACCGGCCGCAGCACATGCTGCACGTAGCGGTGGGCATTTAATGTGCCTTGAATACGCACTAGAGGTAACGTGGAATCATACGCAATAGCGCCCCAAACCATGATGCCGCGTTGTCTAGCGGTAGGGCGCTCCACAGTTACTGCCGGATTTGACCTTTCTCCACGCCGACGCCACACTTGTCTGCGGTGACTATCACTGACAGAACAGAAGCGTGACTCATCGGAGAACACGACGTTCCGCCATTCCCTCATCCAAGTCGCTCTAGCCCGGCACCATGCCAGGCGTGCACGTCTATGCTGTGGAGTCAATGGTAGTCTTCTGAGCGGACGCCGGGAGTGCAGGCCTCCTTCAACCAATCGACGGGAAATTGTTCTGGTCGATATTGGAACAGCCAGGGTGTCTTGCACATGCTGAAGAATGGCGGTTGACGTGGCGTGCGGGGCTGCCACCGCTTGGCGGTGGATGCGCCGATCCTCGCGTGCTGACGTCACTCGGGCTGCGCCTGGACCCCTCGCACGTGCCACATGTCCCTGCGCCAACCATCTTCGCCACAGGCGCTGCACCGTGGACACATCCCTATGGGTATCGGCTGCGATTTGACTAAGCGACCAACCTGCCCTTCTCAGCCCGATCACCATACCCCTCGTAAAGTCGTCTGTCTGCTGGAAATGCCTCCGTTGACGGCGGCCTGGCATTCTTAGCTATACACGTGTCCTGTGGCACACGACAACACGTTCTACAATGACTGTCGGCTGAGAAATCACGGTACGAAGTGGGCCATTCGCCAACGCCATGTCCCATTTATCGTTCGCTACGTGCGCAGCACAGCGGCGCATTTCACATCATGAGCATACCTCAGTGACGTCAGTCTACCCTGCAATTGGCATACAGTTCTGACCACTCCTTCTTGGTGTTGCATTTGCTCTGTCAGTCAGTGTATGTTGGATGTGTTTTAGGGTCAACTTTTCCAGTTTTTATCCTTTCGTATTTAATGTTACAGTATTAAGTTATTTTTGCTGACCGTACGTGGTGCTTACTTTAATTGTATTTATATATATGTTGTTTACTTTATCATAGGTCTTGATATCTTGGGTTGCTTTTATTGTACTAAAAACTTTATCGATACTAATTTCCCCTTTACCGAGCTCGATAGCTGCAGTCGCTTAAGTGCGGCCAGTATTCAGTATTCGGGAGATAGTAGGTTCGGACCCCACTGTCAGCAGCCCTGAAAATGTTTTTCCGTGGTTTCCCATTTTTACACCAGGCAAATGCTGGGGCTGTACCTTAATTAAGGCCACGGCCGCTTCCTTCCCAGTCCTAGCCCTTCCATATCCCATCGTCGCCATAAGACCTATCTGTGTCGGTGCGACGTAAAACAACTAGCAAAAAAAAATCCCCTTTCAATCTTGATGTCGTTGTTCTTGTTCTTAATCTATTTTGAGCTGATTTTACGTGATTGTTAAAATCCCTCGTCCATGCATGTTTAAAATCGCTCCGTAGATCAAATTATTCTCCACTCCTCATGGAAAGGGATTTCTCCTTTTCCTAGAGATGACATATGTAAGAAATCAATGTGACTTACAGCGCGTTTTATTTCCTTTTTACGACCCGTTCATAGCAACTGAGACCCAGCAGCCATACTGCGCGTGCATATCCTCGGCTCCTCCACTATACGAATGCAATGCATATTTCCCCAAAAAATACGACCGATTTCAGCCAAGGACTAATTAGCTTTTTTGAAAACAGAAAGACATGGAAACTATAAAGTTTGGCGAAAAGAAAATATCGCGTATCTTCAGGACATACAAAAGCGATTGATATTACACGATATGGGATATAAACATTAAATCAACTTCACAATTCAACAAGAGAATGGAAGCATGCTTACCTTAAGCCAGTCCCAAAAAACAGTCGTGATAATAAACAAAATAACTAGCCCAAAGGGAACAGGCGGATTAAATTGAAATATTAAGAAGTTGAAAGGTGACTGAAATAAGAACACCAGGTTTAGAAAAGAGTGAAACTTTAATTAGGAAAAAATGATTGATTTTAAATAAAATCTCAGCCTCCCTTAGCTAAGTATCAAATTAATATGATGATTGAAAATATTTACATATTTTTATATAACTGATTAATAATTAAGGTAAATGGTTTCAAAGTAAATTATTTCAATTCAAAATGAAACAGATAAATTAGTTTTGAAATCATTAATTGAGCGGAAAATAGTCCCTATTGTACCAGGAAAGCCTATGCCCTGGCCCATATCAATCGAAAGAAACGTTATTCCAGCATAAAATATCCGTCCGACGTACGAACATTTAAATAAAGGAATGTTCCAGCATGTGCCAGACTTCACGAGTGCACTAGGCGAAGTCAAGTGACGTCACCTGTCGCTCGAAGCTCACCTCCCCTAGAGATATTTCTCGAAAATAATTTTCTTTTCGCAAGCTTTTCAACGCCTTAATGAATTTCAACGGGACAAACGCTGAATCGTAGCGGACGTTATAAAAGTTAATCCCTGTGAATTTCGAATTAATCCATCCCATGGTTGTTGAGTTATAATAATTCAAAGTCTAAGAAAAATTATACACTCCCGGTCACATGGCCAAGAGAAACCACCCCTCCCAGCGTCGGCATATATATGTCAAGGCTAACAAGCAGAGCAGGGCAGCACAAGGACGAGTATACAGATGTGTGTGAGTGAGACAGAGGAGAGACCGACCCTCGTACAGTATGTCCGCGCAGTCACGGTGAAAGTACTTGCCGTCGCGTTTCCGGAACACGGAGTTATATCGCCGACAAAATTATAAAAGACGTATCGCGTCGCGACTACAGTCTAATTCTAAAGACATTTGAGAATATAATACGAGTGAACTTATTGAAGTGCAAATACCAAATATTTAACGTTCATTGCGTGTAGACTTAGTTTACTTCACATGTTATTGAACTTCTACAGAAACTAATGTGTAGAATTACCAGAACCCATTTCTTTTCGAGTATTGAACTGTATTTCTTTATTCACGCCATATTAGTATACGACTTACAGTAGTAATCTGGGTGAATACTAAGAACTTTTTATGAGGTAATATGACTTTATAATAACAAGATAATCAGAAAATAATCCTTAGTGACTTAATTACCGTGTTCAGAGACTGTGATTATAGACTATGATTTGCCTTTTCAAGTGTGAACTGTGTAATTATGGACGTTTCAGTAACGACTTTAAATAGTATTTCATACAGGAAGGACTGTGATTATTCATTTAACGTCTTAAAGTTCAATTACGCCATAAACTGTGTTCAACAGTAAATGACAGTGTCAGTGATAACTATTCGCACTAAGTGAATTTTTCGTGTGCGAAAAATCACCTTAACAAGCTGCAATTCTACACGATCCAGTTCCAGCCGTCATCACCTCATCGGGGGACGTCAACATGGTGTGTTAAGGGAACATCGCCGACCCTGATTCTCCACGGAACATTCCAGATGTCCATCTCTCAACATTTGTAGCAACATTTCTTTCATTAAGTGAGTAGTAACAAACTGACTAAAATTTTCTCATTAATTTTGAACAGTGGGAACTTCAGTGCCGCGTGTGAACAAATATTTCAGAGTTCTCATAGTTTCTCAGAAGTGATTAATTTAATTTTCAAATTTAATTTTCATATCTCACAGAAAGACTTTAGGTTTACAAACTGAAAAACTGAAAACTTTTAACAGAAATTTAATTTCTCATGTCAATTTGGAATTACAAGTGTGTGCTCATATTTAGAAAGACTTTAGGTGGAAATCTAATACCTCGTCTTCTCACATATGAAAGACTTTGGTATCAGTGATATTCATTTAATTTTCATGAACAGAATTCAGGAAGATTTCGTTCAAACTTTTAATTTCAATGCCAGATTTGAGTCCAATAATCATATTGCAGGGTGAAGAATTCATAAGTTGTTTAAAAAAATTTTACCATCCATTATTCGCTCTGCGAGTCTATCCTACTCTCTATCGGCTCCCAAACCAAGTTCCACTCCCTGAGGTCCTACTCATGCCCTTTCCCCAAAAACTTTTCCTGGTACACTATGTGACTCCCGCAAATGTAACTAGTAAGTTAAGAAGGATAATTACATGCCATCAAGCATAAGTCGTACAATAACCATGCATATAAAATGCAACAACAGAATAAATTTGAAATTTGAAGAGAGAAACAAGTAAGGTAATACTACCAAAATAAATATTTTTCAAAGGAGCAATTCAATTGAAACTCAATATCACATAACATATTCTCTCAACCACCAAATAAAAACCAAATCCATAACACAGAACAGCCCAACTTGGGCTCAATGGTCGAACGTCAAAAGTCAACCACTGGAACAAAGGACACACCCCTTAAACTGTTTAAAATTCGCCGCCATAGCAACAAGATCACGTGATCAGTGGCGGCGCCTGATAATAGAAATGGATGGGGCACATTCAACATATTAGGAACACTAGGAATCAATTAAATCAATTAAATTAATCTTTAATTAATCCGCCATTGAATATATTATTCATTGTACAATTCCTCTGTATGAGCCTTTGGCTCGTTGGAATTAATTATTGAAATAAATTTCTATCTATTATCTACCTTCTTATTTCTTGTATATGAAACTGCGATTGTAGGTTCTATTTTTATCTTTGAACGATTTATGCTAAGCTCTGGTCTTGGTCGGCCCATTTCTTTAGCTAATAATCTGTTTTCGTAATTAAGATATTTTGTTTGTAAGTAGCTCACTTGATTCATTTTAAAAACACTTATGCTCGCACAGGAATACACTCAGATACATCACACTAATCTTCACACACTTTTCAGACTTACAATGAACATAGACACCGATGGACACGATTAATCTAACAGACGTACAAGGTAAGCACAGGTTTGCTACAAACACTACCTTTGCGCGCGTTAATAATACATATGCCGACAAGAAAGTGTAGCTGGATGCTATCTAGTAGGCTGTAGGAGAAGTAAGTTCAAAATACGATTTAGCGCTGAAGTGTCACGTCGTAGAAATACTGTGACCGGGTCAATGGAATTTGCCATTACCCCCTTCACCCCTCACAGCTCGCAGAATGAGGGGATGATGTTCAGGTATAAGAAAGAGTCGGTCCCATCCGGGATAAGACCTTTACTATGTTGCCTAGTTTAGTCCAGGGCTGCTAGAACAAGAACAACCATGGAAAATCATAGCCTCTTGAACTAACTGAAGGTGGTCGTGACAGTAATCGTGAATAATGTTGTTCTGATTTTTATAATAGTTTTAATCGGTGGAGGGGCACGTGACCATGTGACCTAAAGGCAGAACCGCGCCTGCACGTGATCCGAGGAAAGGAACATGGCTGCTCATGTAAGGACCCGCGTTAGACACAAGAAACGATTTTCAGCTCATTCATTTAAATTAGTTTATGATGGTATTTAAGGAGTTAACTATAATTTTAAGAAAATTAAGTAATCTAAATCACCATAGAATCAAAGGAACAGAAATAGACATCCCAAGCACATACAATTATGAGAACATCGCAAATACAACCTCATACAATATATCATCCCACAAAATTTAATACATGTTACCGAAACCAATGATTACTTGTTTTGTAATAATAAAGAAAGCCCCCAAATTACTGAACATTTATAATGTTAAATTTACGTTCGAAAGGATTTAAGTGATTTTTCACACATTTACAGTTTCCTGCCCAAGGTAATATAGACTCACATAATTACAATTTTGACGTACACAATCCAACCATCGTAGCAACAGTTCAAGTAAATTAGTATGTAGACCTTACTTGAATTTCACTCAGATAGCGAGGGAAGACTGATGACATTACTTACAGTTTACAGATGAGACGTTTTAACCCTGGAGTGGGCGCGTCACGGTCTTTTCGACCGGGTTCAGAGATAAATGTTAATAGTTCTTAATGTAGCGGGCCGCTAGCTTCCATCCCCTCAGTACCTTACATTGAAACCGTCCACTATCAGTGTACGTGAACAATTCACCCCCCATGCCCCTCAGTTTCAGCCAAACTGCATTATTTGACGGACCGAGTCTAAAACTCCTCGCGCGCCCCATGACGTATGCGTGTTTATGAGTTAAATTTTACTTTATTTTCTCAGTTAATATACCAAGAATGTGTCAGTTTTGTTTTATTTTCTTGTAAAATAGTGCCTTCGTATATAGTGAAGTACAACACATCATGGACAAAAACAGGGAAATAGAAATCTAAAGACTTATTAAAGAGCGTTACTCAGTTTCACGCACAAGTAACCGTTGGCCAATGACTTTGTTTTTTACTACCTTGAACATTACTCGAATTAATTCGTATATTATTTACAAGCATGCGAAAGTTAACTTTAATATTCAAAGAAGTAATTATTTGAAAGAACTAAACCAACAGCTATGCGTGAGATATTTGCAAGAACGGTATTCAAACTTTCCTAACGGGGCTAAAAAAGGAACATTCGCTAAATGTTACGATTGTTTGAAGAAGAGCAGCTCTCTACAATACACCTACTGCAATAGAAAAATAACCAACAGAAAAATCCACGACTATATGCTGTGTATGCCAGTGACTAATCTACAAAGAACACTCAGCAGTGACATGTGTTCGGGGCAGTACGGAAAGTCAAGAGTATATTGATGACGCAGAATGAACGTCAATTGTTTAACATCCGATTTTTATATTGTCAAGATACCTTTGAATATTATTTACAAGTTCGTGCAAAATTATTTACTAGTTCTGTAACATTAAATATATGTTTGCCTAATTTGCGCTATTTTTTCATAACCCGGTCTAAAACACCGTGCGCGCCTCCTCACGGGATTATTTTTACGCGCCCTCTCCAGGGTTAAAAAAGCATCATCAAACCATCACGAAAACATTACGTCCTGTAGGCGGGTGGTGATTTAATCACCCAGGATCAAATTCCTGCACCATCTTCCACTTTTCTACTTTGAATGGAAGGTAAAACTTCGCAGCCGCATCAGACGCGTGATGTTTCTTACACCGAAGGTTTAATAACAGTCGAAGCTCAGTTCATTGTCACAAACAGTTGAACTCGACAAGTGACTGTTCTCGAGGTAGCGCGACTAACTGCAAGATAGTGCCTGTAGGGTGCATGGAGATCATCCACTGTTGTTTAGTGCTAGACGTACTTGACATATACTCATAACAAGTGTCACAGCTTCTAAGTCCTATAGACTGAATATACCAAGAAATGAAATCGGCATTTAAGGCCAACATATAATATCACAGATCTTAATGTTTATGGACACAAATTTCCACCAATGCTTGATAGGCAAACATATCGTTTCCAAAACACGTTATAGAAAATTTGCCGACATTCGCTGATGGTCACGTGTTCACACCAGTAAGGTGTAGCTGCCTTAAGTTAATAGATAGTCATAATACTGCTGTGGCAGACTCATTGTTCGAGAAGTAAGTAGGCTGGGAAACAGCCACACTTCCTCGTACAAACTATGTCGTAAACCATAAACTTGTTCTTCAGAGGTCGAACATGTGAAAACCGCAAGATACTCTATCGAGGATAAAGGGCGGATATTCTAGGGTCTTCCTTTACAACTGGAGCTGGTAATTCCATTGGTTTCCCCATAAAACAACAATCAAGGTCATCGTTTTACCATCAATCTCATTGCAAATTCCTTAAATTAGATTTCAAAATTCTACAAAGGTTTTATATTATACCAGCATTACCTTGCCCGAAGGCATGGTTATTTTAAGTTACATCACAGAATATTGGATAATTCTAAATATTTAGGGTTGCCTTAAGGATGAAAACCGAGATCACTCCTATTTATATAAGAAACTCAATGTATTTGTTGCATAGGTATCATTTAATAAGACATGTACTTATCCACGATGTGTTCGATAAGTCGTCCACCATTGCTCACGAGATCCATATGCTCTTTCGAGCGAGTTCCCTAGGTGGTTGTAGCCTTTTAGCAGTTACCTTACGGGAGATTGTGGGTTCGAACCCCACTGTTGGGAGCCATGAAAATTGTTTTTCCACGTTCACGCAGGGTAAATAGTGGAGATGTATCTTAACTAAGGCCATTGCTGCTTCCTCCAGTACTATCCCTGCCCTATCCCATCGTCCCAAAAGGCCTGTCTGAGTCAATGCGTCATAAGACCATTAGCAACAAATAAAAATCCATTTGCTTGGTAAATTTGCTAACCACTGCTCTCTTCTAACAGCCTACAGAATTGTCTCATTATCCTGCGGAGATACGAAGGAGTACGTGAAATGGGTATGGAACACTATCCTGTCATTATGCAATGCTACAAAAATAGGCAGAAATTAAGCAGTACGTGCAATTCGTAAAAGCGTATTTACTACAGGGAATCAAAATCCGTTGATTATATGACTCAAACAGTAATGTATACAAAAATAATCACACTCTGATAGACCAGAAATCATTGTAATTGGAAACATCTCTTAGGGTATTGATATATAATCCCTCGCGCAGTACCGGCAGTAGTCTCATACTGTTGAAGGGTTGTTTGTTCATTTCAAGATTGTGTGACTCAAGGAATGTTGTCACATCCACGTAGAAGTGTGAAATTTGCGTACAGAGACAGCGGTTGTTGCCATCGTCACCTTTATTGAAGTACGGTTCAATAATAGCGTCACTGAACACAGTCTAGTAGCCTACATCGTTACTATTTCGGTATGTAAAGGAATTTTCATACTCACTGGATCATTCCCAATTGAGGAAACGACTTTACTTTTTGACATGAGACAAAAACATTTATCGGGCCACCATCAACCTCGGAGCTGGTCTGGACTTCCACAGCCATTGGTCAGAATACGTGTAAAATGGAGCACGCGTGCTTAGAGATCTGTAAACTTCAGATCGTGGAATATCTGAAGTCGGTACAATTAAGCTCAGCTATACAAGATCATCAATTACTTGTACTCTCAAACCTTTCTTGAAGTTATTTCCGGCGGTTGTTGTTAATCATTAGGAAACCAAACAAGCCATAACAACTTGCAGAGATGGTACACTATTTCTTCCAGCACCATAAAACCCCATAGCGTTAAAGCCCCGATGAGTCTTGGCCTAACAAGTGACTGCTCCTCAGTCCGAAGTCCTGCATATTACGAGGTGAGGCATCCTTAGCCTATTATTCTTGGCTTTCTATACCGGAGCCGCTATCTCACAGTCAGAGAGCTGCGCTGCTTAACTCTACTCATATAAGGCTTTGTGGATCTCGAACCAGCCAAAAGATCCCGTAAAAATGCCTGACCTGGCCGCGAATCGAACCCAAGACCCCGGGTAGAATACAGGTTCACTAGCTCTAGATCGTATAGTGTCCTATAAGATCCATACGAGAATTATGTTCTACAGGTAGAATTAATTTTACAATGACGTTATGTGGCGTGATTTAACTCCTGTGATTACGTCCTTGATAGCAAATGCATGGATTACAGTAATTACATAATTTGGAAGTAGTTTACATGTTTGGATCACCCTGTAGATGAAACTGATACTTATAATACGTAATGGTGAATGTTTAAAACTCCCTGGCGTACGTCAATATTATATATGGCTGTATATACAGTATACAGAATTTCTCGAGTAAACATCTACTGTATTTGTCTCCATCCACGACACATTCATGCCCATTTGTTCATTACATTCCTGAAGAACCATCTTATGGTCAGTTGCTTCCAAGATTTAATTCTTGCTAATTGAGTTATAAACGGGGGTTAATTCCATTATTAACTCCCGTTGATGAGGGAGCTTGTTCAATGTACATCACTAATTGTAACAAGCAAGAAATTCCAATAATTTTAGTTGACGTCGACGTCAGATTTTAGACATAATCACCACCAACCTATGAAATGCAGCAGCAGAGTTTAGTCTGGAATATGCTATATCATGCATCTCGGGTGGCCGTTTAGCTTTATCCGTTTGGCTTTATATTGCTGTCAAGATTAAAGTTAAGCAGAAGTCCCATTCATGTGTGCATTCTACGTGCCAGTCACGTAGTGTTCTACAGAAAGTTGTAAATCAGTATCATACAGTATGTGCACGTACAATATAACATCATTATGCCAGAATTAGTAGATATTTGTGGAAGAATCTACTTCTGTTACGGTATTCGGATACTGCTGTTAATTTCTTTTCACTAGTGGTTTAACATCGCACTAACATATTGAAGGTTTCCGGCGACGCAAAGGCGTAAAATGTTTAGGACTGCAAAGGCAGTGTAAGTGGCCTTAACTAAGGTAGAGTCCCAGCATTTGCCTGGTGTGAAAATGATAAACCATGGAAAATCGTGGTAGGATTTGAATCCGCTATCTCCCGAATGCAAACTCCTGTGTGACCCTAACCGCGCTGCCAATTCACTCCGATAACTACCCAGTGATTTGTTTCTAAATATTTACCCAGCAGAGAACGGTGCAAATTGCTTGAATTTCTTCAGTATTGGTTGAATTATCCCTTATCCCTATGCATTATATTATGGTAGTCTCATTTCCATAGAGATTATTATTGTTATGAATGAAGTGGGAGAAGAATGTTGGAGAGGCTATCATATACGGACAAATTTCCCGTCACATCCAACAGCCTCTGTTTTAATCCAGGGATTGTATTCCTAATATCGCTTACAAATATACATGAAAAATACATAGTTTTCCCCATGTTTATTTCTTTTGGAATTCGATATTTGATTTTTTGTTTTAATCCCTTTAACAAGTACTACGTTTGTGACCAATGTATTTATGTATGTCTCGTAGAGAGACTATGTATTTTGCAATCGCTTTTTCAGACCGATGTCCCAATGAGTTTTACATACATAGGTTAAACTAAGCTGTAACATGTACAGTACGATGTCCCTAACCACTGAAAATGTTTTATAATATAATGCTAAGCCGTTCTACAAACTTTCAAAGCTGTCTGTGAATGGGTGTTTCATGTAAGGTTTGTAGGCTGAAATTCGCCACAAATTTCTTCACAGTTAATTGATTTAATTACATAACTCGAGCTCCTGGTTAACTGATATTATACGCTGTAATACCTGTTAATTATGTTAAAAGATTCTTCTGTTGACTGCTTTGCTATATCATTATCTTACTGCATTTCACTCTTTCCAGAATAAACTCTCTCACAAATATTACAGTACTCATTTTCATTACTTTTCACACTTTATGAGTGTTACAAAACCAAGCAAGCTTGTAGTTATATCTGACTGTTGATATTATCATCATAGCCATGGACCATTTCTGTTACTTGGGTTATGAACCACAGGTATCTGCCCTTTACATTTCCCAAATCCACAATATATTGGCAGGTATTCAAACCAAAGCCACATTGATGAGAACCGAGTGATGATGCCATTCTATTAGCACGTCCCTGAGAATTTTATCGTACTCGTGGGTTGTATTATTACTTTTCATGTTTCAAGACATTGACTTCATTTTTACAGCCTTGTTCAGTAATTACAAGGCACCTTATTTTCAACGCATAAACATTTTTTAAGTAACTTGTATCCTGATTTTCTAAATTAATTTGAGGTTTAAGTCATTTTAAAGAAGCCGCATAGACGAGGTAATGAATGCTCGCATAGTTCAAGCGGAAGAATATGAGTTTGATCCCTGACAGGAAGTGGAGTTATTTCAAAACGAGACTTTTACTTCTGGAGAAGTATATGGCCCTGGGTTTCAGTCAGCCTGCAACCGCAATTACAGAACTTCCAGATTCATTCACGGGACCAAAAGTAGCTAACGACTCTTTCCCTCTTAAAAAGGGAACTGTTCGGTCAAGACTTGGCCGATTACAGTGAAACTTGGCACAATGATAAAATAAGATATCATAAAGTTAATGCTAGTAGTCATTCTGCTGTAAAATAAGATTTTCGCACTAAAAAATGGCGACTTTAACTGCAGTTTTAAAAGGAACGCTGTATACTTGAGATATCGATTGCAATCACACTTGATAGGATGAGCAATTAAGGCATCAGAACATTGCTGAACGCCTGCCACTGTCACATTAGCTGACCACCGGGCGATTTGGCCGTGCGGTTAGGGGTTGCGCAGCTGTGAGCTTGCATCCGGGAGATTGTGTTTTCGAACCAAACTGTCGGTAGCCCTGAAGATGGTTTTCCGTGGTTCCCCATTTTCACACCAGGAAAATGCTGGGGCTGTACCTTAATTAAGACCACGGCCGTTTCCTTCCCACTCCTAGGCCTTCCCTGTCCCATCGTCGCCATAAGACCTATCTGTGATGGTGCGACGTAAAGCAATATAGCATAAGCTGACCTTAGCACGACACAATTAGTGATTGTGAACAAGAATTAACAGTTTACTTGGGTGTGCTTATAAAATGTTATATTATTACCATGAACGTTCATATCCAGATAAACAGGATTTCATACAAAACAATATTTCAGCTTGCATTATAAACGATACAAAAATATTAAAATCCGATTATTTTGAATGCATTCATATACTGGAGCCGGTAGTAAAATAGATTTGTAGAGCGTAAATTTTGTTCGTGTTGTCAGAGCTAGTTGGAAGTAAAAGATTTTGAGGATAATTAATTAATTCACAGCGGTTTTCAAGCTGAATGCTGAAAGGCATAACAGTCTACAATGAAGATGTACATAATATTAAGCTTTTCCCTCTAGTATGTAGAGTTTAAGTAATGTCACTGTTTATTGCCGTACTTGTTTTACGTTTTCCGTTTACTTTATTATGTATTGTGTTCTGTATTGTATTTCACTTGTTTTCCCCTTATTTATTTATTTATTTATTTATTTATTTATTTATTTATTTATTTATTTATTTATTTATTTATTTATTTATTTATTTACAGTTTAATGATTTTATATACATGTACATGATTGTGCAGTATTTACAATTATTAAAAATGTAATCTTGAAATATATAAATTTTACTAACCTTACATTTTCATAATCTTTCTTTCATAATCTAATTTTTGGGGGTACTTCTTAGCGTCATTAAACTCAATGTAGGTACAATTTCCAGCACTTCCTTGTGAATAGTCTTAGGTTACATTTGTCTCAATTTTCTTTCAGCATTATGACTTATTGCTTTTCTCCTTCTTTTTACTTTTGTGTTTCGGAATTATTTCCGTTTTTTGTTGACGTATGTTGTCCCCGTTAAAACTGGAGATATTGTGTACATTTTCAACAAGTGGAAATTAAAAGTTTTATTGTCTGCTTGGAACTGCAATGTGTCATTGGGGAAGTTTTTTTTTTTGTTACTTGCTTTACGTCGCACCGACACAGATAGGTCTTATGGCGACGATGAGGCAGGAAGGGGCTAGGAGTGGAAAGGAATCGGCCGTGGCCTTAATTAAGGTTCAGCCCCAGCATTTGCCTGGTGTGAAAATGGGAAACCACGGAAAACCATTTTCAGGGCTGCCGACTGTGGGGTTCGAACCCACGATCTCCCGAATACTGGATACTGGCCCCAATTAAGCAACTGCAGCTATCGAGCTCGGTCACTGGGGAAGTAGTGGCGAGCTAAGAACGAGTTTTTTCATCATTCAGAGGGATGATACATGGCCCGGACCGAGCCAAGGTTGAGGCAAATCACGTGACTACCGCCGCACGCGCGCAACTCACATTCTGAATCTGGAATAGTCTGAGCCAGTTAAATGAGACCCATCAGCCAATTATCGTTCTCGTTGAAGATCACACCTCCCAGGCCGATAAGATAAAAAGGTCTTGTTATGAGTAAATTGCTCTCTGAATATCCTTCGCTGTATTGCTCCCTCTCTCTGAATATTCTTCGCTGTGCTGCCATTCTGAACTCTAGACTTGGATGTGCGACGCTACGTTATCCGACCATGTGGAGAAATGATTTCCAGTTCAGTCGACGCCCGTTCTGCCAGAATTTAGCGAGATAATTAGCGAATTCCTATGGAGTAAAACACGCATTAAGAAGTAAGTTAAGTGTGACTGTGTAGACGAGTTATTAACGTTCGACGTGTGCTTGTGCAAATACTTAATCTTGTCATCTCAGTTACAGCTTGTGACCGGAATTCTACAGATGTCGTCTTAGAAGCTGAACGCCTCAAGATGGACAATTCCACAACCATCTATAACACAACTTCATCGAGGGACACCTGCTACAAAGTCTCCATGGAGCTGTAAAATGTGAGGCGTATCTGGTGTAATTGGAAGGAGACTGACCGGAGGAAAATGCTGGAATAATTGACTGTCGACGGGGACCGAACTCCATCTAAAACTTGAGTGCCTTTTAATTTAATTTATCTATCTCACCTTTTGTACAACTAGAGGTCTTTAAGTCGTAGATCTATTAGTTTGTTGTAGTTAGAAACATTTCATTTTTCCACTTCTTAAGGTGTCGTGGTAGACTAGGTACGTGTGAATGAAATTTTGAATCTGTTAGAGTAGACATGTAGGTTGTCTTTGAATGATTTCCCATGCTTAGGAGCTTAATATTTAAAAATCACTGACCACGCGATAAATCTACTTCCCTTGTAATGTTGAAAGTTATTGGACTGAAATTTACGTGTACATTTTGAGTGAATAGGGTCGAACCTAGTGTCTTTCAAGATCACTTTCTGTATTTATGATGAAGTCATCTAATTTTATGATATTCCACGAGGATCAGTGGATGTAATAATCACTTAAATAATAATAATATTGACTAAAGATCGGGTAAAACAGAATTAAAAGCTCGTGAGCCATGAATTTACAGTAGAGTCCTTATATGTGAGATTGAATGTGCTCTGTTCATGAAGGGTCTGGAATATGACCACTCCTGAGGGATATTTGTTGTATAACTGAGCGATTGACGATTTAATGATGATATTTGACTTATTCTTGTGTATTGGGAGCGCAAGACAGATTATAATTATTGGAGTACGTGTTGCGAGTGTATTTCAGAGGTAGGGAATGAAAATAATACGATTAAGGCTCACGCTCGCGATAGTTTCAACCTGTAGCCCAAGCGATGGTAGTGCTTATGGATTTTACTAGAATCTTCCATTATAATTTCAAGAGTTAGATGAACTCACATCGATATGTGAAATGTGTTTCTACCAAGTGATGCCCATGACTTCGATCACTAGTCACCATTAATGAAGAATAATTTCAGTACACAGATTATTTCTGCTAGATATTACGTGACCTGACCACTCGTAAAAATCATGAATAAACTTGCCAAAAAATGATTCGATGTAAATAATGTACATAAAATACGTGTTTCCTAGTGTGAATGTGTGTGTATATGTAAATACGTATATTTCTCTTGTATCATGTCGGTCCAATTTAATTTGATCTGGTCGTGCACTTGCTGCGACACAGATTACATTCATCGTTGTGTGCTGCCTTAAGAAGTAATTTTCATGCCCTTAAGGGAAAATTTGATCAACTTAAGTCGAGGAAGACTAGAAAAGGATTTATTCTTTTCATTAGCGAGATTTAAAAGGAAAGATCATCTCGTTTCCTTACGAAGGCACTCGATTTGTAAATAAAATATATTTAACTAGCTCACACGTGGATAACATACATTTCTGACACATTTATAGTTGAACTTTGAAAGATTTTAAGATTAATTTGAATGGAAATGCAATACAAAGATCAGAAGTAGAAGTTCGTTAGCCGCATAATTACTTTGAGTTATGGTCAAAATACGTCATAATAATTAATTCGAAAATAATTATTCTGGAATGCTAATGACGATCCTTAGGTAAATGATGCAGTGGAAAATTAATGAGAACATGATCGTGTGACAGTGAAGCATAGGTTAATTAAATGATGAGAGATTAATAATAATAATAATAATAATAATAATAATAATAATAATAATCAGAATAATAATTAATTAATTTTGAGAATTTTGAAATCAATTTTCATTTACTACTGAAGTTCATATTGGTGTCATTGACTAATATTAAATACTGTAAATGATAAATTTAGTTGAGTTCATCTTAAAACCACGTGTTGAGACTACTCTGAATTGGTAAAGCTTTGAACACATTTATTGTAAAACCCTCGTTAGCAAGACAGTTGTTTAATTATTTTATGAACCTCTATGTTTATTGTTTGTTAATACTTTCAATGAAATATTTTGATTTGGAAAGGCAAGAGGCCTAATTTTTCTTTGGTTTTCATTACAGCACAGTAAGGCTGGAGATTAAGAACACGTGTCACTCAAAACCGAGGAGGAAATAAAATATTATGGAAGTTCAATGTGAAAAAAAATATCAACAAGAATATTTTTAATTTATTATTTGCTTATGTGAATAAATGTCAGTGTGTTGTTTTATCATTTATCTTTATCGTGCTTGGTCATCAACCCTTAACTTCCCTCAAATGCCTCTAGAAAGTGATAGCCAACGATCGAACGGTCCACCTCGGAATCTCTCGCTCGCTGGCTGGGCTTAGCTCGGGAATAATGGGGGCAATGTATTCATTCCACATTATATGTTAAACTACTCTTTTATTTAGTTCAGATAGCATGAATTTTATGTTATAAAAATAAACATATTCCTTTCATTATTCTGTAAATTACGAGAGTACCGGAGCCGTACTTTCGCCACCACAAATAAAAACATGCATATCTACACACGTCTTAATTTAGACTGTTATGCCTTTCAGCGTTCAGTCTGCAAGCCACTGTGAAGTTACTAAACACCTCCACAAACCTTCGTTAGTAACTACCTCTTTGGTCTCACTTAACTTCCTCTCTTATCTTTAAATAATAGAAAATTGAGTTTAACCATTATCTTCACGACTTACCCCCCATTACAGAGACCATTCTCCTGTTTAACGTATCCTACTCCATTCTCCTCACTTGACCCACCACCGAAGTATGTTTATGGTTCAGCTTCATCAATCGATTTCGTTCTTAACTTAGCTTTTATATCCTCATTCCGAATACCCTCCTGCTACTGTTTCCGCCTGTTTGCTCTCGCGATAATTCTCGCTATTTTCACGTCTGTTAATTCTAACTTATAAATAAGATATCCTGTTTCTCCCAACTTCACTCACGTAAAGCAAAGTTAGTCTGAAAACAGACCAGTGTAAGGTTACTTTCGTTCTAACATAATACCCATGATTTGATTGTAACAGTGAACTCATTGCATTAGCTTTGCTCCACCTTGATTCAGTCTCACTATACTACCATCCTGGCTGAATACACATTCTAAATACTTGAAATAATCTATTTGTTACAGGTTTGTATTTTTAACTGACATTTAATTCTCTTTGGTTTCTTCCCTACTGATATCACTTTAGTCTTGGTAAGGCTAATTGCTTTTATCATATTCATTACACTTATTTTCAAGTTCCAAGATATTAGATTTCAGGCTTTCAATAGAGTCTGCGATTCGGACTAGGTCGTAGGAAGGGACCAAACACCTTTCATCAGATAATCCATGTAAACTATGAACAACAATCAAATAATAAAATGTCATTACAAAAATCTCAAAATTAAAGAAATAACTGGACATTAACAATGTTAATTGTTCAAAGAAACAAAAGTGAAATGAAGTATCAAGCACAACATACGTTCAGAAATAATCTTCTTCTGCTTGTCCATTGTTCATCTTATATTGTAACATATGCCCGCATATATTGATACGTATTTATTTCAGATGGAGTGACACTTGAAAATGATCACATCGATAGGGGTTTGTAATTTAATTTAGAGTCGTCGCAAGATTAAACGTTAAAGGAAAATTACAATATGAAAGAAAGTTACGATAAAAAGAAAAACTAAGGTAAAGGAAAAATTAAGAAGCAATGGGACATGATATGAATTATGAATAATACTAGTGGCATTTCCTACGTTATATTTACAATAAACAAAATAAGCAAAATAACACATCTATTTACATCGGATAAAGAGAAAAGTCTTACGCACTACACAGATTCTACGTGAATCACGGTTACCACAAAGGATCTAGGGAGAACTAGATTGACCAACAATATAACTCACCACTCGGGCTGTTCCCCATTAAACAACAAGACAACATATTCAAACAACATGAAACATCATAAAATATCTTGCTGTAAGAGAAAAACATATAATTATCCATCAACACTCATGTGGAAAACTATGGGCAACATTGCTTTTTTCTGCTGCATTTGCGCACTCAACAGCGCGATCATCCGTCACGTATTTCCTGGTGTGCTGTGAGCTGCAAGGATATGTTGGAACTCGACACTGTTCTAAGGATAGAATTCTGTCCGCCAAGATTGTAACACGGAAATACCATCTCATTCACGCCGCCTAAGCGAACACGGCCAATATATCAGCTTGCAATGAGATATCCTCTTTCGTCGGCTACACGGAAACTCACGTACAATCGTATACCCTCCTAGCATGCTTCGACAACCTAATACACATCAGACTCATTGGTCTGGAATCAATTCCGTCAATTCTGATAATTAATATTCTCTCAGAAGACAATAGCAGGTACATATCCACTGCACATAATTCTTTCACTTATCAGGCATGCAAACGGCCTGCATAATCATTTTATTACTCCGCATGCATTAAAACTTCTCATATCTCTTAAAAATCACATCAGCCTTTTACATTATGAGACCCGGTTCGTTTCCTGTGCAAATCATTGGGCAAAAACAGATTCCAACCTAAATTCGAAGATCCTATTCTTCCAACGTTGTTATGCAGCTCCTTGCCTACAGCCTCTGAAGTACAATGCGCCATGCAATTAACTGTTACTGACTCTCTAAATGACCAAAATAAAATTGAATTTACACTCAACGTAGCAAGTGTTTAACTTTGAACTTGGATGAACTTGTCAATCTAATCCTCCTAGTACTAATATACAAGGAAAGATCGGAATAAAACTAAACAAAATTATCATGCACGAATGAACAACAAAATAATCCTAACAAATCCCTCAATAATCCCAACTATCTAGTCATAAATAAAAATAAAAATAGAGGGAACATGCATTATTCTCTTATCCGTATATACAACAATATAAAAGTAAAATAAACACTAGCCGTTAGGCTTACTTTACGTTAAATAAAATCCCTATTCTAAACTGCACTAGTATTTTAACATAACCCATATAACATTCCATAATTAACACATGCGCCTTATCTTGGACGACTCTCTGGATACATGGCAGCAGCTCACATCTCTGCCTTGCTGGGTGTCTACTCCATGTTGACCACTGCTTCAACACGTAGAAATACACTTCCTTCTTCCATAAGCGAAGCCATCTTATTGCTGAAAGTTACGAACACTGCAACACAGAAGGCTTTGGATGAACATCTCTTCACCGCTCAATTCTGCACGTGCCGAACAACCCTTTTTGTGGCTACAAACTCAGCCAAACACACTGACACATAAATACACTGTAAATTTTACACTTGAGGGTTTATGTACACAGTTGTTGAGAGCGACACGCGGTACGAATCGAGAGTTCCTCGCGAAACGCGACCGACAAAAAAATATGAGACATTGGAACGTCTCTCCTGCATTTTCCACACTGCGGCTGAATATCACCGTATATATATTGGTAGTGAACTTTGCGATAAGATAATCTGCAATTAACTCTGCATCAATTACTTTATTCCACTGCACGACTGAAACACTGTTTATTGGTCTTATTAACCATACTCTGTTAATGATATATTCACGTGGCAACTTTTAAGTACAATATTCTCGGAGCACATCGAACAACGTCCACCTCGCGTCAGTATCCACGATCAGAGTTACACTTCTACACTCTCCAAACTGCCCGATTGAGTTGCACTTCTTCACTCTCCAAACTACCCGATCAGAGTGGCGCTCTCCAGAGCTTGGAGTGCTGAGGAAGCGTAGGTAACGCCGTTGCCGCTATGGGATTACCGCTTGTCTAGACAAACCACCAATCAGAATGCTTGTCATTTATATTGACACAATATCAATTATAACATATCAATAAAACACAGTTCAGATTATATAAAATCTCTTCCTATAATTTTTATACCGTATTCCTGATTATATTTCTCTTATAGACCTGTGGAAATCCACCATATAACAGAATTTATCTCAAGCAACTTTACACGTTGGTCAGCCTGGGAATATGACTTCGCGCGATGTAGACTCCATATTTGCCACATCCTCACGTTCTCATTTGCTGAATATATCGCTTGGTCAGCATCCTGTACACGTGCCGAGATGTGCCAACTCCTAGAGACGCTAAGCCATTCTCACGGTCCCGACGAAGTATTGGGCTATATCCAGCGACTTCATGTCTCCATAAATTTCCGGTCTCAGCTATGCTGCGATTTCTTACTTTACCATATATGACTGCAATTCATATCAATAAAATTTACATATTATGTCAAATAATAATCCGAGTATCTCTTATGGGCCGGCAGGATTCGTCTCGTCCCTCTCCCACACCGGGGAAAAAATGAATACAGAGTATTTTTAATATATATCTTATTTGACTGTATACTATCTTCTGGACATGTGGAATCTCTTTCTTTTAGTGTTATTTGTCATTTCGCAGGTTTACGTTACCTTCCCATAATCGCTCATTGTCTTGGCAGATGTTGAAATATACATCTAATAGTGCGTGAAAACGTCGCTGTACGCTGCCACATTCTTCGCAATTTTCTTCTTCTGAATGAGTATCTCTTTCCATTTCAGTAAAGTTAACCTTTTCAGTGTCGTCTTCGTTGTTGTCTCCTACCACCATCACTGGACCGTCATTAGGATCTTCCTCTTCTTCTCCATCCTCTTCACTTTCTTCCTCTGTTATCTCTCCTTCCTTCTCTTCCGGTATGTCGTCAATTCTATTCCTCTGTAGTCGTCATTGGGCTTTACTTCCACTATTTCTTCTGCTCTCATAGTTAGGAGCATTGGGATTCAACCTATTCTCTTGCTGTATTACGCGGTGCTCCCTGTAAGCATTACTTTCTGCTCCATGACAGTCTTCATTACTGCTGGCTTGTATGGCTCCTCTCCATCGATCCTCCTCCTGCCTTTTTCCTCTCAACTCTTCAATATACCGTCTTGACTCTTCGCTCGTGGTTCTCCTGGTAATTTCCTCTTTCTGCTCTTGGATGTCGCTCCTTCTCGTCCCAGCGATAGTATGGCCTTATGGGTCCATTATAGTTCCGGTACTTGTATCGGTAAGTCCTCCCATTATGTCCACTTGGATAACTATATCCTCGCTGATTTGTGCCATTTTCTTGATAGTTATTTCTTCTGCATTGATCTTTCCGCTGCCAATTTCCCTCCTGAGGTACATCATTTCCATTTGTTTGCTCACGAGGCACTGTCTGAGTCCCTGATCTCTGCTGATTATTACGCCTCCTCATCTTCGGTGGACTACTTCCTTCTTCTACCTCTACCGTATAGATAGCCTCAACATGCTTCAACCTTGGCTGATTTTGACTTGACTTTAAGTCTACAGTAGTTGCCGTAGAGTCACTTCCGCTTCGGCTGCCGTTTTGACGTTAGCAGCGATCAATGTGCTCTGTACTTCGATGGGTAATTGCCGAGATATCGCGGCGATAATCTCGCTCTCGCTTGGGGGCATGTCTAAGTCCCTAAATTTTATCATTTGTGAAATGGAGAACTGAGAGAACTTCGTTGGCGACGTGGCTGGGTACCTGCGCGAATACAGCTCCATTCGCAATGACTGTTGTGTCGACACGTCCCAGAACTTCTTAAGGAAAGCCTCCTGGAACTCCTCATATGTGGTAAACGTGTATCTGAAAGCGTTTGCCATTCCGCAACAGAGTCACCCAAAAATTTCTCTACTGTTCTCAATTTACGCTCCGGTGATACTCTGTAGTCTGATAGAAAATCATCCATCTCACCCAAGTCAATAAAGCTTTTGGTGTTCTTTCATCGTTTCCCGTGAATTTCCGTGGATTTTCTTCGCTACTCCGCAAGATATTATAAATAGGAAGGTTATGAGTCTCGTTAGGAGTCGAACAGTGAACCTCCTGGCGCGGTAACTGTAGAATATCGCTCAGCGCAACGTTATCACTCGTTTGACTCGGCGCCTTTTCCATACTGGTTTGTTGAACAGCGCATTTTAATTTACTGAGCTTTATGTCAGTCCGTAAGTCTAACGGTTCCAATTTATCTTTCATATAAGTTATTTCCTTTTCTACAGTCCCTATCTTAACTTGATTTTTCTGTGAAACTTCCGTCCACGTCTCTAGACTCGAACCAAGTACCAGTAAGTCTTCCTTAGTTCTTTCTCTGTCTACCATTATCATACTCTTAACTTCCTTCCCAGTGTCTGTAATGTCCTGCTGCATTTCAGAACTAAGCTGATTTTCTATTTCCTTCAGTCTGTCCTCGGTCTCTCTTTGCTTCACCTTAAGCCTCAGGTCAGTCTTATCTTCCGTCTTCTGTTGAGCCTCCATAATTTGTTTACTAATGTCCGTGGTGAACTCTTCCAATCTCGTCTCCGTATCAACTCGCAGCTTGTCAGTTGCAGCCCGCTGAAGTGTAAGTTCCGCTGTAGCCTCTTCTAAATTAGACGATAACTCTCCCAGTCGCTTATCAGTGCTAGTCATATGTTCTGTCACCCGACCGGCGATTTCCTCAACAGTATCTTTATTTTTTTCAATCTGCGTCTGTGTTTTATGTTCTACGGTATCTACTTGTTTCTCTAATTTTTCCATACCTTCTACACAGCACGTACGAACAAAGTCAATTTTTCCCTGTAGCTCAACGGTCGCCACTTTCAATTGCTCCTCAGTTTTAGCTACTACCTGTCTAAACTGTTCATCAGTCCTATCTGCAGCTTGCTTAAACTGTTCTTCGCTCTTTTCCGCGACCTGTTTTAACTGTTCTTCAGTTTTTTCTGACGCTTGCATAAATTGATCGTCTAACATATTCGATAGTTCTGCCATACGCTCCTGCTCCCTTATCTCGGCCTGCTTTGCCCTCTTGTCCATCTCCTCCAACAAGTCCTTCATCGTCATCGCCATACCAAAAACGTATATTGAGAAAAAGCAGAGATGCTCCCCGATGCCTAGTATCCTATTCCGTATCTTGTGTACTCCATCCGAATGATATAAACTTTACTAATAAGCTTCTATGATTTACGTTGATCATCACACAAAGAGAACATATCCTCTAATTTGCCATATAGAAGCTTCCTATCTATTCGGGTTATTTATGTTCTACCGCGAATAACATAAACAAACGCGTCATCATTAATTTTAAAAAAATTACTGATATTGTGGCCCCAAATTCTTATAATCCAAACACCATTAATTCACCTGTCTTCTGGGCTCTAGGCTAAGTACTAGACAACAGTACTGGGCCATATTTACCATAAATACCTCCGACTCAAGGCTAATATTCCAGCATAGGTCTACCAGTCTCGAATCATCACCATTTTTTGTAAATATCACCACCATTTTACTTAAGACTGAGGTAATCTTAAGTTCCCTAGCCTTACTCTAAATCAAATAAAATTATCATTACTGGCAATTGAAATTTGATCTGCACACAAATTCCAGGTTATGTCAAGATCCACACATGTCTGAAGGACACGTCATCGACCATTCTACCTCATTAGAGAAATCTTTTTATAGTTCCCTGACTCAAATAGAGTTCCTTTATTACTACAACACCCCTTACTTATCGGCTATGTGCTTCTCATTCTCCCTAACATAGTTTAAATCATACATTTTTGCCTATGTTCCTAACGTAATGCACTCAGATTTTGCTCTGTTTTCTAAATACACGATTTCCGCTGACACCTTGCCCTTTCATGTCCGCCTACTGACATTCGTAGTACTGAACATGGGACTCTAGACTCAAGTTATCTGAAAGTTAGGTTGCCAGATTCCTAAATTGCGCCTTTGGTTCGAATTTACCTATCAATCATTCTTAAATTTAATAATTATCTGGATACCAACACTTGGTCTCTTGCAGCTTTCGAACCATAATAATAATCAGATCTCAACTTCGGAATGGCTCATCAAACCACATTCACTATTGTAAATCTCAATTAGACCTGCCCAAATTTGTAAGGACAACCTAGACATCTTTGGCTATCACAAAAATACTCCCAACGGGATACGAATATACGCCAAAGTGCCTACTTGCCTTAGTTGCGGCGCCACAAATACTGTACCATACCCAAGGGTAAATACCGTCTAGGACGATGCCTCCGTTCCTGTATGAACATCCGACTAACTCAAGGGTGGGCAGAGAGTGGGTTGGTCTTCATTAGGTCAGGTAAATGACAGGAAAATGGAGGTATAACTCGAATGAGAAACAATAATATGGGGTAGGATGAGTTTATTCATAAATATCCCCGAATCATACTACTCGAAAATAAATAAATCAAATAATAAAATGTCATTACAAAAATCTCAAAATTAAAGAAATAACTGGACATTAACAACGTTAATTGTTCAAAGAAACAAAAGTGAAATGAAGTATCAAGCACAACATACGTTCAGAAATAATCTTCTTCTGCTTGTCCATTGTTCATCTTATATGGTAACATATGCCCGCATATACTGATACGTATTCATTTCAGAAGGAGTGACACTTGAAAATGATCACACCGATAGGGGTTTGTAATTTAATTTAGAGTCGTCGCAAGATAAAACGTTAAAGGAAAATTACAATATGAAAGAAAGTTACGATGAAAAGAAAAACTAAGATAATATAAAAACTAAGACGCAATGGGACATGATATGAATTACGAAAAATACTAGTGGCATTTCCTACGTTATATTTACAATAAACAAAATAAGCAAAATAACACATCTATTTACATAGGATAAAGAGGAAAGTCTTACATATTACACAGATTCTACGTGAATCGCGGTTCACCACAAAGGATCTAGTGAGAACTAGATTGACCATCAATATAACTCAGCACTAGGGCTGTTCCCCATTAAACAACAAGACAACATATTCAAACAACATGAAACATCATAAAATATCTTGCTGTAAGAGAAAAACGTATAATTATCCAATCAATATTCATGTGGAATGTAATGGGCAACATTGCCTTTTTCTGCTGCAACTGCGCACTCAACAGCACGATCATCCGTCACGTATTTCCTGGTGTGCTGTGAGCTGAAAGTAAATGTTGGAACTCAACACTGTTCTAAGGCTTGGATTCTGTCCGCCAAGATTGTAACACGGAAATACCACCTCATTCACGCCGTCTAAGCGAACACGGCCAATATATCAGCTTGAAATGAGATATCCTCTTTCGTCGGCTACACGGAAACTCACGTACAATCGTATACCCTCCTAGCATGCTTCGACAACCTAACACACATCAGACTCATTGGTCTGGAATCAATTCCGTCAATTCTGATAATTAATATTCTCTCAGAAGACAATAGCAGGTACATATCCACTGCACATAATTCTTTTACTTATCAGGCATGCAATCGGCCTGCATAATCATTTTATAACTCCTAATGCATTATAACTTCCCATATCTCTTACAAATCACATCAGCCTTTTACATTATGAGACCCGGTTCGTTTCCTGTGCAAATCATTGGGCAAAAACGGATTCCAACCTAAATCAGAAGATCCTATTTTTCCAACGTTGTTATGCAGCTCCTTACGTACAGCTTCTGAAATACAATGCGTCATGTATTTAACTGTTACTGTCTCTCTAAATGACCAAAATAAAATTGAATTTACACTCAACGTAGCAAGTGTTTAACTTTGAACTTGGATGAACTTGTCAATCTAATCCTCCTAGTACTAATATACAAGGAAAGATCGGAATAAAACTAAACTAAATTATCATGCATGAATGAACAACAAAACAATCCTAACAAATCCCTCAATAATCCCAACGATCTAGTCATAAATAAAAATAAAAATAGAGAGAATATGCAATACTCTCATCCGTATATACAACAATATAAAAGTGAAATAAACACATGCCGTCAGGCTTACTTTACGTTAAATAAAATCCCTATTCTAAACTGCACTAGTATTTTAACATAACCCATATAACATTCCATAATTAACACATGCGCCTTATCTTGGACGACTCTCTGGATACATGGCAGCAGCTCACATCTCTGCCTTGCTGGGTGTCTACTCCATGTTGATCACTGCTTCAACACGTAGAAATACACTTCCTTCTTCCATAAGCGAAGCCATCTTATTGCTGAAAGTTATTGAACACTGCAACACAGAAGGCTTTGGATGAATATCTCTTCACCGCTCAATTCTGCACGTGCCGAACAACCCTTTTTTGGCTACAAACTCAGCCAAACACACTGACACATAAACACACTGTAAATTTTGCACTTGAGGGTTTATGTACACAGTTGTTGAGAGCGGCACGCGGTACGAATCGAGGGTACCTCGCGAAACGCGACCGACACGAAAATATGAGACAATGGAACGTCTCTCCTGCATTTTCCACACTGCGGCTAATTATCACCGTCTATATATTGGTAGTGAACTTTGCGATAAGATAATCTGCAATTAACTCTGCATCAGTTACTTTATTCCACAGCACGACTGAAACACTGTTTATTGGTCTTATTAACCACACTCTGTTAATGATGTATTCACGTGGCAACTTTTAAGTACAATATTCTCGGAGCACATCGAACAACGTCCACCTCGCGTCAGTATCCACGATCAGAGTTACACTTCTACACTGTCCTAACTGCCCGATCAGAGTTGCACTTCCTCACTCTGCAAACTACACGATAAGAGTGACGCTCTCCAGAGCTTGGAGTGCTAAGGAAGCGTAGGTAACGCCGTTGCTACTATGGGATTCCCGCTTGTCTAGACAAACCACCAATCAGAATGCTTGCCATTTATATTGACACAATATCAATTATAACATATCAATAAAACACAGTTCAGATTATATCAAATCTCTTCATATAATTTTTGAACCGTATTCCTGATTATATTTCACTTATAGACCTGTGGAAATCCGCCAAATAACAGAATTTATCTCAAGCAACTTTACACGTTGGTCAACCTGGGAATATGACTTCGCGCGATGTAGACTCCATATTTGCCACATCCTCACGTTCTCATTGGCTGAATATATCACTTGGTCAGCATCTTGTACACGTGCCGAGATGTGCCAAACACCTAGTGACGCTAAGCCATTCTCACGGTCCCGAGGAAGTATTGGGCAATATCCAGCGACTTGATAGCTCCATAAACTTCCGTTCTCAGCTATCCTGCGATTCCTTACTTTACCATATATGATTGCAATTCATATCAATAAAATTTACATATTATGTCAAATAATAATCCGAGTATCTCTTATGGGCCGGCAGGATACGGTTCAGTATACCCCTTTCATTCTAAAAATGCAGCATACTTTACATAATTTTATTCAGATGTAACTCTGGGGAATACATACAGTACATAATCATTTCTTCCCTATTATTTTGAATCTTCATACAGATCCCGCTCCGACATAGGTTTTCAGGTTATTTCCATACTAACTTGACCATGTAGCTGATGACCACAGATATCCCGTTCCCGTAAAGGACGAAACAGCGAAAGAACCAGTGTTAACGCTGACAATTCGATACATCTCCAGGGTCCGAAACCCATTACCTGGGTTGTCTGAAACCCCCAAGACGGAAACAAAATATTAACAACCACAAAAAGAGTCTGGCTAGAACGCTACGTAACTTGACATGCCCTAATAGCATCCTTCAGCTGTTATCGTAGTTCAAAACGAGTTTGACAAGTGTTTTACGTAACAACTCGTGACATTACATCGGTAGCGTTCAGCTATTACAGTAGTGCATTTGCTCTTAAACATAAACAGAAACCAGTTCGGCACGGATGGCGCGTAACTTGTCTGTTATCAAAGGAAACCAATTCATTCACAAGAACAGTGCATATTACCTATTCTAAGAATATCACATCCCTTTGCTCTCGAAAATAACTTCCGAGGATTACTAAAAGTTTGATATATAGTGGTTCGTCACATCGTTCTCTATTGCTACAAGAAATAATTCCACGTATACCCCTAACACACTTCATATGAAAACTAGTAAGATGACAGTTAATACCGTTCAATGGCCTGCTAAGTGTCATATTTACAATATCTTTGAATTATACAATAAGCAGTTTTTAATAAAGGAAGAGCAAATATGAAATTGAATTAGTCAGTGAATTTCATTAATTGTAAAGCAATATTTTACACGTAATTTATTTTTGAATGGTTATGTGCCCTACAATGTACACTGGGTCTCTAATGGTATAAACGTGACTCATATGTACAGATTATATTTTATTCGATATCTTGATATATTTGGCAATCTGCAACTACGACTCCTTAATGGGATTAGTACAATCATTAATTTCATTCTGACGAGTTTTTATAAACTGTGTTGTTGAATTTCGGGTACATCCAGAATAAAAATTGATCCGAATGATCTCATCACTATTCTGAGTTTTCTTCAAATGGTGATGAATCTAATGTATATGCGTGTTATGGTAACGAGGAATATGTTGAACAGCAGGAGTACAATTATGGGTTTATTACACTTCGGGCCAAGACCAGCTGAGGCTTTTGTAAAGGTTGGTAAGTTTGTTCGTGGTCCTAAACTCGGTAGGCCATCTTCAAGCCCATATACCTACCCTGTAGTTTAAAAAAGGGTGAATTGCAGAGAGGAGACCACTAAGAAAAATCCACCTGGACTATATTGATAATTTTTCTGAACATGATTGCAACATCGAGCCTACAAGATATAAGGAGGCCAATAAATTGTACTCAAGAAATCACACATATCCAGCAAAAAGACCTATCTTCACTTTTACTTTAAAAGAACTAGGAACTGGTATTCAGATTTTCAGAACTAGGTTAAAAGACTCCTAAAAGAGATATATATCAAGGAGGCGAAAATACATGATGAACGGTAATATATTTTCTGGAAGCGTAAGTTAGTTTTAAACATCCTTAATTATTCAATGCAAAAATGTATTCAGTGTAAACATGCTTATATTTCATATTATGCCTACGACTTAGTGTTGCCGTTGTCTTCATCGTCATTTCATCCTCATCACGACGCGCGGGTCGCCTACGAGAGTCAAATCGAAAGACCTGCACCAGGCCTCTTCGGAGGCTACACGTCATTAAATAGTGTTGCCATTAGCCCATGTAAACTTACCGATTATAGTGACGATAAGCCTTTTACTTCCTCTTTACACTGACTGACTTGTTTTGTGTCATATCATTAGATCCGAATGTACAGTATACTTTCAATGTTCTAATTTGATAATGGTGCATCCCTACCGGAGAAAAATATGTTGATATTGCAGAGAGTGTCTACGCTGGAAATGTAGTCAGAAACATTGTTTCAACCAAGAACTTTCACTTCTGAAGGGGTTTCGTATGTAAGTATTGTACCAGATAAAACATGATGTAAGGTCTAACTCAGGGTAATAGACGCATAGGTCGTCAGGGCATATGCTATACAGTAATAGGAAGAATAGGAAGTAATGTGAAGAAAGACAGGCTATCACTGGGACCATTAGAACACCTCTGTTTTCTTTCGGTCTAGAGTCTGGCATATTAGATTGCGATATTAACACCACCTAATTTATCTTCGTTTGGAAATCTGTTTCTTATTTGGTAAAGGATGCTCCAACATTCCATCACCAGGCCAAACTTGAAGTTACAGGCTCTCCAATTACAATCACCATGTGCTGAAAAAGTCACGGTAATGACCAAGGTTGAAGTTCCCGGCGGAAGGTCTGTTCTTGTAGGTCCGAAGTATTCGAGAATTCCTGTCACTCCAAATTAAATTTACCTAACCGATGGTGTACAGCCCCTTGTTTATAAAAGGTGCTAACTCTCCAGCAATATTTTTCGAATGTTAAAATGTTATTTTACTTGTCTCACATGATTCAGTACACAAGTAACATAGCGCGATTAAGTTCCCAAAGAAATGTCGCATATCATTTACAAAGCATTTCTCCACTCGTTTAGCTTTTCGGCTCAGCTTTGGAAAATGGATGATTAGGCTCTGTGAAACTGGTCCATTATAGTGTAATTGAGCTTGACGTAAGTGGGCACGTAGTTCCTATTCACGTTGATTGTGGATATAGTCTGGTTTTAACTGTATGGCGCTTAGAAAAGCTTTGCTATATAACCAATTAAAGTTCCTTTGAATTCATAGGCCTGCTGTTGATCAAACAACTTTATAATGGATTTTTATCTGTATCAATTGATGACTAAGTTTATGTTGGGTGACGTATCACCTGACATCGGACGGAAGAGAGATGACACGTCGTTTTTTACCACGAATAGCCTATATGCTACTAGTTTAACGTCACACTAACACATCGATGGTTTTCGGCGATGGACAGATGTGCAAGGGCTAGTATTGGGAAGGTATAGGCCATGTCCTTAACTAAGCTACAGCCCCGGCATCTGACTGGTGTGAAAATGGCAAACCACGGAAATGCTACAAATATTCTTAGCTCTGTTATATAGCTTTAACTCAAGGACAATAATTCGGCTCCTTAGATTGTATGTATTCTACTGGCGCTACGGATACAGTAAGTAGATACGTATTTATTTATATTTTATTTACGATCAGCAACAGCATTGAGCCGAACGTATTGTACCCGTAACTGACACGCACTAAATTACGCTTGTAATGGAGCATGAGAAGTACGCAGGGCGTGTGCGGTCTTAAATCAGGAGAGTGAACAGAGAGGGAATAAATATTGCAGACACGAGCTACATAAACTTTATTAATGTTAGCAAATGTCAATGGGTTCCCTGTGGCTGTCAAATTGAATTAGCATCAAAATTTGACGTTTAAAAGGCAGATGAAGTTCCGTCTTGATGTTAAATTTCACTAGCGATAAACGTTTAATTTTAGTAAAGCAAGGTTCATTCTTGAAGTTTCAAATGCTCAATTCAAACGAAATAAATAACAAAATAAACTTTCTTCTTGAAAGAATTAGTTAGTTTGATTGACTATATAAAAAACAAAGTGCATTCTTGAAGTGCCTAATTCAATATTATCGAAACTAACCAAGGCTCACACTTGAAACAACTGATTGATCGACGTAATGCGAAATTATATGCAGTTCTAATTCACTGGTAAGTTGTTTTATGGAGTGGCTGCCTCAGTTGTGCTATAAATGTTCTTCGAAGTCCGCACTCATTAACAAGTTCGTTGGTATGACTTAATACTACACTGGCTTTATAAAATTTTAAGTTATTTGATAAAATGAAAATTACTTATGAGTTCGAAAGTCATATTGAAAGTCACTATAAGAAAAAGTTGCTTGTAAAAATAAAAGTGACTTGTAGACTGGAAAATTAAATGTTAAGTCGCAGTTCATACTGTTCTTTAATAACACAGATGTATATCACCTTTTTGAAGTGCTAGCTCCGTTTGCCTGTGTCCTCACAGGTCCGTAGCACCATGTACACCGGCGATCAGGAGCACCATTACAGGAACACCATTACCACGCATCACCCGAAGCTACCACGCCTCCATCGACGAAAGTTCACACGATGATACGGGTGGTTGAATTATGCATGCGGCGTCAAATTTGCACACGCCACTTTGAATGATATAGCACTGTCTCTTCCTAATTAGCAAGTCTAACGTTCGGAGTGATTTTGAACCAAGGTTCACTTAATAACGTGACCGAACCTTCACGATACACTGAATGTACTATACTCCGAATATAAATGTTAATGCAATTCGAAATGTTTAAGCAGAGTCTATGTATTCTACTTCATACATGATGATGCTGCTGTGAGATTCAGTCCATGTTCCCTTACGTAAATTTTGAGAAAATAGTCTACTGTTAATCTACACCAAGAAGTGTTAATATTAAATTTCACAATCCATGTCACATTGCGTGAACTAATATGCACGTAACTTCAAAAAAGAAAGTCTCAACTAGTCGATTACTTGCACAAATTCTACACGTAAACTTGTCTCATTAAGGTATAAGTTTTATTGACTGTTCTATAGTACACGGCATAAATTGATAATGTCCAACGTATGGCACTTGTGTTTATAAGTAGGCCGCACACAATGCTTAAGTGTTCGAATCTTCTACATGAGTCCGTTAGAAAGGACGGAAAGCTTTAGAATGTAGAGTTGTACCGCTGTCAAATTTAAAGTTCTAGATCGTACCTCACCGGTACTGAGTTCGATGTTCGGAACTTGACACTCACGTACTAAGTTAATCACACAATTGCCGGTGCAATCTCGTGCAGCAGACCATCACCTGTCCCTGCTGTCGGTCACTGTGTGGTTTGAGATTTTAGTCTCGACTTATATGCCAGAGCTTGACCCTGAGCGGAAACATAATTGACATTACCTGATATTTTAAAAACACAATATCTCCTCAAGTAATACGGCTATCAACTTGAAACTAGAACACGGTCTATTCGTTATTGCCAGCTATAAGGTCTTGGTATCCATTTGTTGATATCCCAGCATGAAGCGGAGATATAAAAAAGCTTCCAGATGATTCTCTCTGACGTGCGGGCCACATGTTCCGTGACGTCGTGGTCGTGCCTTAGCAAGCTGCAGAGAGCTCGCTGGCAGGAAGCGTTGCATCACTGTCCACTACGTGCACAATTTAAACCGATGAAACACGCCGTGGAGTTCCCAGTTCCATAATGGGCGTTTCCTGTTTCAGTATGTATGTATGTATGTATGTACTATCATTTGTACCCTGGGGCCGATGACCTCGATGTTAGGCCCCTTTAAACAACAAACAACAATCATCAATCATTTGTACCCGTTCATCGCACGGATATTTACAGTGTTACAGTATTACATGTTACCTTCAGAAATTTATGTGAAGTAACATGGCTCTATTCACACGTTTCATGCGACATGTTAAAATTATATTTCCGTACGAAAGCGTGTGGCAGTAACGTGAGATAAGATGAAGCTGAACAAAGCCGAAGAAGAATGATGACACTGTCCGAATTTATTGTACGCTACAGTTCCTGGTCCGAAGTTGTGCGGAATTCTCCGTGGTTCTCAGGTTGCATATTGTATCTCTGACCATTGGCGTTGCGCTCTGACATTGACGACACTTCCCTTAATATCTTCCGTATCGAAGAGAGTAAAATGGCTCTTTAGTTCTTCCCGTTGCCCACCTTAAAGTGACATGCACGACATGTCCCAGGGAACTTCGACTAAAAAATAATTCGTATATATCTGCGTTATTATCCGTCTTGCATGGCATAAAGGAACTGAAATAACATATTCCAAAACGTTTGTTATATACAGTCTTCTGATAGACCTAATGCAAACGAAAATATTCGAGAAAAATCTTCCTATAAATATTGACGCCACGTGATGACCATGGTATCATATGCACCTGATGAAACAATCCTGAGTGAGTAGAATCCAAACACGTAGTTGGATTGAAATAAGTCCAGCAGTTTTCCACTTTTAGGAATACACGAACAGATAGACAAGCAGACAGAGAGACAGACAGACACATAATTCATGTTACCTCGGTGTTCAGATACATTAGGTGGCGGTAATTTTAAAGCCGAGAGATATATGAACAAATACTGTAATACACCAATACCGGACAGCTTGCTGTTTTCAGCGAGAAAGTCGATAGTGATGCTACCTACACGGCTTGTGTGACCAACTCTTCCATAACATATTGCCATCTGTATGTTTCTTAGCGCATTAACGTGTTGTTTATCATGTACAAGTGTTTGTCACTAAATAATCTTACATTGCAGTTATATTCCAAGAAAAGTGTTATGTGCTGAACAAATTACCCGGCAACATAATGGCATGGGAACTGATAAGGAACGCAGGTATTAAAAAACGTAATGACCTCGCATCTGTGTTGAGGTTACATTCTATGTCCCTTATATGAAGAAATCAATCAAATACTCTACTGAAATGTTAGTGGAACGTAAAAACCAAAAACATTAACAAATATGGAACTCTAATACACTTAAACTTGAGGGGCTACATTGTTAAACAGTACTACACATTTCACAACTGAGAACTTGTGCGCGTGTAGCGCAATGGTTATCGCGGTAGTCTTGAAATTGTAAATTGAAAGCCATGAGTTCGGGATCCGGTCAGTTTTATACTGTAGGAAAATAATAATATTTTTATTTACGTCCAACTAACTAATTTTACGGTTTTCGGAGACGCCGAGGTGCTGGAATGTAGTCCCTCAGGAATTAATTCACATGCCAGTACCTACTGTAAATCTATCTACACGAGGCTGACGAATTTGAGCACCTTCAAATACCACCGGACTGAGTCAGGATCGAACCTGCCAAAATCGGATCAGAAGGCGGGCGCCTCAACCATCTGAGCCACTCAGCCCGGCGCAAGAAAATTATTTCAGTGTATTAATGGCACAGGCTTGAGCACCAGTCCTACTAATTTAATACGTGTGTATGCATAAATTTTTGAAAGAGACTTTAGGAAATTCTGAACTCTTCTTCCATGTCAGGAACATCGTAGTTCACTCACGTAATCCCAATATGTATTATAGGGCCGATGACCTTCGATGTTAGGCCCCTTTAAACAACAAGCATCATCATCATCAATATGTATTATATGTATACGTAGATTATATATTTATGTCTTCAGAGGTAAAACAGAAAATTCCAAGTATAGCAAAAGCGAGATAGAAGCGTGAGGTGAGTTCCCGTGTAGAGTTCGGGAAGATAGGCCGTACCGAAGGTGAAGAAGAAGAAGAAGAAGAAGAAGTCAATATAATATACCGAAACACCTGTTCCTTAATTACAGATTCTCTTTCCCGAAATCTTAATAAATCATGGATATTGCTAAGTTATCTGCCCCTCTGGCGCTTTGGCTGAATGGTTAGCGCTTCATGGCCCTTCCCTTTCTTTTGTTGATGCCAATTGTACTTTCTCTTAATACAAAAATCACCACCACCGAATGGTCAGCTTACGGCCTTCGGTTCAGAGGGCCCTGGTACGATTCCCGACTAAGTCGGAGATTTTAATCGCGTCTGTTAATTCCTGCAGATGGGAGCTATGGGTTTGTGTTCATATTCATACGCATCTTCTAATATACTGTATATAACACATCACACGAGAAACAACCACAGAAACACGCAATAGTGAGTATATATCCCTCCACATATGATTGGTGTCAGGAAAGGCAAAACTAGGCGAAGTCCATACAAAGTGCTGCGATAGTAATTGGGAAAAGGCCATAAAGATGTGGAGAGAGTAGTTGTTATATATTTCCCTCAGATGCTGGGGGGATCCTCAAACAAATTCTGCTTTTAATTTTCAAGATATAGCGAAAGGCGCGGCTAACATAATGCTCGTTTGGAGGTTTGTGAAGGAGGCATTTCATACTTTGAAATGTCATCCTTAATAATTACGATAGTTGAATTATTTTAACAAAACTTTTACAATGAGTGAGGACGCATTCCTCTCAACTGTAGCATAGACAAGTATGCAGTTCACACCAACAGGCTAAATGTCACCACGATCGTTGTTCGCCCTCCACTCAATGCTGTTGAGATAGAGCTGCCCGGTATTGGTGTATTAAAGTATTTGTTATGATGCATCCCCTGATTTTCCCCTGTTATGGATCTTTCAAATAACTGTAGGCTTACGTCTGCGAGGATGTCCGTCACTGGCTGCAGAGTATCAAGCCCGTAGAAAATAGTAATTTTCTCCGTCATTTGAAGAATGAGCGAAATTATGTACATAACAAAAATTATTTAAAATGAAGGGATGTTTCGCATATAGTCTACAGATGTTACATATAATTAATAGTGTAAGAGGAAATTGAAAACTCTTCTGGTCTTCCTATAAATCCCCAGTCCATTTAGTGATTTTTAAATTATATGTATATCGAAATCCTATACACCCCCAGTCTATTCGGGGATTTTTAAATTATGTGCATATCAAAACCTGCTCCTAGATGAGTAGGTTCTAAATATCATGTTTGGTCGGTATCTATTGAGCCATTTACCCGTGATAGTAGAAGAAACAGACAAACAGATACGAAAGCTAAAAACTACTGATACGATCTTGAACTGGCCTGAAACGGATAAATATATCAACATTCGGCAAAATAAATGACATTACAGACAACGGACTCCCGAGAATTTTATTTATAAGATGTATGCATGTGTGCAGAATAAAACAAAATACCATCCTGTAGCGCACCAAGCCAGATAGCCTGATGTTACTGGAGTGCCACGTGTATAGCATGCTTATCAGGGGGTCGTCCACAGTGTCATTACTTGCCTTTCTTGACCGGGTTCACTGTATCTCCTAATAATATCTCCTTAGTTGGTCTCACGAGGCTTAGTTAACTGTGCTCTACTGTTCGTTCTAGAATTAAAATCCCTAGACTGGTCGAGAATTGAACTCAGGTAAGAGGCTCCTACACCTCGGGACTGACAACGTACGTAATTTAACGACTCAGGTTAATATGCACTGTTTTCTCTCTTGAGAGTTGGGGTTCACATGAGAAGTAATCCGGAAGAAGTCAGATAATGTTCTATATTTAAATTTTTCCACAATATTTAATAGTGGTAAAGTAAATAAAATAATAGCAAAATACATTAAGCAAAAATAGCAACCGCGCAACGAAGAAACGTACAGTACAGTTTTACCGGAAGTTAATTTAAAATTTCTTCCTTTTAATGTGTGAAGCGTCCTTGCTGGAAGGATACGCCAATTCGTAAAAAATCATCATTATAATTTCATTGTTCCCAGTGGGACAAAACTGTATTACGTATTACCGGTGATCGCTAAAATATTGAACGAGTATCCAGTGCTGGAACGATAGAGGGCAGTGTCAATCTATTCTCCTGAGAGAGAGTACAAGCTACGAGCGAGACTAGAGTAGGAGAGAGAAGGAAAGAGCTGTTTAATAAAATGTACGCATCCCCACAGCTCGATGTAGCTTGTTTGGAAGTGTAAACCAATGTTATGTTTGCTTCCGGTACATTACAGAACTCAGCAAGGTATTGCTCATCGCCGCTGAACCACAGGTCAAAGCCTGATGCATAGTTTATAGCGAAGACCATGTTATGGATTCCGATCCGCAATGTAATATTGAAATGGTGTACGTGTTAGCCTCCCCTCAGCCCAATGGTATTGCAGGCATTTCCAATTGAAACCACAGCATTGCACTCGACCAGCATCGCTATTGTGGTTACATGAAAAACTCAAAAGCTTTCTCCTACCCGTTCCCTCCCTTGTCCGCCAAGCAAGGAAACATTTTCGGCCCTTTTATTAGGGTTTAAACTCATTAAAACCTTTCAGCGCTCTTACTGAATTAAAAGGTGGTTCTGCTTAGAACAGTCAAACCTTATCTGGCCACATGTTCATTGATCATTGTATTGTTTATTGGATTGCTTACAATTAAGAAGTCAAGAAATCTGATATTTATTTCAGGGACGTGATAGCTGAATGTCATTGTCACTGGCTTCTCATTAAGGCGTATCGGTTCGATTCCCAGCAGAATCAATAAGACATTTTACCCAAACGGGAAGTCACGTTTCCGTAGTTTCGATTCCATATAAAACTACTTACGATTACTGTGTCAGCTACGCTAGAAATGGAAATATGTAAGAATGAGAATGTTGGGGCTGTAGACTTACAAATGTATTGTAAGGGAACTTTTCCCGCTGCGAAAATGGGTAACCATGGAAAGCCACTCTCAGGACTGCTTATGGTAAGGTTCCAACACACTATCTCCTGAATGGGAGCTCAAACTACGCGATCCGTACTGTGTACTCAACCCCCTCGATGAAAAGGATTATTGTTGTTGTTGCTCGAGGCCTTCTTTGCCAACAGCCCTTTTATTTAATGAATGTCATCTCTGTTAATCTCTGTGACCGTGGTATGTGCTCGTGTTGTGAATTTGTAATCCGTTAGGGATTAATTAGGATGGTCCATAGTTTGTAATTCACGTAATATCTTGTCATTCCCCTTGAACTGGAAAGGAAGGTCATGTTGAGCATGATCTGGCCTGAGATAATGGGCATGTTTGGTAGACGTCCAATTGCGAGAGCGAGAAATTCAAAAACGGGAATTCCACTTCTGCAACTTATAGACAGTCAGATGGCCAGGTTCACTGAGCCTGTAACAGAAATGTGTACCAGACGAATTCGTGGATGCAATGGTGGGCTATGTTAGAGCTAATTGCTCTATCCCATCCTGCGCAGTAGAAACATTCACATTCTACTTAACTGTAGCCTGTGCAGGGGTGTCCTTCTTACAGTAAAGCATTAACGTGTCTTCGTCAATAACTGATTGCGAAACATTCTAGGTTCTCAAATCAGTCGTGGCAGATCTAGGAATCAAACTCCGTCCAGGAGGACGGGGACGGGGAGCATGTATGGTAACCTATGGGTCACGTTGACTGACCAGAAAGGTTAACATGTAAATACTATTATTATTGTACCGGGGGGTACACCCCAACGCCGCGCATTTAAAACTAGCGCCTAAATGAACTCCTCTATTGGTGAAACTGTGAAACTGAAACTACACCAACTTAGAAATTTAATCAGACGATGTCACAAATAAAATATTATTTAACTTTGTTATTATGCAGTTGCCTAACCTGAGTGATTTTCTCCTTGTTTTGTTTGCCATTCATGAAGAAGATTGGTATTCATAAGCTTTTTTACTGCTTGATGTTCATTTATTTCTGGGTTGGGAATACTTACTTTAACTTTCCGCCAGTTTTGAATCTAGCCAATCCCTAACTTCTGTAATTAATTTTCTACCAATCTCTGGCTTCTTGTTCGAGCCTGAAGTGTAACTTTGAATTGGACCAATTAAAATGAGAGGGTGTGGCTGGTTTATTCCTGAATGATCTGGAACCTTCCCTGAGGGTTTATAAACCGCGGCTTTTCGCGTCTCTTGGCCAATTGATCGTCATCTTACTGAGTGTGTGTGTCAAAGCAAGAGGTGAGCGGTCTCTTTCATCGGTCAGCAGTACATCTACAAGGTAATGGCCACATAACATCTTTCTTTCTTGCTAACTCCGTAGTTTAACCCAAGGGAAAGGTCCGAATCGTTAACTATGTAACCTTCTTTTCTAAAAATTTAACTTTCTGCGGCAAATGTAAAAACTTCATAAATCTTTAACTGTAAATCGGGGATAGAGATTGATGTACCCTCTCGAGCTCCCCTTCATCTTGGTTTGAGGTAACTACGTTTTAATAACTGTTTTTCATTCTGTAATATGGTAATGTAATTTCTATACGAGTCACCTCAGTAGTTTGGGAATAGCCCCTGTTTCATCGACCTAGTGCCCTTTAGGTTTTAAGTGTTCACATCTAGGAGTGCAACTGTTCGCCTCCATTCATTTTGTGTTCTGGCCATTTATTTAACCGTTGTTCTTTTTTCCATGAAGGCCCCGTAGGTTGGGTATTATATACCCCTGTATAATCATTTTCCAATTGTAAGTTGTGCCTTGAGAGGCCAGAAATTGTAAGTTGAAGTTGCCTAGAGTAGGCTTGGAAAACTAAGAGCCTGTTTGCTCTTTTTCAAAGTTTTCGGTAAGATCAATGAATGCCTCTTGAAGCTAGATGTTGTAATTTTGGGAGCAAGTGCACTTTGAATTAGGGGATTTATGCCCTTGTATAAAAATGTGTTGTTTTGTAAATTTGAGCTAGGAGCTCGAGAAAAGTAAAGCGAGGGCTTGAAGCTCAGGATCTGTTATAACCACTAATTTGGTCTTTCCTAGACTTGTTTTATTTTTGCGACTTGTACCTATAATCTTGTCATGAAAAAACTGTTACGTTTGAAGTTCCGAAAATATAACATTCAGTTTAAGTTTTAAATTCAATTCTTAACATTGTAGTTAGACCCATTCACCCCAGCACCTTCTTTAACCTCTTTCTGCTCCGCGGGTATTCCCGTAGCAATTATTATTATTATTATTATTATTATTATTATTATTATTATTATTATTATTATTATTATTATTATTATTATTATTATTACTATTAAATAGTTTTAACTTCCACTGCCAACTTTAACGTTTCCTTTTTTGAACAAGCCAAGGTGCCTAAACTTTGTTTACGCAGGATTTCTTTCACTTGTCGGTGAATCTACCGAGACGAAGCCGACATATTTCAGCACCTCAAATTTTCTTATAATACTTAACAGTGGTAATGTAAATAAAAGAATAGCAAAATACGTTAGGCAAAAGTAGCAACCGTGCAATATTATTATTATTATTATTATTATTATTATTATTATTATTATTATTATTATTATTATTATTATTATTATTATTATTATTATTATTATTATTATTAATGTTCTCGTGTAAAAAATGGGAAGCCACGGGAAACCATCTTAAGGCTGCCGATAGTGGGTTCGAACCCACTACATCCTGAATGAAACCTGGCAGCTACGTGACCCGAATCGCATGGCCCCTCACTTGGTCGTCGTACAGCAAAGCTCGATAAGTCCGAGTGGATGCTTCCATCAGACTTAAAGTTTTTTGACAATTACTTCCATCAGTAAAACCTTAGACCAAACCCTCAGAAAACTGCCGTGTCTACTTTCCACTTGCGGAAAAGAAGTGCTGGGTACATAATATGCAGCCAAGATCAAGACTAGGAATAACATCCTTCAAAATCTGGCAGGCTTGGGTGCTAATGCCCAAGTCTGAGATCCACAGTTGTTGAACTTTCTTATTCCGTTGTTTATTACTGCTGCACAACCTGGCTTAACAGCGTTCACACTGGATTAGGCCTAATAGACACCCAGCTGAGCCAAGCAATGCGTATCGTTACAGGATGAATACTCTCAGGTTTTCCACTTTATGTCACATCAATTTCTATCCCTAAGAAAATCACAGTCATTGCTTAACTTATGGAAGAAATTAGAAAACAGTCCTCACCTCCCTATCCATTTTGACATAGCAGCTTCCTCTGCTAAACAACTGAAATCCAGACACCCTTCGTGGAGTACTGCAATTAATCTACAGGACAGCACTTTCAATGTATCAGACGCCTGAAAAGAACAATGGCAACAGCAATCCTCGTTACCCCATCATCGCATCATTAAGAATAATCCCTGCGAGCGCCCAGATGGATTGCTCATTCCCAGACGACAGCGGGGAATGCTAAACAGAGTTAGATCTGGCCAAGGTAGATGTGGAGTTACCCTCTCAAATAGGGATGGAAGTCCTCTCCACAGTGTGATTGTGCAGAAGAGGAACAGACAATCGACCACATTGCATTTGCGTGCACCTCTATAGAGGACTTACACTGTGTCTCAAGCAAAGCTCTTCTCTGGCTCTACAACATTGATAAGGATCTTTAGTCGTGATCTTGAGATTGTCGTTACTCGTATACATATAGTATATAATATTGTATTCATCCATTATTATTATTGGTCGTGAGGACATCATATGCACAGGAGTACGCTCAGGAGACACTCCGATTAGGTATACTTACAAAACAAATTGTTGCACAACCCGAAGCAACCATCATAAAGGAATGAAACAAGACACGAGCACGTGATAATGAACTCACTGCATTATCCCCTCCCCTCCTCTAGATCCACGTACATTGCGAAACAATGACCACTGAGGCACAGAGATGCATAAAGTGTTCATTTGGAAGACAGGGCTGTTTAAATTGTTTTAGATTCTTGTTTTCAAAAATGGCCGAGGCTGTTACCTCATCTGGTCACAAACATGCTCAACAGGTGACAAATCTGGGAATCGTGACGGCCTAAGAAGCGTGTGAAATTCACAAAAGTACTTGACGTACATCCTTACTGTAATTTTTCGGGCATTATCTTGCTAAAATATTAGGCTCTCTAATTGAATTTTATGGAGTACAAGTGCACCGTCACATTTTTATGGTTCACTAACAAAAAAGGGCAAGGAACTGTTCACAATGACACCCTTCGGCCTGACAATCCATTCCGAAAGTGTAACAGTAAATATTGAACCTTGGGTTTTGCTGCACAGGGCACCTCCGTATTTCACTTTTATAATGATCGGTATCCATCAAAAAACTTAATCGCTAAGCACAACCTGTTGCAATTTAACAAGCCACTCTATCACCATCTCACAATAAAATTGTAAATGCAACTATCATCGTTGAGGCGTTAATGGGAGATGCCGTAAGGCACGCCTTGTTACCGTGTTAGGCACTGCAGTGTAATTCCGACAGCGTCATACGTTTGTATATGATAACCAGCGACGCTTTTAAAGTTGGTCTAACACTTTACCGGTGTATTTCAGAGCCTTCCGGACGAAGCACACTCTTTCACTTTCCCACTGCTTCCATTACCGTCACACAGCCTAATTGGAACAACTCAAGTGGCAGTCGATTCATTAAATGACCGACTTGCCTACAATAGTCCAACAGTGAAACCTCAGTTAAACTATTCTAGTTGTCGAGTGAGCTACATAATTTGTCACAATTCTCTCTGAATGCTTGTCTTCTCCAGTGTACCATTGTAGTATAGAAGACTTTGTTGGTGGAACACTAACGTCCGTGGTGGCGCGTCCATACAGTGGGATTCAGGAACGAAACAGCATATAGTAATACTGTGTATCCACGTTCACTATTCATGAATCATTCGTCCTCTGTGTGGTACTTCTTATGCATTCCGTGACGAAGGGACCACTAAACAACAAAAAACCCATGCAAACATTCACGGCGTTAACCTGAAGTGTCTCCATGATAATTTTTCTCTTTATCATCCACTTGAAAGTGAGGGACAAAGTAAAATTTACATGTCACTGAGTTCAAATTTTAAATATTGTGCTGATGATACCTCCCAGACTCGAGGAAATTAAAACAATGAACTATTACGAGGACTACCATCGCTAAATGTCACACATTTCCTTACTGTGATCAAAAAAATTACAAGGTCAGTAAAGACCGCCAACTTAAAATCTAGATTGATAAATACCTGGCTAATTGTACCTCCATAAGGGGTTAAGAAATCGAAGATGATTTGGATTTTACAGCTATATCTAACATTAGGCAGGAATTTGTTAAAATTGTTCTTTATTTTGAGTTTCATGGTTTTTTTCTACTTGTCCTGAAAAATAGTTACCAACATGTTAATAATATAGGTATACTAATAAGGTATACTGTATCAGACAGCATTAAAACATGCAACCGATGATGGTGTCAAAACTAACCTCTAAATGAAGCTTTGACAGCGTGTATGATTATGGTAAAATGTTCTCATTTCCAACTTCCTTGCTGATTTGTTCATTTGAAGCTAGCTGCACATTCGTTATTGTGCTATTACTATTGGTCGCAATCCATTACCAGAATTTATATGCATAATCTAGCCCATACACATGGCCCGGAGTACGTGCTGAGCGTCCCGAAGCAGAACGTTTTATGAAGGAAATATTTGTCATATAAATATGAGACAAGTGTACTCTTCGTATTTCCCTTACGTCCATTCACCTGCCCAGAAGTTACATTTACTTTCACAGAAGAAAGTCATACTGTAATAACATTATTTTCAGTAAACTCTCTCAGTCAGTTTTTCAGGAGCAAAATTACATTTCACGGAAAAAGTTCTATAATACAAATTTAAGAGTTTCATTCAATACTTGACAGTGAAATCGGGGTGTCCTTAATAGTTATGTTTCCAAAATAGCATATTCTAAATAGCAGACAAGTATTCTAAGAGTCTCCTCCTGAAGTTTGGCATGGAGGATGACAGAATTTAACAACAAAAAGTCCAGTTATTTTTAACCTCGCAACTTGAGATTAACATTATAAACACGGAAATCAAGGAAAATAGGACTGTCCAACTGCAGTTGAAAAACCATGTATCCCTATCGGTTCATACATTTGAATGTAGCTTCAGCCACCTAGGATAGAAGCCAGGTCATTACACTCACTATCGGAGTGAGATGTAAGGTACTTCGGGAGATAACTCAGTTTTAGACGTCTAAGAAAAATATATATTTCGGATGACTGAAGTAAGATTTCGCTCGTATAATCCACTTTGACCTTAACGACCAGATCTCAGATAATTTTAATGCATAAAATGCAATGAACGTTACGCCTCAATTAATGATACACAATTGCGGACAATTAATTCGTTCAGAAGAAAAAATGCACCCATTACGTCAAAATTTATCTAGTGAAAGTCATGGGCCTGACCGGTCGAGTACGGCTATCGGTATGTTATTTTGTATTGCAGACCATTTCCATTCTTATTGTTTTAAAATGTACTCTTTTACATAATTTATTGTTAATCACTCATTTTGGTGGCATGAACTTGAAATAACTGCTGAGAGACGTCTATCAAGGCATTTCATAAATTAGCCTGCATTGATTTATTATTATTACAGAAATAATTACAGAAATTAAAATAACATATATTGACTTCCCATTCTTCCTACTCTTAAATTTATCTGCGCAGATAGTGTTAATACAGAGAGTACTAACAGTATCCCCCGTCTTCGTGTTTTTCTTATAATAATAATAATAATAATAATAATAATAATAATAATAATAATAATAATAATAATAATAATAATAATAATAATAATAATAATAATAATAATAATAATAATAAACTCCGACTGCAGTAACTACTTTGTGAATTGAGTAGCTCAGTAGTTGTTGCTGTCGGGACCAAGCCCGAATAAAAGATGAGTGTTGTCATTAAGCTGTAAAACAAATGTCTCAATATTAATAAGGAGCCTCCAGGACTAATAATCCTGGTTGCATTCGGAGTGAGCAATTCCTCCAAATCAAACTCAAGTTTACAAGCATGTCGGCACAATAGAAACCAACTACTACCCCAGGTAGTACAGGTGATGACAAGCGACGCACGCACCCTTATCGGATTCTTGGGGGAGGAGCAACGTCATCCTGAAGACGAATCGGAACGTCTTGGAAACCACCAACAGTCACGAAAATTCAGACCCAAATATCTTCACCGGAATTATTTAACATAAACATTCTCTCACAAACATGCAAAATGAAACAACTGACCAAAGCCCTCCATGAAAATAATCTCTTTAAAATGACATTGCAAAAACTCGCATCACAGACGAAGACATTCGAATGAGGTAGGTACTGCTTTTTCAGGTGCAAACAAACCCAAAATATGATTAATGAAGAATATCCCAATCTTCGGCATGGCCGTTGCACGCAACAACTCAATCCTTAGATCTGTCTAAAATGTTCAACTTTTAAACGAAAGGTTATTCCTACTATTCCTGTGCAGTGCAAAACACAATATATACATTAATTAATATCCACACCCCGACTAACGACAAAACAAACAATATTCTGAGGACGTACATAGATTTTGGAACACTCTCTATACTAGAATCACGTAAATTCCAAAACACCACGTCAAGAACTTAATGGGTAATTTAAAGAACTGAAAGTTGATGTAAATATAACAGAGGGTTGGTAACGGGAGGAAAGTACACCAACTACCATAGTCTCCCTTTACAAATTATGGAGCTCGTAAAATCGACTTTCAGAGTCTTAGCAGCCCGGGAATTGTTGAAAATATACTTGCATGGAAGAACACAAAAACCTAACGAAAGTGTAAATGCGATTATATGGCCCCAAATTCCGAGGGATTTATTTGTGATACTAGACACCCTTCGCTTTGGTGTTAATGATGCCATTGTCACCTTCAATGGTGGTAAAATTGCAGGATGTGAACGTTTGAACTGTATGGACATCAAAGCTGTTATCAAAATGGCGAGTCCATGATTGCGTTAGACAAGGAGCTTCTTCGAGCTGCGGATAGGGCAGAAGAAAAGCACGCCAGACAACACAGGAGCGTAAACCGAAAACTGGAAGAGGAATTTTCAGATGATGTACATAATCCATCGTATGCAACTGGAATGTATTGGAAAAGTAAGCGAAACTATAACGCCAATTTCCCGAAAATCAACTTTTCTGTTATAAAATACATGTTTTCTCAGGATCTACTCAACAGATCAGCTTCAGCATTTCAGTATATGTTATATGGACTATTGTACATCCTTCAACACAGGCGTTTCTATAAAGAATATTAGTGGAGAACTTACATGTCAAAATAGGTATAAAATGTAGCAAATATTTATAGCATAAGAAAAACATTGTAACAAAAACATGAATTAATGAAAAACGAAACCCGTGTGCTCAATTAGGGCCAACACCCACATAAATATGCTGTAAAATGTTCAGTCGTAAATTTCTACTAAATTCTGAGAAAACATGTATTTTATAAGTACTACTTTGACATTGGCAAGATAGGGCTTTCCGGACTACAGATAGAAACTGAATTTTGAATTTAAGCTTGAAATTCCAATGCATCTCCATGCAAGTACATCGTCTGTGAGATATGCGGGTGTTACACACGAATTCTTCGTAATTGGAGGTCGGGAACTTTCTAATCACACCAAAAGGCCGGAAATGCTCACATATTTTGAATGTAGTCTGTAGGACTGTAGTTCTATATTTTCTTTCGAATACGTTGTAACGCATTTGTGAATAGTGTTCATAGACCTTATGGGTCTTACAAGGCAGAACTTGAATTTCATAAGCGAACTAATTCAACACTATTTATACGCTGCACTGTGTTGAGAAATGTTCAAAGTGGATAAAAGTTTCTCTTTCTGGAGAAATTTACTTTCATTATTCTGTCATTCACCAGATTCTACATTTTGAGGCAACGTAATTCACTATGATGACTAACTTCGGTAATACCATCTGTTAATCCTAAGATACTAGTTCGAGCTCTAGGTATATCCCAGTGATTTATTTTATCTTGGTATGCTGCCAGTTCTTTGTAGTGAATGTTGAAAGTCCTAGTAGCTGCCTACCATTACTGCTTCTAAACAGAAAGTGCACTGTTGTCACTTCCAAACGTGCGACATTAGCGCCAGACTTCATACCACTTAGAAGTCAGTTACGACTGTAAACCCTGCAAGTATTCCTGTTTCAGTATTGAAAATGTCGAAACGGGTCAAGCGATGCTGCGCAGGAGAAACCGATGAGTTAAAAATTACTGATTTATTAGGAAAAACTGCTCAGTCGAAACACAATGACAAGTTTCATGGAGTGGAAGCCGATTTTTACTAAGTTGCGGACTGTCAGGCCCTTCGATCTAGGGAGCAACGCACCCGTCTATCACCCGGTGGCCCAAGGTTCGATTCCCAGCCGGGTCAGGGGCTTTTAAATTGTAAATGATTAATATCCCTGGTCTGGGGACTGGGTGTTTGTGTCGTCCTTAACGTTCATTTTCTCACATTCAACACTCTATACTTCCGCAATTATACTTACACTCAATAGTGGCAAATGATCTGCATAGTGTACCCTACAGGGCACATCAACACTACAGGATCATACTTACCTGCTCACTTGTTCTTACATACGAGCACCAGCTCAGCTGCAGTCGGCAAAAATGGTCGACAACTGGGTTCTTATGACGAAAGGATCATGGGGAACTCATACAATTACATTAAACTACGAAATGAGGAACACTTGCGCTGCGATCAAAATTTTTGAGCATAAGTTTGTATTCACAACTCAAATTATTTACAATGATTGCAACTGGAGTACCCAAATAAATGCCCCAAAGGCTCACATCAACAGTTTAAAAGGAAAACAAAGAAAATACAATCTGGATGATGAAGTTATGGTGAAGTTTGTCGATCTGTGAACCAAGAAAGAACGGATGTGTCCCCCACATGGAAACAGCATCACTATGCCTACGGCATAAAAATGACATGATGGTAGAATTAAGGATATCCGCAGAAATTAGCGCTATTATGATAGTTTCCTCCCATATCGGGATATGTATATACACAAAAATAGCAGCACAATAAGTATAAAAGTAATCACAGATAAGCTACTCTACCGCCCTATATTACATATTTACATGGACGTGAACCCACGTCCAGCAAGCAGAACATTGTGTGAAGAGATGGGCTCTCGTAACAACTACATCGTGCTGGATACCTTAAGAGTAATACGCAACCACAAGAAAGCAGAAACAACAAAAAAAAGGAAAGGAGGTAAACGTTCAAATGAATGAAGCAACAGTGTCGCATCTAAGTTACATAAATAGAGCCAAGCACATGATCAAAATACGATCAGCATGCACACCTAACATCACGCAGATATGTCTGCCCTTCCCCATAAGATGAAAGGATGATTATTCAAATACCCTAATCACACAAGAGAAAAGAAAACGTATCCAACGACCGACACAAAGACATATCCCGTCTACCACTCTCAAGTAACTTATATCCGCATGGCACATTACATCTTGCCGTGTTATCAAGGTTACATCATTGTCTGGTTTACATAAAGAGGAAAAACAAATCTATCTACCCTTACCCTTTAGATATATCAAAACAATCTTAATATGCAGCCTGATGGGCCACAATCAAATCCTATATTAATATTTACAAGTTTAATTCTACTATCTTTGCGTGACTCCCTAACTCTATTACATGTCTAGAAAATCATGGTCCACTTATCTCGTTATGACGACCTCCTCTTCTCCCCATCCGGGTAGGCTATAGTGATTTAGCCCATCATGGTGGAGGTCTCGTCCAGGGTCGATTCTTGGAGTCCGGTCTCCCCGTCCCGTTGGTCCATGGTGCTGTCTTCTTCTTGAGGGATCCCTCGTTCAAAGTAGCGTCTTCGAAGCCACGTTCTGAATTTCTTGCACCTCACTTCCCTCGGAATACGTCTCGACCTCTTACTACAATGAAATGTTCACTTTAGATACAACGCATCATTCTGGACTTTCATTTAGGCTGAGCTAGCATACAGCTCTAGCACTTTGCAATATCACAATTCCTTGTCCTCAATTCTCGTATAACCGAATACTCACTAACTTGTGCACTATGCCATAAACTATTTTCAGCCCTAGAAAACTATCTACTCAGTTATTGTGTTTTCATGCCCGCTTAATTCGGATTCATAAGTCTATCCGAGGATGGATATAGACCTCTTTAGTCTATTGTCCACACTTCCTCGGCACCTCGGGAGCTTCGCCCCTACCGCTATTTATCGGAGTCTATAAGTACGGCGTTCCTTTGTTGCCGATACAATTGGCCACATGCGACCTCATTGATAGGTATCTGAACATTGTCACATCTATGAATCTACTAGCTGTAACTCTGTAGATCACCGATCCACTGGATCAAAGTTACCGCACTGCAATAATTACTCACTGTCTTTGTTCTGAACAAAGAGTTTCAGGCGCAATCTAGGCAGACGCGCGACGCGTACTGGCAGCAATATGATCGTCGACTGGATGCCCCTTTCCATAACTCTCAGCTCTTATAGGAGGCAACATACCAAAGGACGCCCGGGAATCCACCGAGAAACATCTTGAGTCTGGAATGCGGCCACTCTAGATCTTCCCACGGTGGTTCTGCTTGCTGCGTGTTTATTGATCTAATTATATATTAATAAACCTTGAGGTATCTATGGCTTCGTAAAATTCTGGCAATCATTTCCATCTTTTTATTTTCCTGACAAACCTTCAATTATACAAATTAGGGCTCGATTCGCGTAGTGTGGTGACCCTGTCTGCTCCCGCTTAAAATTCTGTTAGGTTGGCGCTGGGACTTCCCATAACAAAATCTTATCTCTCTTTCTCTCTTCCACATATACACTTTCTCACTCGTACACAACCACACTCTGCCTGGGGAATTACCTTCTCGATTCCCGCGCTCTGGATAGCATCACGCCCTCACAAGCGGCGTCCTACTGCACAATATTTTTACTGCGTTAAATATCCATTCTCGCGATTAAATAGAATGGTACATTTGCCTCCCTACACACTAAAGAAAAATATGGAAAAAAAAATTTTTTGTATTTTTCTTTGCGTCTGACATTTAACGCTCGTGTGGCCCTTCCTTTCATTCCGAGCCATCCTGTGGTGTTTTCGGAACTTGCTCCACTAGTTCCCCACGTTCCTTCCTCGTTTTGTAGTATGCATCCAACAAAGCCAAGAATTTTCTATGATTCCCCGAACATTCATTGCCCTCTTCTGCCGCCATTCCGTTTATTGCGCTGCTCCGCGGCGAAACTTCTTCTACCTTTCCCACATTGAGGGATGCTTCATTCGAATTGTGGTCGAGGCCTTCATTTTCAGCATCTTGCGTCTCCACCGATTCGTCTGCGCCTACTACGTCTTCTTCTTCTTCTTCTTCTTCTTCTTCTTCTTCTTCTCTTTCATCGTCCTGTTCTCCCTCCATCTCTTCATTCTCGATGCTGTCCTCGATTGGCATTTGTCCTCTGGGAATGTAAATCTTCAGGTTCGCCGCGTTAAATACCTTCTTAGTTCTATCATCTAAGCTTCGCACGCTGTAGGCATTGTTATCGTATCACTGAATTATACGATAAGGTCCCACATATAGTTCGGCAAACTTGTGATAAAATCTAGCTGACGGCTGACTGGGAGTGGGGCGCCTAACGAGAACTAATTCATTAACTTGTAAGGGGCGGTGGAAACGCCTCCTTCTGGTCCTTCTCATACTACGTTCGGCCTGCGCTCTCAGCTGTTCGGCCGCCCTTCTCACAGACATCTCTTGTGACATTCTCGTGTCGGTAGGGCACGGAATAACGCCCTCCCACGGACCGCATAATTTCTAGGTTTCTTGCATTCAATTCTATACTATTTACAAGAAGTTATATCTAGGGTAGGATTCATATACATATGATACAACTTATTCTCGACCACTGTCCTCTTGAACTAGTTTATCTTTCTTTTATCATTTAGCAATAGCCATCATTGATAAGGGCTATAACCTAATATTCCTAGCTCCACTTTCTTGAGCTTAGAATTCAAGGTTCCCCTTTTCTTATTCCGCTTTCTACCGGAATTCCCATAATAATACCGGTCCTTTTCGTACCGTAATTTGTTCTTACGCCTCGCGCGCGGTACCAGTAGCCATCTCATCTTTCTTCCATACAGCCACTTTTCTCTTCTTTGTCGTCTCCTCTTCTTACTTGATACTCGGAACAATTTAGAGTAGCATCCTTTCAACGTAAATTGCAGACCTTCCTTCCTTTTCTTCCGTCGTCTAGCATTTTTGTGTATTATGGGTTGTTTTGGATTCGCTTTAAAGCCTGCCGTCATCTGTTGGGTACGCTGTTCAGCTGGACTTCTCTCACGCCTTAAATCAACTCTGTCGGCCTTCAACTTCCCTTCCAATTCCGCTCCTTGGAGGCTGCCGCCTTCATCTGTCCTCGTTGCTGCCTTAGTCGCCTCAGACATACTGGCGCTGTTCTCCCCCTCGTTGGTTATCTGAGAAGCTAGGGTCGCTCCGCATTGCCTTTCCATCTCAACTGTGTTCTCTACGTTCTCCAAACTAGCCATGTAGCTGGGGTGTGTATTTTCAACTTTCTGACCTGCTGGTAGTTCTAATCCTGACGTCCTGGTAGTTATCTTCATCTCATTTTGGTCGACCTGAGCTTTCAAACTAGCCACTTGTGCCTTAGTCCCTTCAATTACAATCTCATTATTCATCGTCCTTTCTTCTAACATTTCAACTGCCTTCTTTAGTGTAACGACTTGCCCTCCTGTTTCCTTCTTCATGTCGGATATTTGCCTTCTTGAATCCTCCGTATTTTCCATGCAGCCAATGCGCACCCTTTCTATTTTCTCATCTAATTCCCCGAGCGGCGTCTGCGTCTGCTGATTGTCCACCATTAACCGATCTAATTTAGCATTGGTCCGTTCTTCTAAAGCCGTTAATTGTTCTTTCGTACGGGCCTCTAATCCTACTAATTGCTCCTCAGGTTTACTCATCTGTTTTTCACTTGCATCATTAACTTGTGACTTTACAGCAGCTATCTGCATTTCTAATTCTACCTTCTGTTCTTCAATTTTGCTCATCTGTTTTTCACTTACTTCACTAACTCGTGACTTTACAGCAGCTATCTGCATTTCTAATTCTACCTTCTGTTCCTCCCTGACCTCGGCAATCTGCGCCCTGACTTGTCCTAATTCCTCCTTCAATAACTCCCTTATTTTTTCTAATGTCAACGACATTTTATTATACTGCGAATACGCCAACCCTTCAGGAGAGAATTAGAGGTCTTACCCGCACACCGTCATCACCCTAGATTTCATTAAATTTCTACCCATCAACTTATGCTCTGTCTGATCATATATGAACCACAAACGTCAGAAATTTTGAACATAATGACATAACACACTATAGTTTAAATCCAAATAACAGTGTGTGCATATCAATGGTTTATTACTAGATCCCAGTCCTGAAAGAAATCACCCTCACCATGATTACGAAATATTAGACAAAATATTGACACCAAACATGTACAAAATTCACTGTTATAATAACGCACTAAAATTTGAACAGATTCAAGGCCAAACTACTGGCTTCTCTGTTTCAGTTCCTCATTTACCAAAGAAAACTCCTAACTAATAATCCACCTTCATTCAGACACGTTTTGTATCCTACCTTGGATATTCATAGCGTCTGCATCTATACTCTCGTCATACACAATTAAAGGCAAATTACTACATTATGGTGGATATTATTATCCTTCCCCATGGATACTCTCGCCACGCGCTATTGAGCGACACTCTTATGTACCCTACAAGGCACATCAACACTGCAGGATCATACTTACCTGCTCACCTGTTCTTACATACGGGCACCAGCTCAGCTGCAGTCGGCAAAAATGGTCGACAACTGGGTTCTTATGACGAGAGGATCATGGGGAACTCATACCATTACATTAAACTACGAAATGAGGAACACTTCCGCTGCGATCAGAATTTTTGAGCATAAGTTTGTATTCACAACTCAAATTATTTACAATGATTGCAACTGGAGTACCCAAATAATTGCCCCAAAGGCTCACATCTACACTTTAAAAAAAAACAAAGAAAACACAATCAGGATGATGACGTTATGGTGAAGTTTGTCGATCATTGAACCAAGAAAGAACTGATGTGTCCCCCACATGGAAACAGCATCACTATGCCTACGGCATAAAAATGACATGATGGTAGAATTAAGGATATCCGCAGAAATTAGCGTTATTATGAAAGTTTCCTCCCATATCGGGATATTTATATACACAAAAATAGCAGCACAATAAGTATAAAAGTAATCACAGATAACCTACTCTACCGCCCTATATTACATATCTACATGGACGTGAACCCACGTCCAGCAAGCAGAACATTGTGTGAAGAGATGGGCTTTCGTAACAACTACATCATGCTGGATACCTTAAGAGTAATTCGCAACCACAAGAAAGCAGAAACAACAAAAAAGGAAAGGAAAGGAGGTAAACGTACAAATGAATGAAGCAACAGTGTCTCCAAAATGCTTCTCTGCCAGGAGAAAGACGACCTTCCCCCGGGCTATACAAAGATGGCTGCGCCAACCCCCTCGCAGTGAGCAGACCGGACGTTAACCTCTACTGTCTCGGCAAGATCCTTGCCCATACCACAAAAAAATGTAAACAAACTGTACCGGGCGGTACACCTCCACGCCGCTAATTCAAAAGGTGCGCCAGTTGAAACTCCTCTGCTGGAGGAAGTCTGAACTTGATTGACGGTATTAATTTTCTACTTTCTCAGAAGATATCACTACCTGTAAATTTTGGAGTTTTCGAACTGTGTCATTTTTGATGTGTTTTTGTTTTGCTTGAAGTAAGAAGTGTGAACTTTCTCTTCTAGAGGACACTACTGAAGAACTCCAATAGTGCACCCTAGTGCGAAGAAAAAGAACTGTTCTTTGGAGAAAATTTTATTTCAAAAGTTTGTTCTTTGTTAAATTTCTTTCAGTCATTGGTTAAGTTGGCAATATTACCCCTTTCTTTCCCCTTGTTTTAAATCTAGCCAATCCCGAATTTCTGAAATTAATTTTCCACCAATAATGTGTTTCTTCTTCATCTTGTGTAGGGGTTTCTCTTTTTCTCCAATAAAGTGATTGTGGGCGGGTGTTTTCATTCCCCTAACGCCTAGAACCTTCCGCGAGAGTATATAAACTGCTGATTTTAGGGTCTCTGAGCCACTTCTGTTCCATTTTTCAGTGTGTAAAGTACATAGCAGGGGGCGGGTAGCGCCTCTTTCTTCGGCGGCGGTCAACAACAAGGTAATGGCCGATTAATTACTTATTTTCTTGCTTGCTCAGCAGTTTAACTCACGGGGCGGGTCCGAAGCTTTTTCTATTATGTAACCCTCCTTAAAATGTAAAGAAACTTGTATCTATTTCATCTTTTGAACTGCAAATCGGGATAGAGAGTGCTTAACCCTCTCCCAATCATAATGTTTTGAGGTGAACTTATTTTTCTCAACCTATTCTTCGTTAATATAATGTAAATTGTTCTTTTCTGAAGTCGCCTCTGTAGTATGGGATTAGCCCTTGCATTAATGGCCTAGGGCCAAGTAGGTTTTAAAAAAAAGTGTATTAGGAGTGCAGATCGCCTCCTCTCAAATTATTATTTTGGAGGTCATGTAATCAACCTTCTTTTCATTCAATAGACCTCAGTAGGTTGGGTATTTTACCCCTGTGTCTATGTCCAGTGAGGACAACTTGAAGGTGGAGTTTGGTGTGGCCTTTGAGAGGCTTAGAGTTGAGAGCGAGTGGCTCTTTTTGAAAATTGAGTGTTGTATGCCTCGTGGAGGCTTTTCAGTGTAATTTGGAGCAAGGGCTCCTAGGCATGAATGGGGTTTTCTGCCCCTCGGTTGAAACTTGTGTTTGGGGTAAAACTGAGCTGATTGCCCAAGCATTGTGGAGTCAGGGCGCGAAGCCCAAATACTGTAAATATTGTAACTACCCTTTTGACTTGCTACTTTGTACCTGCCATGCTTGTTATCTCCTTATTTTGAAAAGAAAATATAACCTTGTTAAATTTTAAATTAATTTTACTTTCGTAGCTGGAGACCTATTCACACCCGCACCTTCTTTCACCTCTACCTACCACGGAAAGCTCCGTAACACAAACTACTGCCAGACTTCGTACCCTACATCTTGCGCTCTCACAGCTCCCTTTACAAAGGGCTATTATGCTTCTTCGCATAGCGCAGCAAGTGGCCACAAAATGAGTGGAGAAAAAATAAATCTCCCTCTACGTATCAGGCTTTATTAACAGGCAACACTAGCCGCAATTATATCATATGAAGTGTTCTACCATACTATCCCATAAAATCATTACCGTCAATACATACGACGGGTTCACAGTAACCTTGGGGGTCAGAGGATCAAGTCCATGTTTGGCAGAGTCGCACAGAGTCAAATAATATTAATGTCTCCACCTGCGTTACAGATCACGTTCATCTAAGTTACATAAATAGAGCCAAGCACATGATCAAAATACGATCAGCATGCACACCTAACATCACGCAGATATGTCTGCCCTTCCCCATAAGATGAAAGGATGATTATTCAAGTACCCTAATCACACAAGAGAAAAGAAAACGTATCCAACGACCGACACAAAGACATATCCCGTCTACCACTCTCAAGTAACTTATATCCGCATGGCACATTACATCTTGCCGTGTTATCAAGGTTACATCATTGTCTGGTTTACATAAAGAGGAAAAACAAATCTATCTACCCTTACCCTTTAGATATATCAAAACAATCTTAATATGCAGCCTGATGGGCCACAATCAAATCCTATATTAATATTTACAAGTTTAATTCTACTATCTTTGCGTGACTCCCTAACTCTATTACATGTCTAGAAAATCATGGTCCACTTATCTCGTTATGACGACCTCCTCTTCTCCCTCTCCGGGTAGGCTATAGTGATTTAGCCCATCATGGTGGAGGTCTCGTCCAGGGTCGATTCTTGGAGTCCGGTCTCCCCGTCCCGTTGGTCCATGGTGCTGTCTTCTTCTTGAGGGATCCCTCGCTCAAAGTAGCGTCTTCGAAGCCACGTTCTGAATTTCTTGCACCTCACTTCCCTCAGAATACGTCTCGACCTCTTACTACAATGAAATGTTCACTTTAAACACAACGCATCATTCTGGACTTTCATTTAGGCTGAGCTAGCATACAGCTCTAACACTTTGCAGTATCACAACTCCTTGTCCTCAATTCTCGTATAACCGAATACTCACTAACTTGTGCACTATGCCATAAACTATTTTCAGCCCTAGAAAACTATCTACTCAGTTATTGCGTTTTCATGCCCGCGTAATTCGGATTCACAAGTCTATCCGAGGATGGATATAGACCTCTTTAGTCTATTGTCCACACTTCCTCGGCACCTCGGGAGCTTCGCCCCTACCGCTATTTATCGGAGTCTATAAGTACGGCGTTCCTTTGTTGCCGATACCATTGGCCACATGCGACCTCACTGATAGGTATCTGAACATTGTCACATCTATGAATCTACTAGCTGTAACTCTGTAGGTCACCGATCCTCTGGATCAAAGTTACCGCACTGCAATAATTACTCACGGTCTTTGTTCTGAACAAAGAGTTTCAGGCGCAATCTAGGCAGACGCGCGACGCGTACTGGCAGCAATATGATCGTCGACTGGATGCCCCTTTCCATAACTCTCAGCTCTTATATGAGGCAACATACCAAAGGACGCCCGGGAATCCACCGAGAAACATCCTGAGTCTGGAATGCGGCCACTCCAGATCTTCCCACGGTGGTTCTGCTTGCTGCGTGTTTATTGACCTAATTATATATTAATAAACCTTGAGGTATATGTGGTTTCGTAAAATTCTGGCAATCATTTCCATCTTTTTATTTTCCTGACAAACCTTCAATTATACAAATTAGGGCTCTATACCCGTAGTGTGGTGACCCTGTCTGCTCCCGCTTAAAATTCTGTTAGGTTGGCGCTGGGACTTCCCATAACAAAATCTTATCTCTCTTTCTCTCTTCCATATATACTTTTTCTCACTCGTACAGAACCACACTCTGCCTGGGGAATTACCTTCTCGATTCCCGCGCTCTGGATAGCATCACGCCCTCACAAGCGGCGTCCTACTGCGCAATATTTTACTGCGTTAAATATCCATTCTCGCGATTAAATAGAATGGTACAATAGGTCGGCTCTACGAACAAATATCATTTTTAAAAAGGCTACTCACTTCTAGGTTTAAGACAAAGATCACGAATGTGACCATTATCCAATGCTATGCGCCTACAGAACGACTGGTGTTGGAAAGGAAGAAATAATTCTACCGAATGTTGCGAGATGCCACAATGGAAAAATATAAGAAGGATGTTGTCATTGTTAGGGGAGACAGTCTTGAGCCAGGGAGGGAACAGGCAACTAAAAAGTGGGAGACGTCCCGTCAAGTAGGCCCCGCAGGCGCTACTTCAGGCCTCCAGAGCTGGTTATGTCGAAGCAAACTACTATTCCGGACAACTTCCCAGAGACAAAACGGACACCAGCACAGAAGCCTCGCACACGCAGCCGCGAGACATCCAGAGAACGTTACGTCGACGAGGAGGCAGGCCACACACCCCGCATGGCCGCAGCATCAACGGATCTAACCACTCTTCAAGCTCTACAAGAGATCCGTACCCTGGTACAGAACCTATCAATCCAGCAGACCGCATTCAATCAGCGATTGGAGCAGCTCGAAACCTACGACGACTCCGACCAGGGACACGAGACCACAGTCATGGAACATCCACTTTTGGAGCAACCACGACAAAAACACCAACCAGCTCCGGTCTCAGTATGGAGACAACTTCGTCCCACCGAGGTCACAGCAGGATGGGTCAACCCCGATCAAGCCAAGGTAATCCAGCTGGCCCGCTTCCTGCAACAGCAACTTCTGCTTCTCCCAGCAAGACGCGACAAACACGACATAGAGTCCGTCCTATGGGGGCTATCCGCCTGGGAGCACCTGGACGGTGCGCAACGCACCTACTTCGCTACCAGAGCCAATCTTCTCTACATTGCGGTCAGCAAGGGCTGGGCGCAAGCAATACAGCTCGACCAGACCACCTCCGAAACCCTTGCTTGGGTTCCGGAGGGATTTTCCTTTCAACCTGTGGTACGCCCGGCACCGGTCAGCCGCGGTCGAGGAAGAGGACGGGGCCGTGGCACACGGGGGGCAAAAGCCACAACAGCAGCCACATAGTTCCGGTTCGTCGGGAGAGAGTCCGCCGCAGCACACAACGGAGCCCGTCCCCGTCGCCAGCAGGCACTCTCCAAAGGTCTATGACGGGTCTGCCCACCTTGGAGACCACCCTTCATCCGGACTTGAACGAGCCACATCATGCACTACTGGAGACTCCACAGCGCATACAGATGCAGCGAACGAAATTACGTATCTGAACCTTGCATGTTTCTGATATTCTTTATTTCAGCCATTGTTATATCTTTTTTAATGTTATTGTACGCCTTTAGGCCTCGTTCTTGATATAGTGACTAGTATGTATATTTATAAATAAAGTACCGGCAGGCTCCAATTCGTTGGGCCTGTCGCCTTTTTCCCTCACTGGCTCGCGGGCTGCGCCCGGTGCTGTCCCCTGTTACACGCAAGCCAGCTTCGGCTATAAAAGGCGGGTGACAGGCGAGCACTGCGACAGTCTTGAGCCAGGGAGGGAACAGGCAACTGTTGGCACAAAAAATGAAAGATTGGAGCACATCATAATTATACACGGTCTTGGCAAGATGAATGAAAATGTGGAAATGTTTATAGAGTATTGCGCCAGCCAAGACTTGGTGATAGGTGGCACGGTGCTCTCTCATAGGTGGTGTCACAAGGTCACGTTATTTTCTCCTGATCAAGTCACGGAGAACCAAACTGATCATATTGCGGTGAGCAGGAGCTTCAGGTGAAGTTTGGAATAGGTTAGGATGAAAACAGGAGCGGACATTGGTAGTGACCATCATCGTGTTGTCAACAACTTCCATATAACGTTTGTAGCAGTCTACCATAAGAGATTTGATTTTGGCAAGCTATGGAATCAGCAAACGTTGGAACAATTTCAACAGGAACTTTTTTAATGTTATTAGTTCAGAGTGTCGATCTAGAAATATCTTTTGCCCCTACTTGCACCATATGTTATGAACCTGCGTGTATTTGGAAATTGCGGAAGTGTAAATTGTTGAATGTGAGGAAAGGAACGTTAAGGACGACAAAAACACCGAGTCCTCGGGCCAGTGATATTAATCATGAACAACTAAAAACCACTGACCTGGCCGGGAATTGAACCCGGGGCCGCCGAGTGACATGCGGACGCGTTACCCCCTACATCGCGGGTCCGGACAACTGGGACTTAGCAACAGTTTCCAGTTGTCGGATTCAGAGACGGAGAAGGATGCAGAGATTGTGTCGAGTGAGGTGAAGAAAATCTTTATGGAAACAAGTGAGAAGCAGCTAGGGTGAAAGAACTACCTGCGGAAGGAATGGATATCTAATCAGACCTGGAACAAAATAAATTACAGGAAGGAGATAGGGGCCAAACTAAACATGTGCAAGACTACACAGTAGAAGGCTCAAAAGCGAACAGAGTATTCAATAGCAGATAGGGAAAGTAAGGATGAGGAAGGATCATAGGAAGTGGATTGATGAGCAGACAGAGAAAGCAGAACAAGCGACAAAGAGAGGAGTTATAAAGGAGCTTTATGGCATCACAAAGATGCTTTCGAAGGAAGGTTTTAATAACAAAACATGGTCTGAGAAGAGCAAGACAGATGAGATCCTCACTACGTCCGAACAACAGCTGAGTAGATAGAGGGAACGCTTTGCGGCGGTGTGATATAGAGGTGTGAGACTGAAAAATGAGCAGCAAGGAGAACATGAAGGAGAAGCGGAGGAAGAAGAAGAATAAAGTGATCCAGGAATCAGCCTTGCCCTCCAACCCAGGGTGAGATACGGACAGCGTTGGAACAGATTAAAACTGGTGAGGCACTAGGTCTGGAAAATATTCCAGAGGAAGTACTGAAAGCAGGCCTTGATACCACAATCAAATGGCTGCACCCGCTGCTGGAAAAGACATGGATAGAGGAGAAAATAACGACCGACTGTATGAAGGGATTGATTTGATGGTCAAGTTACCGATAAAAGGATATAAAACAAACTCCAACAACTGGAGGGGTATCACCTTGCTCTCCATTCAAAGCAAAGGGCTGTCATGATTATTCCTGAATCGTATAAAGGATTCCATAGAAAGAAGGCTCCGAAAGGAACAGGCGGGATTACGGTAACATCGCAGCTTGCTTCAATACACTCCGAATCATCCTAGAGCAGAGTGTGAAATGGCGGAATACCCTCTACCTCGCATTCGTGGATTTCGAGAAAGCCTTCGATTCTATAAATCAAAGAACCATGTGGAAGACTCTCGAGGAACACAGAACTCCATCAAATATCATCAAAATCATGAAAGAGATATACAGGGGTATGAGTTTTAGGTTCTTCATGAAGGGAAACTAACAGAAAAGATAAACGTAAAGTCTAGATTGAGGCAAGGGTATGTTTTTTCCCCACTCCGTTCCGGTTGGTGCTGGATAGCGTGATGAAGAGGGTAATGGGAAGACAGTAGAGGGGTACTCAGTGGGAGATGAGGGACAGGTTTTTAGACCTGGAATTCGCAGAAGACATTTGCCTGATGGCACAGCGGTACCAGGACATAGACGAAAAACTGGGTATGTTGCAAAAGGAAGCGGAACGTGCAGGTCTCAAGATCAACACAAACATGACCAAAGAGGTGAGGATTAATTATGATGTTATGACGATCTTGACAGTGAATGGAAAGGAAATTGAGTGAGTTGAGTCCTTCCTTTACGTTGCAAGTGTAGTTACAACTGATGGGGGAGCAGAGGAATATGTTCGAAGCCGTATCCGGAAGGCAAATGGTACGTACTTCTACCTTTACCCCATGTGGAAGAATAGAAATATCTCCAGGAAGACTAAGCTCCACCTCTTGACACAGCAATGTAAAGTCGATTCTTCTATACAGCTGCGAAACCTGGAAGTTACGAAACAGATCAACAACCAGGTGCAGGTGTTCGATAATAGTTGTCTGCGTCGCGTAACAAATGTGAGGTGGCCAGACATATTTTCAAATGAAGATCTTTGGACAATGACCAATTAGCAGCGGACTGACATCCAGGTCAAGGAGAGGAAAAGGTACTGGATCGGCCACACACTAAAGAAGCTGGATGGAGCTGTTGAGGGGGTGGCGCTAGAGTGGAAACCTCAAGACATCAAAAAACAAGGATGGTCCAAGAACGCCTGGAAGAGGACGATCAAAAAAAGAAATCGCAGAGGGGAACAAGACCTGGAGTGAAGTTAAGAGAATGGCCAGGAACCGTACTGAAGAGATAAATTTCACCGAGGCCCTAATGCTCCGGAGGGAGCAACAGAAATATGTCAAGTCAAGTAGGTGTCGATTTCCCTGCTATCCTTTATAATTAAAATGATACTACCTGTTTAAGGATGAAGTTTAATAGAATATACTGCCTGACTACATTTCAATATACTATGACGAGACGGGATGAAGGAACACGTCAAACATATAGTATATTGAAACTTGAACTGATAGCTACGGAGAAGAAAGAACAATTTCCATAATGTAACTTTAAAACTTTATACTGCAAGAAGTAAAATTGAAAAATAAAATATGTAGTAAATAGCTATACATTCTTAATCTCTATAAAAGAACATATCTTGACTGACTGACTGACTGACTGACTGACTGACTGACTGACTGACTGACTGACTGACTGACTGACTGACTGACTGACTGACTGACTGACTGACTGATTCATCATCGCTGAGCCAAAACTAATGGACATAAAGAAATGAAATTTTGAGGATACATTTATATTACAATGTAGGTGCTCGCTAAGAAAGGATTTTTCGATATTCCATCACTAAGGGGGAGAAGAGAGGGGTTAACTTTTAAAAAAGTGTATCCATATCTCAAAACCTTAAAGGTTTACAGATGAAAAATTGGCATTTAGAATCTTCTCAAAAAATGAAGAAACACGTATCTTTTGTTTTTGGAAAAACCCACTAGGATGGGTGAAAAAGGTTGAAAAAGTATCTTTAATGAAGATATTTATATCTCAGAAACTGAAGATATTACAGGCCTGAAAATTGGTATTCGGAATCTCCTTTAAAAATAAAGAAACGTGTACTTTTCTTTTTAGAAAATCCAATTAATGGGGGTTAAACAGGAGTGAAAAATAGGTTGATTTTTTAAATTTTAAAATGAGTGTATCTATATCTCAAAACTTTAAAAGTTTATAGATGTAAAAAATTGGTATTTAGAATCTCCTTTAAAAATAAAGAAACACGTAATGTTTTGTTTTCGGAAAACCCCAAGAGAAGGAGTGAAAACGGGGTTGAATGTCTTTATTGAGGATACTTTTATCTCAGAAACTGAAGATATTGCAGACCTGAAAATTAGTATTTTGAAACTCCTTGAAAAATAAAGAAACACGTATCTTTTTGTTTTCGGAAGTTCAAATTAATGAGGGTTAAACAGGAATGACAAATGGGGTGAATATTTAGAAAGATTACATCTAAAGAATATCTCCGAAACGTAAAATTTTACAGGCGTAAAAAATAGTATTTGGAATCCCCTGTAAAAGTAAAGAAACACAGGTGATTTTTTTTCGGAAACTCCACTTAAGGGGAACTAAAAAGTGGGTGAAATTTTAAAATGAGCATATCTACATTATATCTCAAAAACTTAACATGTTACAGAAGTGAAAAAAGGTGTATTCAATCTCTATCAATATATATATATATAACTAGCAAGATACCCGTGCTTCGCTACGGTATTATACTGAAAATTACAATTGAATGCTTATTGTTTTATATATTGTCCGCCAAAATTCGCGATCTGACTCGTTTTCTGAGAGAATCCGCCAAATTCGCGATCTGACACGTTTTCTATTAGATTACGGCAAGTTTGCTCCCATTTTTCAATCTTTCTTTCCAGCAATATATTTTGTACTTCCCAGGCTAAGTCCAGGTATTCCACCCGGTCAGTTGGGTCCCTAAATCTTTGCCATCTTTTCCTATAAGCATTGTTAATATGGATCAAATCCTTCAGGAGATCCAGAGTGATGTCGTCTTGGGTGCCTTGGCGATAATGTACCCACGGCCGAACTGCACTCTTAGTCATTACCCGTCCAGGACCCGTTTCCAGAGCGGTACGCACATTTGACGGCGGTCAAGAACATTATTATTATTATTATTATTATTATTATTATTATTATTATTATTATTATTATTATTATTATTATTATTATTATTATTATTATTATTAAATATGTTCTGGACCCCACAGCAAGATGCAAGACCGCTACTTGGCGGTAAATGACATCTGCTGCCATTGTCATTGTTGAGAATGTGACCAGCACCATTGTCACGCGTAGGCAAGTGTGCGGGATTTCCGGCGATACGAATGACATACTTCCGTGCATTATTGACCTTATTATAGAAGTGAACAATTGGACGGTCAATCTTATTCCTATCGTTTATTTCAAATGTGTTTAAATTTTTATTTATATGCCGGGAGAATCTGCCGTAATCTAAGAACGTTCTCCGAAGGAACAGATGGCTCTTGAAAACGAACCCAGGAAAAATTAAAAATGATCGGTTTATGATCAGAATAAGTACATAGAAAATCTACAGCCTGTTTCCAGTCATTCGACAGAGTCAGGAATGGAATGAATAAAGCCCCCATCTAGCGGCGATAATAAGAATTGTGCCGGCTGCCGAAACCTGTCACACTCCTCTGGGGCAATGATTAATGAACGACAAATGAAATGAAATTATATTGGACAGTGTTGCTGAAATGAATAATGACAGGGAAAACCGGAGTATCCCGAGAAAAACCTGTCCCGCCTCCGTTTAGTCCAGCTCGAATGTCACATGGCGAGACCGGGATTTGAACCCCGGAACCCAGCTGTGAGAGGCCGGCGCGCTGCCGCCTGAGCAACGGAGGCTCCTTATAAATACATTATGAACAGTAAAATCAATTGGTTTCACCTCCTTTCACACCCCACCGCCGATAGGTTGATTTACCCCCCCCCCCCCAAAGAAAACACTAAAAGAAGGCGTGTTTCTTCATGTTTAAAGGAGATTCTAAACACCAATCTTCACGTCTATTACCTTCAGTTTTCTGATAAAAATAATTCACCTTTTTTCACTTTCACACCGCCCCCCCCCCCCCCCCCCAAGTGAATTTTCCGGCAAGAAATACTTGTTTATCTAATGGTAAAGGTTCTTCTAAATACCAATTATCACGACCGTAACTACTTCAGTTTTTGATTTTGTGTCCTCATGAAATGTATTCAACTCCTTTTCACTCCCGCCCCCAAGATGATTCCCCCCAAAACGGGTTTTCTTTGTTTTTAAAGGAGATCCAAATACCAATTTTCACGTCTGTAACAACTTTCGTTTTTATTAGATGTATGTATTCTCATACAATTAAGTCAATTCATTTTTCAATTCTATAACCCCCTCTTCCCGCCTTAATTGGATTTTCCGAGAATACGTGTTTCTTTACTTTTAAAGCAGATTCCAAACATCAAATTTCACGTCTGCAACATCTTCATTTTTGAGATATTACTAGCCTAACTAAAAGAAATCAACACCATTTTCAGTCACTTTTACACACACACCCCTTCCACCCAAGTGGTATTTCCGAACATTAACAATACACGTTTCTTTTTTTTTATACAGATAAAAATACCATTTTCACTTCTGTAACATGTTAAGTTTTTGAGATATAACTTACTATAGAAATGCTCATTTTAAAATTTCACCCCTTTTTAGTTCTCCTTAAGTGGAGTTTCCAAAAACAAATCACCCATGTTTCTTTACATTTAGAGGAGATTCCAAATACCCACTTTTTATGTCTGTAACATTTTACGTTTCTAAGATATTCTGTAGATATAGTCTTTCAAAAAGTTCACCCCAATTTGTCACTCATGTTTAACCGCCATTAATTGGATTTTCCAAAAACAAAAAAAATACGTGTTTCTTTATTTCTAAAGGAGATCCCAAACAAAAATTTTCAGGTCTGTAATATCTTCAGGTTCTGAAATTTATGAAGCCTCATTAAAGGCATTCAACCCCTTTTTCACCCTTTTCCACCCTTCCTATTGGGATTTTCCGAAAACAAAAGAAATACGTCTTTTTTATTTTTAAAGGAGATTCTAAATACCAATTTTTACATCTATAAACTTTAAAAGTTTTGAGATATAGATACCCTCATTTAAAAATTCACCCCTTTTCATCCCCCCCATTGTCCGGGTCCATGGCTAAATGGTTAGCGTGCTGGCCTTTGGTCACAGGGGTCACGGGTTCGATTCCCGGCAGGGTCGGGGATTTTAACCATAATTGGTTAATATCTCTGGCACGGGGGCTGGGTGTATGTGTCGTCTTCATCATCATTTCATCCTCATCACGACGCGCAGGTGGCCTACGGGAGTCAAATCAAAAGACCTGTATCTGGCGAGCCCAACCCGTCCTGGGATCTCCCGGCACTAAAAGCCACACGCCATCTCATTTCAACTAAAAATGTTATAAAGACTTGAACATTGGTATTTGGAACCTCGTTAAAAAATAAAGCAACACGCACTTTTGGGGAGGGTCAGTCAACTTAACGGGTAGAAAGGGGGGTGAAAAAGAAGTTGAACTAATTTTATGGGTATAATTATATGTCAAAAACTGAAGATATTACAGACGTGAAAATTAGTATTTGGAATATCCTTTAAAAATAAAGAAACAGGAATTTTTTTTTCGGAAAATCGACGCCAGGAGGGTGGAGTTGAAAATAAGTAAATAAAGAGTTGGAATACGTTTATGAGGATACATTATCTCAAAAACTGAAGGTTCTACAGACGTACAGGCACGAAAATTTGTATTTGAATATCTTTTAAAAATAATGAAACACGTATATTTTTGCATTCGGAGAATCCAATTGAGGGGCTGAAAAGAATTGGAAAAGCGGGTGAATTTTTAAAATGAGTACCGGTATATCTACATTATATGTCGTCCGGCTTCGTGGCTAAATGGTTAGTTTGCTGGCCTTTGGTCACAGGGGTCCCGGGTTCGATTCCCGGCAGGGTCGGGAATTTTAACCATCATTGGTTTATTTCCCTGGCACGGGGGCTGGGTGGATATGTTGTTTTCGTCATCATGTCATCGTCATCACGACGCGCAGGTCACCTACGGGTACCAAATCGAAAGACCTGCACCTGGCGAGCCGAACCCGTCCTGGGATCTCCCGGCACTAAAAGCCATACACCATTCCATTTTACATTATATGTCAAAAACGTAACAGGCTAGAGGAAAGAAACTTGGTATTTGGAAGGTTCTTTAAAAATACAGGAACCTGCACCGTTTTGTTTTCAGAAGGGGTGAAAATTAGAGAAAAATAATTGAATTATCTTTTATGAGGATACTCATATCTTAAAAACGGAAAATGTTACAGACGTGAAAATTAATATTTGGAATTTCCTTTAAAAATAAGGAAACCTGTATTTTTGTTTTCGGAAAATACACTTAGATGGGGGTGAGGGGAGGACTGATCAAGGGGTTGAATTCTTTCTATGGGGATACTATTGTACTGTATATCTCAAAAACTGAATATGTTACAGGTGTGGGAGTAGGTAATCGGAATATATTTTAAAAACATACAAACATGTATTTATTGTTTGACTTACAACAAGACTGTTTCTCACATGTAGAGTTCTATGTCGCATGGTCGTCTTAGCCCCATTTCTGGGGTAAAAGAAAATCGGTTTTTGGGTGAGTTTTTATACTTTAAGAATTTTAATATAGTCTCTTAGTACAATGCCGAGGAGCGATTACTCTGATCAAATTACGAAATCCACGCGAGCTAAGCCGCGGGTATTTGCTAGTTAAAAATAAAGAAACAGGCATTTTCTGTTTTCGGGAAAACCACTTAGGTGTGGGGTAAAAATTACTGAAAATGGGGTCGAATTCCTTTTTATTAGGATACTGATATCTCAAAAATGTTACAGACGTGAAAATTGGTAATTGAAATCTCCTCTAAAAATAAAGAAATACATATTTTTTTATTTCGGAAAGCCAATTAAGGGGGTGATTGAAAAATTAGTTGAATTATTTGTATGAAGATACTATTATCTCAAAAACGGAAGATGTTGCAGACGTGAAAACCGGTATTTGGAATCTGCTTTAAAAGTAAAGAATTCCTTTGATTTCGGAAAATCCAATGAAGGGGGTGTGAAAGAATTGAACAATTAATCGAATTAATTGTGTGAATGTGGATACCTACATCTAATAAAAACTAAAGCAGTTACAGACATGAAAATTGGTAGTTGGATCTCCTTTAAAAACAAAGAAAAACGCATTTTTTGCGGAATTTAATTTTGGGGGCCGGGGGTTAAAACGAGTTGAATTCCTTTTCGAGGCCACTTACTTCAAAAACTGAAGATGTTACAGTCGTGATAATTGGTATTTAGAAGTTCCTTTACTAACAAAGAAACATTTTCTTCCGGAAATTCACTTAACTGGGGGGGGGGGGAGTGTGAAAGGATGTGAAAAAGAGAAAATTTTTATGTGGATACTTATATCTCAAAACTGAAGATAACAGACGTGAACATTGTTATTTGGAATCTCCTTTAAACATAAAGAAACATGCCTTCTTTTTTATGGGGGGGGGGGGGTAAATAACCTTAAAGGTGGTGGGTTGAAAAAGGAGTTGTGACCAATTGATTTTACTGTTCGTAATGTACTTGATTCTGATTATAAACCGATCATTTTTAATCTTTCTTGGGTTCGTTTTCAAGAGCCATATTTTCCTTTGACAAACTTAAAGTTACATTACAGTAGAGTCTCCTGGCATATAAATAAAAAATTAAACACATTTGAAATAAACGATAGGATTGAAATTGACCGTGCAATTGTTCACCTCTTTAATAAGGCCAATAATGCACGGAAGTATATCATTTGTAACGCAAGAAACCCCGCACAATTGCCTATGCGCGACAATGGTGCTGGTCGCATTGTAAGCAATGATAATGGCAGGAGATGTAATTTACCGCCAAGTAGCGGTCTTGCATCTTGCTGCGGGGCCTAGAATAATAATATTAATAATAATAATAATAATAATAATAATAATAATAATAAAATTAATAATAATAATAACCTAAATTCAACTAATATCACCCATCCTAATAATAGTAATAATAATAATAATGTTCTGGACTGTCGTCCAAATGTGCGTGCGGACCGCGCTGGAAACGGGTCTTGGCCGGGTAATGACTACGAATGCAGTCCGGCGGCGGGTTCAGTACCGCCAAGGCACCCAAGAAGACACCACGCCGGATCTCCTCAAGGATTTGATCCATATTAAAAATGCGTATAGGAAAAGATGGCAAAGATTTAGGGACCCAACTGACCGGGTGGAATACCTGGACTTAGCCTAATTTTAAGTTCCATTTTGCATAATTGTCAGCCTACTGTAGCTATGAATATATTTATTATTCCCAAATAATTCAAATGTTATTCATCATCTACACACATTTTATATGGATAATAGAGTTCACTGAACCTATCATGAAAGATTTATGGGTGTTGAATTACTATAACAGGTGTACTTTCAAAGATACGGTGGCCAGAACTCATTGTCCTTAATGTAGATAATTCCTTGCGTTGACCGTTTCCTTTCGAGTGCAGTCGAACGATACCTCTTCAGGCTACCACTACACTGTTACCTTGCAAACGAAATCCGCTTTACATGTGTACGAAAGTGTCTCCACTACATGTGCATAATACATCAACAAGAGTGCTGGCTGTAATGTAGTCGGCTACTACCAGAGAATAATTCAGTGAGATTCCTAGAGCTCAGTTCGTTCTCTCTTAGGGACACTGTACTCGCATCTCCCTAGATTCTCATGAAAATTGATGTGTAGGCCTAGTATTATGCATAAGGAATAAACGAGTGCATGACTTATCGATGTCGTTAAAAATCTTCAGTACGTGGTACTTAATACTGCCATGCAAAATGCAATCTTCCGTTATTTTCCAATTAACCCTCAAACACACGCGTATGGGGTGGAATCCACCCCAGGTCATTTTATTTCCTAGTGAAATGTACAAATAACTTTTCTGTGCTCTCCCCGCTCTTGTAACTTTCTGGCTGGATCCCCGCAGAGAGAGTCATTCTTACATAATCCATCTTAAAATCTCCAATTAACACAGTAATTCATATTTTACAATACAATTATATGTGGGGTGGAAAGCACCCCCACGCGTGTGTCTGCGTCCTAAGATCTAGCGGGTGTGATTGAGGGTTAACATACAAACGTTTAAATACGACAGTCTGAGTCGTTAGCTGCTGGCACATAAAGGAACTCATGTCAAAGAAAAGTAACTCATCGACATCACTTATCATGAATGGATGCTAAAACAAGTAACTTAATTATTAACGGACAAAGAAAACCACGAATCTCAACGCTTTTGTATATAGTATGTGTACACGGTTTAATAACCTGTATTATGGACTTGATAACTCCGTTGTATTGTCACTTCATTCAAGAAATGTTCGGCTCCATGGTTAAATGTTTAGCGTGCTGACATCTGGTCTCAGGGGTTCCGAGATCGATTCCCGGAAGGGTCAGGACTTTTAGCCATAGTTGTTTAATTCCTTTGTCTGACACAGGGACAGGGTGTATGCGTCGCCTTCATCATCATTTCATCCTCGTCATGACGCGCAAAATTAAAAAGAATGAGGTACAATGGTCGAGCTGCTGCTTGTAAGCCAAACATTTCTGGAGACAATGATAAGTGACGCATGAGGTGGTGTAAAAAGCGACGCCAATGGACAGTGGATGATTGGAAACAAGTAATTTGGAGTGATGAATCACCCTATACCCTGTGGCAATCCGATATAAGGTTTGTCGAATACCTGGTAAACTTTACCTGCAATCATATGTAGTGCCAACAGCGGAGGAGGTGGTATTAGGTTAAGGGAGTGTTTTTCGTGCTCAGGGTGTAGTCCCCTAATTTCACTTAAGAAAACTCTAAATTTGGAAGCATATGAACACAATTTACACCATTGTGTACTAAGTACTGTAGAGGACCAGTTCAGAGACGATGATTGTATCAGCATGGCAATGCACTTTGAGGCAATGGTTTGTGGACAATAACATTCACGAAATGGACTGGCCTGCCCCGAATCTCGACTTAAAACCAATGGAATACCTTTGGGATGAGTTAGAACGTCGTCTTCGCTCCATACTCCAGCGTTCAACATCACTACGTTCTCTGGTCATTCCCCACAGACATTCAGACACCTCATTGAAAGTACCCCCCGGCAGAGTTATAGCCTTCATGAAGGCTAGTTGAAGACCTACACCATATTAATGTCCAACAATAAGGAACGTGACACGGGTAAAATTTAAGTTCAATTTCAGATACGTGTCCGGATACTTTTGATAGGGAAGTGTACTTAACTCCACACAAACGATGATTTTTTAAATCATGTATACAGAAGTTTATTAGTGGAAAATACATTTTTTCTCAGCAGAAATCGAAGGTTTTATCGTTTACTTCTAGACAAGTTTGGTTTCAGCTAAATAACGTAAATGTTTAGCAAAACATAATTTTATACTTGCAGTGCGTTAATGTAATATTTAGAAAACTAAATTGCTGGTGTCATTTTGGAGCATTACAATTATTCCAAACACAGAGATCGTGTATGTGACCCACACAACGAAGACTTGATACGGAAACTGGAAAAAATCAAAAGAAGGCAGCACCATTTGTTGTGGTTTATTTCCGACAGAAGGGTATAGTTACAATAATATAGGAAATTTTGGACTGGGAGGACTTTGGAGCAAGGAGACGAGCTGTTCGACTACGTGGGATGTTCCGAGCTGTCGGTGAAGGAATGGCGTGGAATGATATTAGAAGAAGAATGAGCTTGAAAGGAACTTGTAAGGGTAATCTTCAAGCTATTTCAAATCATTTAAGAAAATACCAGATAAACAATCGATGGGAAATCGGCCACCTGGGCTACAGCCGAAATGCAGATCAATTAGGATTGATTGATTGATTGATTGATTGATTGATTGATTGATTGATTGATTGATTGATTGATTGATTGATTGATTGATTGATTGATTGATTGATTGATTGATTGATTGATTGATTGATTGATTGATTGATTGATTGATTGATTGATTGATTGATTGATTGATTGATTGATTGATTGATTGATTGATTGATTGATTGATTGATTGATTGATTGATTGATTGATTGATTGATTGATTGATTGATTGATTGATTGATTGATTGATTGATTGGTGATACGGTAAATGAGATTTATATACTTCAAGTAACTCGGGAATCATCTTTAATGTTCGGTCCTTTTCAGAGGGTAATCCAGCATACATTACGAGGACAACTGTAGTAGCTCCAAGCCTTGATAAATCATTATAACGTGGAAAGAGCATAACAAGGAGAGTGATGCACGATATTTATTTATTTATTTATTTATTTATTTATTTATTTATTTATTTATTTATTTATTTATTTATTTATTTACGTGTTGCTTTACGCCGCATCCACACTGATAGTTCTTATGGCGACGATGGGATAGGAAATGTCTACGAGTGGGAAGGAAGCAGTCGTGGCCTTAATTAAGGTACAGCCCCAGCATTTGCCTTGTGTGAAAATGGGAAACAACGGATAACCATCTTCAGGCATGCCGACAGTACGATTCGAACTCACTATCCCCCGAATGCAAGCTCACAGCTGTGTGACCTTAGCCACACAACCAACTCGCTCGCTATGATCACTGTATAACACCCCTTGAATGCCTTCCTGGATATTCCAGTGCTAGAACGTAAAGGTCAGTGGCTTATCCTGCATTCATCATCGAGGCATGCAACTAGTAACGATGCAGTAGCACAATGTAGTACCGTAAATAATTTCGAATTCTACTTGCCCTAATTACATATAGGTGAACTACACCCTGCGATTCTCTTTGCAGAATTCCTTGGTGACGTCACTACAGAACTCCTCACGTAATTTCATTTCAACAAGAAGATCCTTTTCTATAGACATCATGCCTAATGCAGAGAGACGACTCTGACTTGTAAAGTTTGAGAAGACCGCTGTGAAGACCACTGGATTTGAACCACAGTCTTACCTGTTAAGTGTTCAGAAGTGAACATTTGCCCTCAGTTCGGATTTAAGTCGTACTATATCAAAATATTTCCCGTACACTTCAATCAACTTACTGCATTTCTCTTTAGGAAAGTCACCAGAAAATTAAACATTTCTTACACTCAGCATTTCAGTGAAGATCAAATCTCCTAATGAACAAAAGCGATATTTTAACTGTGCTAGAATAATATCATGTATTTCCAGGTAAACACTCATATACTCATCTTTAACCGAAATTCTTCCTTTCTTCTTTGCCTTGGTGGATCAAATTTATCTTCTGTCCCACACATTAGCAAATCCACTGTTTCGCATTATTGACACTTTAGTTTCTGATGAATTCACTTTGCTGTTGTAAAATGCAATGCCTAGGGTCTTAGATTGAAGGATGTTAGGCCTGTATGTGACATCAGTCAATGAAAACATTTCATTAAAAATAATCAGAAAAAAATTGAACTGAAATTCCGTTAACTTCGCAAGAAACCGGCTTGCTTCATTGATTGTAATGTTATCCCAGTTTCCTCCAAAATACTTTCATAACGCTCTTGGAGAGGAGCACGATATTCCGCGATGGTCTATATTAATCGGCTGGAATTGTTCCACCTTGTTGGAGCTTTTCTTGAGGTCTCTGTCCAGCAGGTTAGTTCTCTTAGAACTGGTAAAAAATGTCGCAAAACCACTCATCCAGAACATAAGACATTCTTTCGCGCATGACACGGCTTGAGAAAAAATTAAGTTTGTGCGCTAGCAGTGGGTGAATACAGCCTCAGGAACCACTACTTTTAATTTATCTTGCACACAATTCAGGTGACCTGCAAGCACCGCCTCTCCATCGAAAGTCTGCGCAACTAATTTTTCACGTCAGTCAAAGTTATCCAGACACTCAATCGCAAGTCTCACCTATGCATTCACTGTCCTATCAGAACTCTCATATTATAGGAACCAAGCAACCTTTCAACAACATTAACGTATCTGAGAGCCAAGCAGTTTTACTGTAAGTTTCTGGATTGAACGTGCGAACATAATTCTTGGTTTCTGTTTTTAAAATTTAAATATTCAATTTTCATTAAATGAACGGGTTGTAAAAGACTTTTTAGATACTCCTTCTTTCTTTTTCCTTAATCAGCTTCCCGTTTCTTAATCCGTTTTCCCTCGGACTCAGCGAAGGATTCCACCTCTACCGCCTCAACGGAAGTGCCCTGGAGCGTGAGTCATTTAGTCGGGGATACAATTGGGAAGGAGGAGTAGTACCTCGCCCAGGCGGCCTAACCTGGTATGCTGAACAGGGGCATTGTGGGGGGGAAGGAAGCGACCGTGGCCTAAAGTTAGGTTCCAACCCGGCATTTGCCTGAAGGAGAAGTGGGAAAACACGGAAAACTACTTCAGGGATGGCTGAGATGGGAATGGAACTCAGTTGACCTCCCGAGGCTGAGTGGACCCCGTTCCAGTCTTCGTACCACTTTTCAAATTTCGTGGCAGAGCCGGGAATCGAACCACCAGGGCCTCCGGGGGGGACAGCTAATCACACTAACCACTACACCACACAGGCAGGCCGTTTTAGACTCATCCATCGTTAATACATAGAACATCGAACACGAGGAATAGCACAGAAACAACACGCATTTAATGAATTCACTAATCAACAAAACACACAATGAATGAATTCCCTAGTCAGCCACTAATCAAGCACTGGAAGTAAATCACCGCAATAACAGTGGTCACTTACGTCACGTTGGGTTCTCGCTAGGTTCCCGCTCTCTGTAAACTTGGACATGCCGACTTTCTTCAAGTTGTTAACAGATGGCAGAGGGTAGCACATGGATGGTGACCAAATTTCAATTGCAGCGACATCATTCGGAGGGTTTGAGAACTATGTCTGCCACCGAATGCAATTTAAAGATTGAATGCGTTACGTCCTTACCTTCTCCATTTGCTTTCTCTTTCTGTCTACAGAGGATTAGATGTCGAGACTACACCAGCACCACACGTAGTCAAGCAACGGAACTAGTGCAGTTGCGCGGAAATTGTGAACTTCTCAGAGATGAAATGGGCAATACTTGACTTGAAACAACCCCAAATCGTACTTGAGACAGTTCTTCGCCCTATCAATACGGATGCAATGAATGCCTTGCGTGCAAGGCGAATACGTCCCTGGTGAAGGTAGCCAAAAGGCTACAACAGCAGCAGGAGCAACAGTGTCAGTTATAACAGCACTTCCAAAACTGATGGCTTCCCCGGTCCGTATCCCGCCCTAAACAAACAGGATTTTTAGAAATTGTAAGCCATGCCCGCGCGGTTTGTTTTCCAAGTTAATCTGTAGTCCCATTTGCCTAGCACTATGTTCTAAATTAATTACGTTCACATTCCGCTTCCCCTCAGAGCTGTATGCACGCTTAATGATAGTTATTGAGGTATAAAACTGTTGGCGGTTCTTCTTGCTCCACAAGACACTCCTGAATACAGTTTTATTCACGTATCTACAATCCTCTACTGGATTACACAGCACAGAAGGATGAGATTTCGGGCCTCAGCAGAACTCTAAACGAATGCATAGAGCCATGCGACTAATTCTGTAACCGTTCAAGTAATGCTGTATGTTCCTCTATTTTATTTTTTTAGAAATTTTGGACAAAACTTGTGTGTAACGTTCACATATGAGTGTGACTTTACCCATTACAATCACTCACAACAAGTAAAATATGCGATTTTAAAGCCACGTCCATTTAATGAAGAATTAAGTAAAATATACTTAAGGTTCACACACCAAAATGCTGAAGTGAAAGATTCTTTAAGCATCCCTAACAGTCTGTGTCTTTTATTTGAATCGCGATACGTGCAAGGGACTTAAATTTCTTTCATAAATGTTAACACATTCTGCTTCTGTACGCCACCGTCCACAAGCCAGTTCCTTTCCCCTGCTGAAGCGGCGGTATGTAGGTTGCAGGACATAGAAACCCGTGTGATCCTCTTCTGGACGTGAGTCTGTAAACTTGGATGATAGTTTTTCTATGGAGCAGCTGATGATCGCTGTTTCCACATGAGCAAGAGGTTTTTTTTTTCTTCTCTGGAGTGCGTGTGTCAGATTTTGACAGCGTGGCACAGTGCAATAGTGTAGGCAGTCATTCATTTGGATAGCGGAACATATAGCTTGTTTCAGTGTTCGGTACGTTTTCGTGGGCTTGGTACTCTCTCACAGTCCCTGTGATTATTTTGGTGCATGGAGATGCTCTTACCCTTTCCTTGTATGTTGGGGTAAGTTACTCCACGTGCCTTCGTTATTTTGTGTTATCCTATTTGTGTGTGAGGAGAAGAGCTCTCTACCGAGCTCGATAGCTGCAGTCGCTTAAGTGCGGCCAGTATCCAGTATTCGGGAGATAGTGGGTTCGAACCCCACTGTCGGCAGCCCTGAAGATGGTTTTCAATGGTTTCCCATTTTCACACCAGGCAATGCTGGGACTGTACCTTAACAAAGGCCACGGTCGCTTCCTTCCCAGTCCTAGCCCTTTCCTGTCCCATGGTCGCCGTAAGACCTATCTGTGTCGGTGCGACGTAAAGCCACTAGCAAAAGAAAGGACATCAGTTAAATTTCAGTGCGTTGCGAACAGACAGATCAATACTCGTTGTGGTACTATAATCACATTATCGTGTTAAATTGTGGGTTTAAGATAGGGATGTTCAGTGTAGTGGATATGTGTTCTGATATTTGTTTAATATGTCCGGCTACGGTATATTACTTTCTAATTTCCGTCTTCATTAAGGGACAGCCAGGAAACAAGGCCGATTGGTTATCTCTTAATTTGCACAGATACATTTCTACTTGAGTACCTCACACTTCCTTCGGTGGCGTCTAGTACCACATCCATTTCATCTAATTCTGTGCATACCGATGGACGCCGAATGGTGTAGCCACTACCAGTTGTAGCACTGAGCTAGCAACTGCGGCAGCGGTGTGTTGTGTTCAGCCTTAGAACCGGAACTGTCCTCTTTTTTTTCTTTTCGCAAACCTCGGTTATGTGGGTTGTTTCTAGACAATATCGGGCCCCGTTCTTGCCTGGGTTGTGTTGACTGCTCAGTACTTCTGTGACCAAAGAACTTCCTGCGGAGATAATATCCAACCCTGATCTTCTACAGCGTCCCATGTTTAAAGAAATATAACTGTCGAATTACTCAGAGAATCAACAACATGCATATTTCTGTAATGAGAGTAAGAAGACGTAATAATATAAGACACTCTTTCTTGAATAGAAAGTATACTATTCCATGCGTTTAATAGTACAACTCCCAATACAGTGAATGAATTCCTCATAAATAGAAGTAAGCAAAGCAAAGCCACCTCCGTACAGGCCATGAAGGCCCTTGCACGTGATGGGGTAGAGTGGTTAGCTCTCCGCCCGGCCGCCTTTGCCCCCAGAAATTAACCTGGTACTCATCTGTAGTGTAGGCTGAGTGAACCTCAGGGCCATATGCACCTCCGGAAGTGGAAATCTCGTTTCTTAAATTTTACGACTTCCTGACGGGGATTCGAACCCTCGTCCTTCCGGGCAAACCGAGCGCGTCTCTACCACCTCGGCCAGGCAGCCCCTCATAAATTGAAGTACCAGTGATAACCACTAGAATACAAGGAATTAGGTGGACTAGTCATTATCCGTCAAATTTTATTTAGCTTCTAAGTTTCCGTATCTACCTTATAATAGATCGAGCACTACCCCATCCATAATTTAATTGTTTTAGCGACAGCTTATTCGATAAATTTTGAGAATACTATGATATAAATATCTGAATGGATAACTCCTCTTCCTCAAAGTCAGCTGCCTGATTATCTAACAAGATAACTTAAGTCTGGGAGGCCTTTTTTCGTTATTTATTAGCACGTTAAGGAACTACTTTCGACGACAAAACTCTCGCAATATGGGACTTCGCAAAGTTAATAGTGGTTTAAGCGGATGTATAATAATAATAATAATAATAATAATAATAATAATAATAATAATAATAATAATAATAATAATAATAATAATTGGGAGGAAATTTGTCCTAGTTTATCTTCCACTATTGGACCAATGATAACTCTCTCCGGATGCCAGATCTCTCTTATTTCATTGGCCAGAAGCAGGTACCAGTGGACTTTTCCCTTATGTTTCAATAGTCGGGATTGCAATTGTGATAAGATATGTGGCCTTTAGAGCTCTTTTATCAGTATAATATCAGGTTGGCTGTGACTCGTTGTTCTGTCAGTTCGTACTTTCCTGTTCGAATATAATTTCCAGTCCAGAATAACTTAATGGATTGTGGATGACTTCTATAGTAGGGAGTATGATCGTTATAAGACCTTCATCTAAATATATTCGCTGATGTATGACTTTGGTAACATTGTTAAATCGCTGGGTGTAGAGGCATGAGATAGTCTAGAGCGGTCTCTTATGATGTGCTCTATATTTTCTCTGCCTACCTTGCACATTGCACAGAGGTCATTTGGTACCTCTTAGACCATGATGATGTACCTTCGGTAACTCTTTTTGGTTACCACCTGGTGTGTTGATTATTATTATTATTATTATTATTATTATTATTATTATTATTATTATTATTATTATTATTATTATTATTATTATTATTATTATTATTATTAGCTGTAGCACGACCAAAACCATGGCCAGTTAATACGATTTAAGATTATTTCTATGTTAACAATGCTCGGTGTTGATGTGGACTGTCGTATATGTAAGCACAAGTTTTCTTTATTACACTTCACTTCGTACAAGGAGAAAAACATAGTGATGTCAAAAAAGTCTAAATAAATTAATTATACCATCACCGTCGGTTTGGTAAAATTGTATAAGACATAAATGATTGGAAATTGTATACTCTGTCACTATTAGTCTGTAGTACTTTCCGATAGGACCACTAACATAAGTAGAGGTTATTTAAAAATTATATTTTAAACGCCTTCCCCTAAACTACCACTTCATCCAGAGTGAATAAAATGATTTATATCCTAGATTATACTGTATTATTTCCTAAATTTACACATCAACTTTCATTAAATTCCGTTCATCAATTTTCTCGTGGTTTAGCGTTGATATGGACTTAGCAACAAAAATCAAAATTCATGTATTGATGCTACAATAGCCGGTACGGTAAAAATGTATGACGTAAATGATCAGAAATTTTATTCTATATAACTTTAGTTGTGCAGTATTTATCGATAGGACGACTAATAACATAGATATTTGAGAATTAAATGTTAGGCCTTCCCCTAAACTACAATTTTCCTCACAGTGAATAGAATTATTCATAGCCTAGATTGTAGTGCCTCATTCTCATACTTTACGTACCGATTTGCATTAAGTTATCTTCAGTCATTATCTCGTGATGCCCGTACATACATACATAAATACATACATACATACATGCAGTACATACATACATACGGACAGGCAGACAGACAGACAGACAAAGATAACGGAAAATTAAGAAGTGCATTTTCTTATTACTGTGCACACGACCGATACAGAAATACCATTTTTTTTTGATTCTGAGCAATGTACAGACAAAACACTCTTTTTTTGCTATTTATTTTACGTCGCACCGACACAGATAGGTCTTATGGCGACGATGGAATAGGAAACGCCTAAGAATGCGAAGGAAGCGGCCGTGGCCTTACTTAAGGTACAGCTTCAGCATTTGCCTGGTGTGGAAATGGAAAACCACGGAAAACCATCTTCAGGGCTGCCGAAAGTGGTGTTCGAACCCACTATCTCCCGGATGCAAGCTCACAGCTGGGAGGCCCTAACTGCACGGCTAACTCGAACAAACCCTTATTTTTATATATATAAATATATCATTAATGTTATTAGACGTAACTATCTTGTAACTACAATTGTATTCATTTTCCACTCAAATGAGCTGAAAAGTGTTGAGTTCTACATTTTGCACAAGGGATGAGGAGCTATGCTCAGAGTTTCTTAGGCTTAAGTAAGTGGATCCTTTCAGCCGTGGGTGTTTCGTTTATTATGTGACGTGAACCTTCGCCCATTTGAAATGGAAAATGAAGGTAAATTAATATTCTTCAGTTTGAGCTTATTTTCCTTCTGATCCATGGATTGTGTCATCATTGTGAGCTTCTTCAACAATCGGAACTACCCAAGATGAACTCAACATTATTCTTTTGGCGCAGTTTTCATTTCCGGACTCATCGTGGGTTCTGTTCACGCGTCTGACGTACGCTTAATAGCAACCATGTCGGCTGACACAACGCCAGGGAAATTGCGACGCGTGACAACGCCATGCCAGGGCGTCCTTCCCGCGCATCCTTAATCTTTGTCGCAGCTCTCTCCACCCCTAGCTTCAACTCCCTCGAACCCCGCGCTACCGACGTGACATACAAATTGTGAGGGACAAACCTATAGGCCGCCGCACGTCTATGGACCTCCTAGCAGTATTGCAATATACCACGCAAAGTAACAGATAAACTTATACGGTAGCTCTGATCATCATTACATTGATATGAAATTTATTTAAGACACTAAGTGGTCACATACATACTGCACATACATACACACATGCACATTATTATTAATGTTCGGATAGTAAGGAAAAGTCATATTTCATTTCCGAGGGCATTTTACCAGAAATCTGCGAAATAACTGAGAATGATGGGTCCCCGACACCGTTTTAAAAAAAATTAAGCTGCATATAAATGCGTATTTAGGTCATTTTTTATTGCTTTAGTCATATTTTGCTCATTTCAGTAATATAAGGTCATATACATAGTTATATTCTGAGAATTTTTGATCAAACTGAGGCGTTGTTTTTTACAGGGTACGCGTTATCCTCATCGATTTTCAAACACAGGATTTTAAATGTTCTGTAGTAGATCTATTTTTCTTTCATTTCCCGAAAAAGATAGGTAGCAGGTTTGGAAGACACTATTCCGAGAATGAGACACTCTACGAGCGTACGTCGACTTATATCAAAAAGAATGCTAATACTTCAATTTTAGTTATTTTTTTAGGAAAACAGAATTTGAACTGTGCCTCAGGGCTATGACAAGGAATGTATAAAGTTTTCATTTACCTACTGTAAATCTGTCAGTGTTTGGTGTATTATCGCTTATCACTTTTACCGAGCTCGATAGCTGCACTCGCTTAAGTGCGGCCAGTATCCAGTAATCGGGAGATAGTGGGTTCGAACCCCACTGTCGGCAGCCCTAAAGATGGTTTTCCGTGGTTTCCCATTTTCACACCAGGCAAATGCCGGGGCTGTACCTTAATTAAGGCCACGGCCGCTCCCTTCCAATTCCTAGGCCTTCCCTACCCCATCGTCGCCATAAGACATATCTGTGTTGGTGCGACGTAAAGCCAATAGCAAAACAAAATAGCTTATCACTTTTTGACACGCTCAATGTTAGTAATACTCTAATACTTAGTACCTATCCCTAAAATATTTAGGTTATAATTTACCTTTATTTAGGTCATATTTAGTTAGTTTTTAGGGGATATTTGCTTGCGAATTTTGTATTTGATTAGGTCATAAACCTAACCCTAATAATTATGTGTGTTAAGTACTTAATCCGAAGTCTGGTTGGATTCTCAACAGCACCACGGTCAGCTGTTATAGGTGGTCTAGGAGTCGATGAAGAGGCGTACACGGGAAATGAGCGGTTCAGTATTTTCCAGTTGCTTTCCTCACCGAGACATTAGTTGCTATTGAATATCATTCTGCCAAGCCAACAAAAACTACCACTAACCTACCCTACGGACGACACTTTTAAACCAATGATCACAGACAGTTTTTTTGCTATCTGCTTTATGTCGCACCGACACGGGTATGTCTTATGGCGACGATGGGATAAGAAAGGCCTAGGAATGGAAAGGAAGTGGCCGTGGCCTTAATTAAGGTACAATCCCAGCATTTGCCTAGTGTGAAAATGATCACAGCGACTGGCTACGTAAGTAACGGTAATAATAGCAATAGCATCTCTCAAACCTCAGTCCCTTTTATATTGTAAAAGCCAAGGATGAATCTAATACATGTCAATGGAAGTTACAAAATTGTTCTAGCCCATACCAGAAGATACAGTGCACTGTAAAGACTAAGTCGCGTTAGTAAGGACAGAGCTACCTACAGTATACCGGACTCAGGAACAAAAGATCGCAGGTTGATACCCAGCTGAGGGAGTCGGATTTTTGAGCATGCATACACACATCACCATTATAGACCGTTACGCCTTTCAGCGTTCAGTCTGCAAGCCTCTGTGAATTTACTAATTGTCGCCACAATTCTCTGTTTGCAACTAGTACATTGGCCTCATTTAGTTCTACACCTCTTATCTTTAAATCGTTAGAAACTGAGTCTAACCATCGTAGCCTTGGTCTCCATCTGCGTCTCTTACTATCCATAACAGAGTCCATTATTCTCCTGGGTAACCTATTCTCCTCCATTCGCATCACATTATCCACTGTACTAGTTTCAAACATTCAAGGCAATTTTCCCCGGACTGGTCAGACCCTCCCAGGCGTGCTCAGTTCGAACTATGAAAAATAATACGTTAAAAATATTTACTATAATGAACACGGTGAGGTCAAATAAAAGCTATAGCTAAAGCAAGACGAAGCATGGCGTCAGTTAAGAGAAACAGTAGGTTTATTCAAAATAAACAAGAAAGTTAGTAAAATATCAAAAAAATGTGCATGAATTAGATCATTCTCACAGCCAAATAGGGCCCATCATGAGAATCAAAATAAAATGCAAATTTACAAGCATATGTGGACACACAAACTTAAAGGAAAGAACATTCGTGAATTTTATTACTTTACCACTTTGGCTAGCGTGCTCGCACCTCGCTCATGGCTTCGTTTTTGTTAATTCTTTCGACTGTAGATGAGTATATTTCCCCTTTCTTGCACACTTGACAGTGAAGTGGAGGTCATTAACCTTAAGAAAAGACGTGTCTTAATGCGCGTAGGGGAGACAAGGACCAATTTAACTGTACAATATAAAACTGTAGTACGCGCACCTTTTAGCGATACACGCTCATCCTAGAGCTGAATCGCTCGACCTCGGCTATTTTCGAGATTCGTATTGGCAACATTTGAAACACAAACTATGAATCGCTTATGCATCGCTGTGCGACATCTGGCGTACACTTCAGTACTAGTACTGTTGTTGTTTACACAGCAAATCCAAACTACAAAATTCATGCTAGGAACAAGAATCGCATCGAGAAATATTATATGATGTTATATAATGTGTGTATGACACAGTTGATGGCTTAAGATAATAAAGGTTTAGAAAATTCATATCAATCGATCATAGTATCGATCCAATTCAGATTTCATTTCCATTCAGTTGGCAGTATAACCGGAACCGAGAGAGCTAATGGTACGCGGACTATACGCTGAGTGGTAAAATATCCTAATTCAGTCCCCCAAATAATGCAGCAAATATCAAAAATGTACAGGGCCCAACACTTAACACACGCTGCTCACAAGTCTACCCGAGGCAAGTTACTCAAACATGAAAATGCAAGCCTTTCAAATGAGGAACGCTTCCTCTTACTCATTATCACCCAAAATATCATATGTCCCAAAGTTTCCAAAACTGAATACAAATATAAATGACATCGCCTAACATTCGCGCATAAAAAGAAACAACACCGTGCTGTTCACAAACAAAGAACTCGCGCTCGTAGAGTTAAACTTGAATTATAAAGTGGCCAACTCTGTAATAATGCAATAACATGAAACTTAGAAATTACCACAAGGACAATAGATCATGTCTGAAAATCTGAAAATTACTGAAATATCTAATCCTATCAAGTCGATAGAAACGCATTAATAATACGTAGGTTGATCAAAAGGTTAGTTGCACTAACGCGCCGCAGCAGCGGAAAAAGGGACAGACACTGTCCACACGTCTGTTAGGCAGGTCGCTGTGGTGTCTCGTCTAGTATTGTGTGAATAGCGGCCAAATGCAATGGCGCGTCAACTGGACGTTCACTCCAAATATGAGGTGCGTGGGACTTTCCGATTCCTATGGGCCAAAAGGAAGAATTGCACGGACATTCATCGTGAAATTAGTGCTGTGTATGGGGAGCGGGCCATTTCCCGACAAGGCATCGTAAAGTGGAGTCAGCAATTCGAAGCCGGACGCACGGATATCATGGACAACCATCGCGAAGGCAGGCCCGCAACGTCCAGGAACCGTGCAAAGGTCAACAGTGTGAATGCGTTCATTAGACAGACCTGGCGCATTAAACAGAGGGAAATCGCGACGCAGCTGAACATGTCGTATGGCAGTGTGTTCGCCATTGTTCACGAGGACCTTGGATATCGTAAGCTGTGTCAAAGATGGGTCACACGTCTTCGCTAACAGTAAATGTAAAAAGGATTTAAATTGAATCCAGGAAGGACTAGATTAATTTGTTAATGGGAGTTCAAAGAGTACGAAAACATGCCGTCATATTTTCTCGGATTTATTGCCTGAAGTGTGAATAACAATGTGTGAGATGTTGGAGATTGAATCCACTAATTTCGGTAGCGTTATCTTCATGATGATATGAATTAGCGTGAATTAGCGATTGATTCACGAGTTGCTCGAACGCAGTTTCGTATTCCTAGTTCCGAATATTAGAATCAGTTTCTTTTAACTATTATTACGAAGGCAGATCAGAAAATAAGTTGCACTTCCCAGTTATGGCCATTTATTACACCACCTATACAACATCAACACGACTATAACGACATACACTGTAACGTCACTTTTCCACATAGTTTCCAAGAGACTCCAAACATTTCTGCGAACTAACTACCAACTTGTCGATGCCGGATTCGTAGAAATTTCCTCCAGCGTTCTGCAACCACTCGGAGATAGCGGCCTTCACCTCCTCATCGGTCTGGAAACATCGACCACCAAGCTCCGTTTTGAGCTTACCGAACAGATGAAAGTCACATGGCGCTAGGTCGGGACTGTAGGGTGGATGTTGACAGATCTCCCACTTGAAACGCTGCAGCAGTTCTCTTGTTTGGCGGGCCTTGTGACGTGTTGCGTTATCGTGGAACAAAATCACACCAGCGCTCAACTTCCCCCGGCGCTTCTCTTTAATCGCTTTACGCAACCGGTGCAACGTTTGACAATACGACGCCGCGTTGATCGTCGTTCCTTTCGGCATGAATTCCACGTGTAGCAAACCCTCCATGTCAAAGAACACTGTCGCCATAACCTTACCGGCTGAAGGTTGAACCTTGGCCTTCTTTCGTTGTGGTGATGATGGGTGCACCCATTCCAATGATGTTCACTTCGTTTCGGGGGTGAAGTAGTGGACCCACGTTTCGTCACCTGTGACGATTCGCCGCAGAAACCCGTTGCCATCTGCGCCATAGCGTTGCAAAAATGCGAGGGAGGATTGGAAACGTTGTCCCTTTTGCTCATTGCATCTCAAACATCAAAGGAAAAACGAAACAAAAATTATGAGGCCAAGGCAAGAAACTGATTTAAAATGGTATGACGCTAACCACTCAGCTATAAAATATGGATAAAAAGGAAAAGCAAGCTGTTACCGTTACAATTATTTATATTGATAATTTTCCTAACATTTACTGTAATAAGACGTAGTCCTTCCAAACAACCACTAAACCTACGCACATAATTACATTGCAAATCTAGTACTCATCTCTTTGTTGATTCAGCAGCCAGCCTCTGGAGAGCCGGCTCCCCATACTTTTAGCCAGCCATATTGAATGTGATGACTTCAGAATTGAACTGAGTCAGTCGTTGGTTTTTCATCATGGCGTAGAAATGTGATCTCGTCGTCTTGCTGCCTCTGCTGCTTCAGAGGTCGACTAAAACATCAGCTCGTTCACGGCATTGAAATAACTGGGTCAAGATAACCTGCCAGTTACTATGATACTACTGTCGGGGTATTTTCCACTGACAGTGAAAAATCAGTTCCCATTCAGCCGCGGGACAACTCTGCCTATCTAACCCCGTAACTAGGTCAAATATTTCCCACTCGCTTCGTACATCGTCTGTGTTATGCCACAGCTCTAACATCTGCAAATTTACATAAATGCTGGACTGGAAATGTTAATGTTCGAATCCTCGAAAAATATACTTAAACAGGCAAGCTACTATGCATGTGAAAGATCATCGGAAACTGTTCTTTCCGTCTGCAAATCGAAATAGAAATGCAAATCTCCCCAAGTTACATCTTATGAATAGATTAATGCAGTCTGAGCGTCTTAAACGAAAGTTACAATTTCCCACACGATCAAGATGCATAAGTCCTGACTCAGCATTCACGTAAACATACTGCTTCTTACGTTGTTACCTTCACAGACTCCTGCCGAATAATAAGGGTCACTAGCCCACGCGCAGTCACTTTTACCAATTCGTCCTCACAGACGCCGTCGCATGCTCGTTCCGGGCCTGGTCATATTGACAGTGACGCTACCATATCACTGGTTCCAAACATCGCATACATGACGCTTACTACAAATGTGTATTGTACGATTTTCTTAGCCTGTCACCGCAATTCCGAAATGTTTTCCGTTGGTCTGGGCCGTTGTAATGACATTATTTCCTTGTTCTAAATTAGGTGCGTAAGGTAGAAATTCCTCCTTCTTAACATAGCTTGCGAAAATATAGACCTCGGCTCCAAGCTTCCTGTTGAAATTGCGAAATGTACTGTGAATGTAGATAGTCCCTGCCAGTAACCAAGACTAAATAAAATGAAACATTCTCTTCACTCTCAAATAAATCAACGATTAATTAAATGAACACTTCAGTAAGGCCTCGCCACCACCGAAGCCGGTTTATGCCTACTGTTTCATCCATCGAGTTCATTCCTAACTCAGCCTTTATCTTCTCATTGCGAATACCCTCCTACCATTGTTCCTACCTGTTTGTACCAGCAACCAATCTCGCTTTTTTCAACTCTGTTACTTCCAACTTATGAATAAGATATCCTGAGTCCACCGAGCTTTCGCTCCTGTAAAGCAAAGTTGGTTTGAATACACACCGATGTAAAGATAGTTTCGTCCGGGAGCTGACTTCCTTCTTACAGAATACTGTTGATCGCAACTGCGAGCTCACTGCATTAGCTTTACTGCACCTTGATTCAATCCCACTTTCTACATGACCATCCTCGGAGAACACACTTCCTAAATACTTGAAATTATCTACCTGATCCAGTTTTGTATCACCAATCTGACATTCAGTACTGTTGAATTTGTTACCTACTGGCATCAATTTAGTCCCCGAAAGGCTAATTTTCATACCATACTCATCGCACCTATTTTCAAGTTACAAGGTATTAGACGGCAGGCTTTCGGCACAGTCCGCCAATAAGACCAAGTCGTCAGCAGAGGCTAGACGGTTTACTACATTTCCACCGGCCTGAATTCCTCCCTGCCACTTTATATCTACGAACAACAAAGGTGAAAGATTACTGCCTTCTCTAACCCCTGAAAGTACCCTTTACCGAGCTCGATAGCTGCAGTTGCTTAAGTGCGGCCAGTATCCAGTACTCGGGAGATAGTAGGTTCGAACCCCACTCTCGGCAGCCCTGAAAATGGTTTTCCGTGGTTTCCCATTTTCACACCAGGCAAATGCTGGGGCTGAACCTTAATTAAGGCCACGGCCGCTTCCTTCCCACTCCTAGCCCTTTCCTTTCCCATCGTCACCGTAAGACCTATCTGTGTCGGTGCGACGTAAAACAACTAGTAAAAAAAAGTACCCTCAACCAAGAACTCATTCTAACATCAATTCTCACTGCAGTCCAATTGTCAACATAAATGCCTATGATTGATTTTAATAAAATACCCTTGATCCCATAGTCCCCCAGTATAGCGAACATCTTTTCCCTCGGTACCCTGTCGTATGCTTTCTCTAGATCTACGAAACATAAACACAACTGTCTATTTCTCTCGTAGCATTTTTCAATTACCTGGCGCGTACTGAAAATCTGATCCTGTCAGCCCCCCTGTGGTCTGAAACCACACTGGTTTTCATCCAACTTCCTCTCAGCCACTGATCGCATCCTCCCTCCAAGATGCCAGTGAATACTTTGCCTGGTATACTAATCAATGAGATACCCCGATAGTTGTTGCAATCCTTCTTGTTTCCTTGCTAATAGATAGATAGAATTACTGCTTCTGTCCAATCTGAAGGTACCTTGCAAACACTCCATGCTAATATTAATATTCTATGAAGCAATTTCATCCCTGCCTTCCCACTATACTTTACCACTTACGGTCGAATTTCATCCAGTTCCATCTGTTCCTGCTGCTTTATGACAAACGAATATACTTACCATTATTTCCACTTCCTCAAGTGTAATTTTACCAACATCGATTTCCTCCTCCCCATGAGCTCCGTTGTTCGCGACACCATCATGAAGATCTCCTTTTACGTTGAGAAAATTTTCAAAATATTGCCTCCACCTGTCCAGTGATTCCATGGGATCTATTATGAGTTCACCTGAATTACACAAAGCACTGTTAATTTCCGTTTTCCGCAGAGAAAGGTTTCCCTGCTGCTTGACCTAGCTTTTCCAGGTTATTACCAAAATCTTCCCACGACTTCTTTTTGGATTCAACAACTAATTTTTTGCTCTGTTTTTTTCATCTATGTACAATTCCCTGTCTGCATCAGCCCTTGTTTGGAGTCATTTCTGATACTCCTTCCTTTTACGTTTACAAGCTGCTCTCACTTCATCATTCCACCAAGATATTCGTTTTTTCCAATCTTTACACACAGTTGTTCCTAGGCATTTTATTGCTGTTGCTACTACAGCATCCATGTATGCCGCACATTCTCTTTGTATATCCTGAACCTGCTTAATGTCCACTGTTCGGAACTTCTCACTAATTACATCTACGCACTTCTGTCTAATTTTATCGTCCTGTAGATTGTCTACCTTATTCGTTTTCAAACAGATTTCACTTTCTCTATCCTAGGCCTAGAGATACTTAGTTCACTACAGATCAGACGGTGGTCTGTTTTATCGAAAACTTCCCGAACAACCTGTTAGCTCCTAACAGATTTCCTGAATTCGAAGTCGACTTAGACATGGACTATTATGGATCTGGTCCCCCCACCCTCCCATGTATAGCGGTGAATAGCCTTATGCTTGAGGAATGTATTCGTGACTGCTGAACCCATACTAGCACAGAAGTGCAACAGACGCTTCCAATTCCTATTAGCTTCCATATCTTCCCCACGTTTACCAAACTCTTGCATTGGAACGGATTTTTGTAGAGCAGAGATAAGTGCAATCGGCACCGCATATCGTACGTTGTTTGCAATAAGGGATCCCTAGTGATACATTTCATGCTTACCCAACATAATTAATTAGAGCTCAACTCTAAGTCACCCAACTCTAAGTGCCGTACCATAAAGTGGAGTGTCAAAACTGACAAGCAGGCAGCCTAAACTGTATCATATAAAGATGTCTGAAACACGGTATCTGGTACCGTACGTTACTTATTTTATTACTGATCAAACTGATAATCATGATGTGAAGAGAATACTGTCTATAATTACTTCCAATTCATTCTGAATATATATACCGGCCTACTTATAATATAATATAATATAATATAATATAATATAATATAATATAATATAATATAATATAATATACCCACAAGTAGCAAGTGATATATGTCGTTTTGTAATAACAAAATTACGCTTGAAATGTACGCAGTAACGTCAAAGGTGAAAATAGAACTATCTGATGCTGAAAAGAAGATCTTATTCTGTGAGTCGTTATTAGAGTAGCTCTCGCCCCACTTCTCTCGCATTCATCTATTTGCTTCACGCGACCCTAACTCAGAAGCTGATTAATTACAATATTTACTCTTAACCTGATCTTTAACACTTCACAAGAGGTGTCCACCTGCTGGTACTGGCTATTACAGCAGTTCAATGCTCATTACCTCTAACCGATGAATGGGGTGTTCCGAATCCATTTGGATCTCACTTGTATTCAGTAAATTTCAAACTTAGCAGTATACGGATACTTTGATCAGAACTCTCATTATTCTCTTATAAAACGTTTTACGTAAGAAATGATTCATTAATTCATAAAGTATAACACGATACAACGCAGCTACAAGCTAAACTCAATGTTTTTGGAATATGTTTAAACTTTCCCATAATATCAGGTAGTAAATCTAAAAATCGAATTATCAGATTTTATTTCCCAAGCCTCATCAAGGGATGCGAAGGGATATGGTTCCCATCATTATTCGCAGATAATTTACATTCACGCTTGAACGAACATCAGTAGTTCTTAGATGTCAGACAACATCGACGCAGAATGCCATAACTGGATCTGCTTATTGCGTTATCCGTAGCTCCCATTATAAAGCAGCATTCTCAATATTTTAATTGATATCATCCTGCTGCTTTCCCAGTCTATTTGTCATATTGCCCGGTATATTCGCGTACTATGGTCTTTGAACATGTAGATACCAACATACACTGACTGACAGAGCAAATGCAACACCAAGAAGGAGTGGTTCGAAAGGGATGAAAGTTGGGGAAAAAACATAGACGGCACGGACGAATAATTGATGTTTATTTCAAACCGATATGCAGGTTACACAATGCGCACGGCATCGACTCAGTAGGATGTAGGACCACCGCGAGCGGCGATGCACGCAGAAACACGTCGAGGTACAGAGTCAATAAGAGTGCGGATGGTGTCCTGAGGGATGGTTCTCCATTCTCTGTCAACCATTTGCCACAGTTGGTCGTCCGTACGAGGCTGGGGCAGAGTTTGCAAACGGCGTCCAATGAGATCCCACACGTGTTCGATTGGTGAGAGATCCGGAGAGTACGCTGGCCACGGAAGCATCTGTACACTTCGTAGAGCCTGTTGGGAGATGCGAGCAGTGTGTGGGCGGGCATTATCCTGCTGAAACAGAGCATTGGGCAGCCCCTGAAGGTACGGGAGTGCCACCGGCCGCAGCACATGCTGCACGTAGCGGTGGGCATTTAACGTGCCTTGAATACGCACTAGAGGTGACGTGGAATCATACGCAATAGCGCCCCAAACCATGATGCCGCGTTGTCTAGCGGTAGGGCGCTCCACAGTTACTGCCGGATTTGACCTTTCTCCACGCCGACGCCACACTCGTCTGCGGTGACTATCACTGACAGAACAGAAGCGTGACTCATCGGAGAACACGACGTTCCGCCATTCCCTCATCCAAGTCGCTCTAGCCCGGCACCATGCCAGGCGTGCACGTCTATGCTGTGGAGTCAATGGTAGTCTTATGAGCGGACGCCGGGAGTGCAGGCCTCCTTCAACCAATCGACGGGAAATTGTTCTGGTCGATATTGGAACAGCCAGGGTGTCTTGCACATGCTGAAGAATGGCGGTTGACGTGGCGTGCGGGGCTGCCACCGCTTGGCGGCGGATGCGCCGATCCTCGCGTGCTGACGTCACTCGGGCTGCGCCTGGACCCCTCGCACGTGCCACATGTCCCTGCGCCAACCATCTTCGCCACAGGCGCTGCACCGTGGACACATCCCTATGGGTATCGGCTGCGATTTGACGAAGCGACCAACCTGCCCTTCTCAGCCCGATCACCATACCCCTCGTAAAGTCGTCTGTCTGCTGGAAATGCCTCCGTTGACGGCGGCCTGGTATTCTTAGCTATACACGTGTCCTGTGGCACACGACAACACGTTCTACAATGACTGTCGGCTGAGAAATCATGGTACGAAGTGGGCCATTCGCCGACGCCGTGTCCCATTTATCGTTCGCTACGTGCGCAGCACAGCGGCGCATTTCACATCATGAGCATACCTCAGTGACGTCAGTCTACCCTGCAATTGGCATAAAGTTCTGACCACTCCTTCTTGGTGTTGCATTTGCTCTGTCAGTCAGTGTATTACCCTACTTAATGTAATAAAATGTACTCAAGTTTGCTCCTATAATTATTAATTAATACACTGCACAGATTTTTAAAAGTGTGTTAATGAATATGTTTCACTAAATAGCGAGAGACCGAGATGAAAATACCTTCTGAAAATCCGGTAAACTTCTGAGTGGCACACCGTATTCTATGGCCGAAAATGACTTGGCTGAATACGTTCAGACTTCGCTGCTTCTCTGAGGAATAAAATAGAAATATCGTGTTTCAACAATGAAATTTGCCAACGAAACCGAAATAGAGTAAACAAAACATATTTAACCACATCATATATGCTTCAATTTATTAATTACAACACTGTGACGTAATTTTATTCAAGCATTCAATATAGTCGAGGGTAATGAAGGAAGGAACCCTGGATGGTCGTGACATAGTCTGGGAGAACCCCGTAGTGCTCCGGTAGGAACGAATTCCTCTAGTTGGACCTGAGCCGCAAAAAGTGATCTCGATCATGTAGAGCCAAATAGCCGCGTACCCATGCGAACAGAAAACTTTGGACGGGGTGAGATTTGAACAAGGCAATGCACCGAACATTTGTCACAGAATGACAAACTTCTCTTCTCCAGGGCTGGAATTAGCTGCATTTTAATCAATTAATCCACCACTAAGCTGAATTTTGCAGATCTGACACCACACGTAGCTAAAATGATAATTATAGAGTAAATGGAGCTGATAATACCTTTTGCTTGTTCTACACTGAGATACATGCGTATTAACGTGAGCGGCCGTTAGCATCTGGCGAGCTTTCACAAAAGAAGAGGGTCTGTTTGCTAGTACTTCCCCTTGGAGTCAGAGACCTTGTGAGACTCTAAAGGCTGAGCAGAGAAGTGAAGCGCCCTCCTATTGCATTTTGAACGCCAAGTGTAATGTTTCATCATCGCGAGCCGACAAGACAATAACTTTGTGAAGTTTCTGTTAGACATGTAATGGAATCGTTGTGGTTTATATCACAAGAGCTAATGATGATAAGCGCTTATAAGTAATATCCGGCGTGTACGCGAAGTTTGAAATTGGCGTGTGCGAGTCGTTAATATAAAACCGTTGACAAGGACGGAATGCAACCGTGCCCAGTTCCCTTAATTTAGTGCCGTGTATATCGGACTAAACTCTAAGCGGAGGCTGTAGTCAAATATTAGCCAGTACTCAGGTTGTGATCGTGCATTCGAGCGCGCTAAGCGACGAAGTAGGCGGTTCTAATTTAATTCAACAGTTCCAGATACAGCCGATATCAAGCAGACAGCAACCATGAACTATCCAGAAGTCGACAAGAGGATATTCATCTCTGTGCAGTGTATCGTAGTCATGGGCTAAGCACGCATGACATAGGGGAATGTGATTCGCCGCTGATGGAGGGGGTTGCAGCCAAGTTAAGTTTTTGTTCTATAAGCATGTGAAGTGATAGCTAGATGCACTAGGTCAGGGCCATTTTAAATAAGTAAATTAATCTTTAAATGTAAGCCAGAGTGGCATTTGTATTGCTCATTTCTGTAAATTTATATACGTTCAGGCCTGCTTGCATACCAAGTCCCCGAGCTATGTGTTGTAAATCTTTATAAGGATAATAAGGGAAAGAGTAGGTTAGATATAGGTGTGTATTATTGCTATTTGTATTTTATTCCAGTTTATGTTGATTTAAGATAGAGTTGTATGGGCAGATTCTTCAATTAAAAATCTAACAGGCTGTACGCCACCAGTGTCGAACCGTTAAAGAGGATTAGACTAGAGACAGTATATGCTACGATATTTTATTGCATGATGCATGAATTTCAGCTGTGAGTGTAATGCGTATTTAATATTTAATTTTAACGTCGGAAGTAGAATAGGGTCCTTGAGTGTTGTGGCAGGCAAATTCATGGATATGTACCAGTTGTCGAACCGAGGATTATACATATGTGAGGCTAGGTAATTGCCTGTGGATATTTACGGGGCTGATATGACAAGATATAGGCTATGAAAGCCATGATGTTATATTTGGAGCTATGATGATGCTGAGTTAAAAAGCCGGCCTGTTATATATGAGATTACGTTAGGTCGTGAGCCATATATTTTTGCTCGCCAGAATTGTGAGTTTATCTGTAGCACTGGGAATGTCGTCAAGGGCCGCTATGCCAATTCTTCTTGCTGCAGGTAGTCGTCCCTTGACTCAGTTGTACGCTGGGCAGAAAAGAATAGTGAAAGCTTTTACAACTAACCCCGTTATGCTCATGAATCGCCTGTTCACAAAGACCTAGTTAGTTGATGTTTATATTGGCGACCAGCTGATTTCCCTGCCGTATCAAATGCTACTGCTATTCTGTACCTACATGAGATATGTGATATCCAGTGCCCGAATACGTTGGGTTCGTTACCAGAAAGGTCTATCAACTTCAGTGTGTATATTTTATGTATATTATTTACAGGCTTTGGTTATTTCATTTTGTGATTTGTATTGTTGTGTCCAAGGTGTTATTTTTTTGTTGTGATGTTGCCATTTGTTTGATAATGGGGAGACATGGTCCAATGGCTATTTTTGGGAAGAAAGCTTCTGACATTATTTGTGATCATAGATTCGTACCCATATAAGTGGAGTCTGTGATCATTTTGGAAGGGAGATTCAGGTGCAGTCCTGAACAAGTGCTTTACATATTTGTGTCCGAGCGATCGGAATATATATGTAATTTAGGCCATTACTACTGGATCGGGTATTACTACAACATATTATGAACGGTTTAGAAAATGAGCCCTCGGGAAAGAACTAGGGACTTAACAAAGCGAGCAACTAAATAAAACGTAAATTCAAATTATTCCATGCAACAAGAAATTATTTTTATATCCCGGATTCGAAACCCGCCTTTTTTCGTGAACGTTTTGTTTAACAATGATAATTTATGTTTAAATGCGTGTAATTTTTCGTTGATTGAAATACCAGTGGTCGGTTTTTTTTGGTTTTTTGTTTTGTACGATTTCTTTTTTATGTTTTCAGTTTAATAAATATATTTTACCCGATTACTCATGTTCTCATTCCCTAGTTTTATATGTACGTATTGCTTGCCCATAAACTTTGGTGTAATTTATTAGTTAGAAATTCATTATTGACTATATGCGGACGTACCACGCCCTTCTACCCCTCAGCTAGGCTGAAATTAGGACAGGATTCGGTACAATATAGACCTTAAAGGTTCGGGTTAATAGATAATGGGAATACAACAACATTCTTAATTTTAAAACGAAGTACTGGAGGCAAGTACAAACCCAGTCATAAATGATTAAAATCAGCAAAGTAAGATTGGAAATACAATGAATAATTTCACCAATACTAAAATAAAAGTATTAGTAAAATTAATTTGAAATTCCCTTCTCTGAAAGCACTACAGGAAATACTTGGGGAGTCTATCGCAATATGATCAGCTGGTAATTTGAAAATTGTGAACATTTACGAGGTAAACTGACAAACACACAACATTTCTAAGGCAATAAATAGACAGTGTTAAAAGATATAGATCACATAAGAATGAAATTCATCTAAAATTAGGTTACATTTTGTTCAAATTGAATCTAACGTACAATATCTGCCAGTTTACATTAACTGACATAAATGACACGCATCCGATGTTCACTAAACGAGATTATAGAGGTCCTCTTAAAATTCTCCGTCCGAAAATTAATCATGGAGATCATGAAATCTTCATTTTACACCTATTTCCTAACTTTAAAAACGAAATAGTGGGGATATTTTTATTATTATTGAATTTCCCGTACGAAGAGGTACCTATTTCGCATGGTATATTAGGGTTATAGATAAATAAATAAAAATATGCATTATTTACACACATAGATGAGTATCATGAAAGCTTACTGAAGATGTGATGAATGCATGTGTGAAAATGAGAATAACAATACTGTCTTTTAAAGATAGAGTACAGAGATTTAGCCAGTTCTTTATTGCACGAGTTTAAATGGCATTCTAGAGAAAATCATGCTTTTCCAAAAACAGGACAGTCAAATAGAATATGATGCACAGTTTGAGAAGATCCACAAAAGCAAGAGTAACCCTCTGCAGTCTTAATCTTAAATCGCTCGAAGTATGACTTAAATTTACCGTGGCCAGATAGGAACTGAGTAAGCACAAAATTCGATGTAAGACATTTTACACTGGGGTCGATGCTGGATTTCAGGAAAAAATAATTATCTCGTAATAATGGGGAAAAGTACAGACCCAAATGTACACAACAGTATGTCCACATCGTAAATCACAATCTCTGAAACGATGCATACTCTAGCTCAATTAACGAATAAGGTGCTTTTTAATGTGCTATCCACATTTGTTTTATGCTTTCTGTACGCGGTCAAAAACTGATACGCTCTTGCCAACATGCCATGTGTGATTAGTTTCATTTTTCCGTATTGATGGTTTTCGACTCACAATTACAGAGTTTTTTCTGATGTTCCCACCTAATCAATACTATTTATGTTATAAAATTAATATATTGACATCTAAATTACTATACTACTGGCGATCCATGGATCATCCTCAGTTGTATACATTAAAAATTAAAATAGTACACACAATCATTAAAAACCACTTCTTGAGTTTGTCACAAATTATGTCTTAAAATTGAATAACCGTCGATGTTTCTGTTGATTTAAAACACTCTTCCTGGATATTTATAAATTCGCTGTCTTAATATCTAGTGAACTATTAGTTAAATTCTTACACTGTCGACTGAAAGAGTACAATCATCAAAACAATTTTATATGAGTTGTTGTTAAATAGTACAGTCTTAAGATACAATAAAACGTCCGTTTCATTTCACTGATGTCCCTATCCGTTGAATGGGAACCATGAATTCTTCTACATGATGTAATTTCCGATACAACATCATCGCACAGAAGATAAACCAATTAATGTGTTATTTCTTTAGCACGACAGTGGTAAACACTGCCTGTCTCTGTCAAAAGGCCTCACCTACTAGTTTCAAGCAACCTTTGCACCAATACCTACTCGAAAATAGACGAAGTTCTGGATTGCTCTTCGTATGTTATGTCAATATTGTAGATTAGCCTTTTTCAAGCTCTACACTGTATTTAAAAATGATATTGTTAAGTGTAATGTAAATTAGCTAAGTTAATATTTTGTGAATACTATAGCCATGTTAAAATTATTGTGTCATCATCCTAATCATCATCGTCATCATAATCATTTTCATAATTATTTTTCATATTTCCATTACCTTTTATTAAAACACTGTATTGCTAGTAGTTGTGAGATTTTCCAGTTTTTCATATCTCCATTACCTTATATTAAAACACTGTATTGCCAGTAGTTGTAAGATATTCCATTTGTTGTCTGATTCTTTTAATTCTGCACGTGTAAATATTACTAGATGGAATAGATGTAGAAGAGTGAGCCTAATGCCTTTAATCCTCCGTGGAAAAATAAACTTATTATATTATGTTTAGTACGTCTACGGGCTTTCAATGTAATCCCCTGAAATATGTTGCACCCGTTGCCAGATGTGTGGAAATCTCAGAACATCAGTAGCAGTGCCGCCGCCTTCGTTGATGTCCGCGACGGAGTGTACTGCCCCCTGAAATATGATATCTCGTGGATAGAAACGCTTTGTTAGGAATGGCTCCTTTATTCTGAGGAAGAGGGACTCTCGTCTGGTGGATGTGGTAGTTCCTCCAAGAGCTGCAGTTCCCGCCGTGCCGCCAATTTCCTCCGCGGGGCAGCAATGTGACAGCGGGAAGGTTCGTGCAGGACAATAGGCGAATGGATTTGGAAATGGAGCCGTTTTCTGCGCAGCATGGAACGAAGATAATGTTCCAGAAACCTTCCACACGCCACATTGACCTTTATTCCTGCTCGTTGTCCCAGCTCTGGAGACATCACTTCAGGGTGGTACGATTTGATACCACAAATTGACGGCTTCGCATTTGTTCGTCTGTAGAATTAGGACTGGCGCAACTAGGTGTGTTGTGTTATGTAGCTCCACCTCTCCTCTACTGTACATGTGCTGCCAACAGCAGCACCCTCAACTGTTCGTACGCCAAGCGACGACAGTGTGCCACTGCCTTCCTTCTATCCCTCGTAGCTTCGTTGCATTGCTGCAGAATTCCCGGCTTTCGGATAAATTCTGCGGAGGCATTTTTCAGACATCATACTAAAATTGTTTTCAGTGTTCGTTTTGCAAGTGGAGTCTGTGTAAGTAAAAAGTTCCTGTAAAACGTTTATGTAGGAATTGCTTTTAAAATATCTTGAACATTTAGAACTAACCCGTGTCCATATGAGCGAAGTAGGCTGCTCTGAGAGTATAATATAGACATTATCAAGAAGTTTATTATCCACTGCATATAGGCCTACATTCTGTTCTTCACTTAAAGCAGACAACCAGCAGAGAGCTGATATATTCGAGGATAGTGAAAGTAACTTGATAGTTATCTAAAGTATCCAATAACTGGAATTATAAATTAGTGAATTGAATGAAGGTAATGGGTAATACATATCAATATATTTAGTTTTCTTTGCTGCCTATGAGAGCAATTCATTTCATTCAATTGATAGTTATATTGAAAAATTGAATTGTCGGAAGTATAGAAATTTGAAGAGTAATTTATTTTGTGCACTGTGACATTCACTACAATATTCTATCTCACGAGTCAGTAGTGATGTAGGAGCCTTCTCGCAGCATATCCATGAAGCACCTCAGATTTCGAACCTCTTTGCTACTCCCTGTAATAAAGAAATAAAGGACCAAAAGCAACCAACTACCTAGAACAAGAGACCAAATTACCACAACTTACAGGATAAAATCGACTACAAGAGAACAAAGACACACAGTATGTTCTATTCAATTTCTTAAATAACAACACGTACAGAATATCAATTCATTGAAACGAAATTATTTATAAGGAGTGTTCAAGACTACTAACGCGTTATGCAGACGTCAACATGACAGTCATTTAAGTAGCACGGCCCTTGGAGCGTTAGTTGATTAATTTATTTTGGGGAGCTTTCGTATGTGTGCTCATTCCTCGACCACGCCTATAAAATTTCCATCTATGAACTGTTGTTTGCCTCCTTAGTGGGGCAAACCGAAGAATCCTGCTATAGTCAGAGGTCTGGACCTCAGTCTTGTATTCATTTCTATTTCCGGAAAACCACCATATTCCCTGCAGTGAGTTCGACCACTTCTGTAATCATATGATGCACATGGAAGTATTTAAATTCTAGATTTACTTTATTAAAACTTCTCTTAACGGACGATTTAGACGTAAAATAGGCGTGGTTTTAGGTTGGAATACCAACCCCTACGGTTCTCCACGATGAATATTCGTAATTGTTTATTCTTGCATGCTGTAGACAGCCGCGGAGTTATGCGTATATCTACTGTAGACTGTTTGTCGAAAAATCAAGCTTAAATATTTTGGAAAGTTTTATGTCCTTGTCAACTGAGTTAAAAGCCTTAGAGAAGTCGAGAAGAGCTAGGAGTGTAATTTATCTACTGTGCATCGCAATGCAAAGTCACCTGTAACCTTATGTAGAGTGGTACTAGTGCTGTGATTGCGTCGAAAACCTGACTAGCGTTCGTCAAGAATATGTTTGCAAGTAGATGGAATCTTGTTGCTGTGCAACATATTCTAGGACTTTTGAAAGCGCCGATAATGTATTCACTAGTTGATAATCAGTTGCGTCTTCAGATGGTAATTTTTTAGGGACCGGGTCGACAATGGAAGCTTTCCATCAGGAGGGATATGTGCGTTTCAGTAGATCAAATTATGTTAATTATTCTCTAAGTGAGTTCTAGTTCTATGTTGTCTTTCATTATGGACTTTGATATTATTCTAACTTCAGCGGAGTTTTGCTGTCTACAGCTCCATGTTTCTTCTGTCTGTCAGTTGTATGTCTAGAATTGATGAAATATACATCGAGTGAATCCAGGGGTACGTCATAACATGACTGCCTCTATGTTTATCTATTCCCGGGTTTCCTAGTTCATTCCACGCCAATGCAGAACGTAAATCTTACATAATTTATTATAATCTGAAAAAGAGTCACAACTCAAAATTTACCCTTTCGAATTAAGCAAAGTCAGGGCATTGTAAACCATTAGAAGTGTTTCCTGGCATGAATATATTCTATTTCCTGTTATAGCAAATTTGGACGTTGTAGAGGTCAAAATAAGCTATACTTTGGTGTTAAAATATCAAGAATACATTTTTTGAGTAGTAAATATTTCGTTCTCAGCCATCGATATTTGTTCACAATAGACATTATTATCAAGTCTCAATTATCCTCACTGCAAATTAGTTGCTACGATCAGTAAATTGTGTAAATTTTATGTAATGTTATTTTTTGTATGAACCGTAGATGTGATATTCCCATTCTTTTTATTTGTTAAGTATCAAGTTCATCGTATCCTCATATCATAACTACATTTTCAAATGTGAATGAAGCAACGCCCGCCATCACAATTGAAATCCCCGTTCCCCATTCACCTGAGAACGTGAATTTTAATTGTTCTTTATTTCACTTCATTTCCTAAAGTAAGTCATATATACATTTATTTCGAGTCAAATTTCTTGGTGATCAACAACAAGATCCTACATTTCTCGATCACAATAGTTAAACAAATTCTAAATTTCTTCAAAGAATTTGTTTTAAAGATTATACCTATACCTTCCATACCAATACCGAAATGGAACCCCTTCCTACTGTCATTTCAAATGTTATCGTATAACTCAAACTCTGTCCGGCTCCATGGCTAAATGGTTAGCTTTCTGGCCTTTGGTCACAGGGGTCCCGGGTTCGATTCCCGGCAGGGTCGGGAATTTTAACCATAATTGGTTAATTTCGCTGGTACGGGGGCTGGGTGTATGTGTCGTCTTCATCATCATTTCATCCTCATCACGACGCGCAGTCGCTTACGGTAGTCAAATCAAAAGATCTGCACCTGACGAGGCGAACTTGTCCTCGGACACTCCAGGCATTTCATTTACTCAAACTCTTGAAAGAAGTAGACACTAGTTTCAATATAAATCTTAATTACGGTAATTGATTGAGGACAAACCCTTTTATTACTCTTCGGTGTTTAGCCGGATCTCCTTCCATTTTATTTAATTCTTCACACTAATTTTCCTGAGTCTCTAACCTGATATTAAGGTCTATAATAAATCCCTGAGAAGTTTTGGGAATTCTTCTACATACCGATATAGATTCTTGCTATTATCATAGGAACATCCAGACTAATATCACTCAATGTTTCCGTGACATGGAGTAGAACCGTTCTTGATATTACATTTCCACACGACCCACTGAAAGGTTTGCTTGAATATGGAGGTCAGTTGCTCAAAATTATTTGTCACGTTGTAACTGAAAGTTATAATTATTGTATAATTATATACACTGTATAATTATATAAGTCTACAAATATTTAAATAGATGTGTACAGAGCAGTGCGAAGTGTCATGTGGAAGTTGTTTCCAACCAATTACCAGATCATGGAACTCATATTTCTATATTATATTCAACATAACGCTCTGCATAATATCTAGTTATTATCAGGTCTAGATCAACAGCTTATATACTCACATATACTGTATCTATATATATCCGAACACAATTTATTCCCTTCACTGTTGGTATTCTTTTATCCGCCACATCGGTCTACAAATGCAGTGGCTCACAGCTGTCTGGGTGATCCCGTGATCGATTCCCCCTTCAACTTAGGAATTCTCTACGGTGCGAGGGTTAGTGGCAGGGCTGACTCAGCGTCGGTAAGACAATTTCGATAGTCCATTGAAGGATATTTTAACATTTCATTTTGTATAAATGTATACTATGCTACATTTCTGATGCTCATCACTACGTATGGCTGAAATAGTTTCTCCAAACAACTTTTCATGGGTAACGTATCAGCGAATGAGGTATTTACTGTATACACACACACACACACACTGAATACATTTCAACGGATATACTGTATGTTCACTTAATGTGCTGTGTAGAGGAAGCATTTCAATCAGCGTTTGATTCTTTTGGGCACACTTTGCTAAATCAGTTATTAATGAATGAAGAGGTATACTCTTAGTAGTAAAGATCGGGTAAGTCTACGTATCACATACGTGCAACATCAATATAGTGTTGTACTTGGTTCGTTAGGTGATAGCGTTCTGTATCCTGGTATATCATGGACGGCTAGGGTAAAAATAATTTAACAACAGGAACATTTTTGTCATAGCGAAATATTCCTGTAAATATCATGAGAGAAGGTATTTAGTTGGATAAATATCTTATATTTTTTAAATATCAGCTCTTTTGATGTTTCAAGGAAATGTGTTTGGATATGATAATGAGTACGGACACTTTTATAATAGTTGACTCCCTTTTGCTCGTTGGGGACTCCACCACCAAACTCTCAATTTCTCTACATTAAAGTGCCCATTTGGAAAATTACTGTGACGAAACGGTACGTCGTACCGATAAAAGGATTGAACTACCAGACGGCCCATTTAGTCGCCTACATATTTTGTCTTATAATATTGTCTCGTATATTCTCGATTTGTAGCAAATATAGAGATAATCGTTTCGACCTGGTGTAAATTACGTACGTTTTTCACAAGAAGAGAAATTATTTTTATCACGTGATGGACACCTGTAGCCTTGAAACCTAGTAGGCGTATCGTGGTTGAAACGATCTACAGTTTGGTTCTTTTACAGTTTGTTGTATCTGCATCGGGTACACCTTGGATTGGTTTAGAATCTTAGATTGGGCTGAAATTTGAGTACAAGGTCCACATATTCCTTTCGTTTTCCAGTACTTACCCGGAAGCTATAATCATGCATTTTGCTCACTTATGACCCGCGGACGTGCCAATGTGCCTGCCGCATTTCACGATTATATCATTATTATATGTGCGCAAAACAGTAAAATTAATTATGGAAAATATACAAAATTGACGTAAAATCAGAAACTGGAATTCTATCTGAGGCATAAGAAATCATGATAAGAATAAAAATCGCGGGAACAAAGCTGTAGGTCTCTTCATGATGGGTTCAGAATGTATAGTCCATTTGGCGATAAGACTTACCGTTTAGCCATTAAAAACCTCGAAACGAGGATCTGAACCGTCATGAAAATTGCCTCCATATTTCGATAATTTTTGGAGGTAAAATGATAAACACTGGAAACTTTTGGGAATTTCTCCGTCGGTTGCAGGTCAAGAGCTATGACAGTGATTTTTTTTATTTTGTAGCACTGCAACATAGCGCCCGCATTTTGTTTTGGAGAGGGGGATTAAAAATTAAAAATTTGAACTTTTTGGAACTTTTCCGTAGGTTACAGGCTAATAGTTAACACTTTGCCAAATTTCAAGTTTCAAATTCATCTGGAAGTGGTCTAGCAATCATTCATGTCTGTCAATCAATCAGTCAGCCGTTCGGTTTTATATAATACAGATATGCGTTGTAGATGTGCACGTTTATAAGTGCTGCAGACATTCATTTGGAAGTATACTGTGGCGGAATGGCAGGTCGTATTGACAAACAGATTACGCCATCAGACGGCACTTTTAGTGGCCTACATGTTTGCTCCTAAGGTATTTTCTCCTATCTAGGCTATTTATGGCATATATACAGGTAAATATTTCGATTTAGGTCAAATTTCATACGCTGTACGCAAGTTGAGAAATTATTTCGCCAACTTATCAGACAGCTACAAACTTGAAACTTGGCAGGCGTATCGACTACGAAACGATCTGTAATTTTCGTTCTTTGACGTTTTGTTGTATCACAATTTGCTTCACCTTAGATTGTTTTAGAGACTTAGATTAGGCGGAAATTTGGGTAGTGTTTGCACACATTCCTTTGTTTTCCCATACCTTCATGGCAGCTAGAATAATGAAAGTTGGTTTACATAAGGCCAATAGACGTAGCAAGGGGCCTGTTGAATTTCGTGATGCTACCTGTCTTATAGGTGTTTCAAGCAGTGAAATAGTATGTAGAAAAGAAACAAAATTAACCCGAAATCGGAAAATGAAGCTCAATCTAAGATAGAAGGAGTCGAGATACAACAAAATGCCATAGGACCATTCTAGGGACCGAAAGTGCTACGCAATTTCGATAGAAATTACCGTTTAGGCACAGAATACCTCGAAACGTAGGACTGCACCGGCATAAAAATTGCACAAATATTTCGATATTTTCCGGAACTTTTTGGAATTTCTCCGTCGGTTACAGGGTAACAGCTATAATTTTCCCAAATTTCGATTTTTACAGCACCCGGAATATGCGTCTGCCATTTTGTGTTGGGGGGTAGGGCTCAAAATTAAATTTTGAACTTTTAGAAACTTTTACGCGGTATAGAAGATAATAGCTACCTGTTCGCCAAATATAAAGTTTCTAGCTCATTTGGACATGGGTAAACATTAATGTCATTGAGTGTGTGAGTGAGTGAGTTATCCTTCTGGCGTTATACAATAGAGACTCGCTTTTGCTCGTTGGAGGCTTCGAGGTCATTTCCAAAATTACTGTGGCGAAACGGTATGTCGCATAGACAAACGTACTGTGTCACCGGACCGGACATTTAGTGGCCTAAATGTCTGGTCCTACGATATTTTCTGGTATACTGCCGATTTATGTTATATAAGTAAACGTTTTCATCTAGGGCAAAACCGTACGTTTTTCACATGTTGAGAAATTATTTTAGTCCCTTGATAGACAGCTACGGTATTGAAACTTGGAAGGCGTATCGAGAATGAAAATATGTACAATTTTAGTTCTTTGACGTTTAGTCGTATCTCCATCGGGTACACCTTAGGTTAGTTTAGAAACTCAAATTAGTCTGAGATTTGAATACAGTTTCCACATTTTCCTATTGTTTTTCCATACTTACACATCACTTAGAATAATGCGATTTCATTTAAGAATGGCCTACCGGTGTGTCAATGGGCCTGCCGAATTTCGAGATTCTATCTGCCTTATAATGTGCCAAACAGTACAATTAATTAAGGAAGATGTTCAAAATTGTCGTAAAATCGGAAAATGCAGCTCTAACTAAGGCATAAGAGATCGAGATACGATGCAAATTCATAGCGACAAATTGTGTAGATGTCTTCACATTTAGTGCCTAATGTTTTGTTGATTCAGCGATACGACTTGCCGTGTAGCCACAAAATGCCTCGAAACGATAGTGTGCACCGTCAGGCTAAAAGCCCCCACGTTTCGGAAAGCTAAAAATTGGAACTTTTTGCTATTTCTCTGCCTGTTGCAGGCCAAGAGCTACTGCTTTTCGAATTTTCATTGTTCTAGCGCACATGGAAGTTCACGTCAGTTACTTTTTTTTGGAGGAATACTGGAAAGGGGTATGGAGGGGCGTGGGGTTAACTATCTATGTCATACTGGAAGCAGTGTTTTAATCTGCAAATATTGAAAAAATCATTGAATACACCCAGATAATAAAGGATCTTTATTTAGAATTCGACTGAGTTTTTCAAAATTTAGATGTTTTGGAATCTGATTCTCAAATCTTAATCATATCATATCACATTCAGTTGCGGCAAACAATATTGACTCTGGCCTACAAAGCGATTAATTGGCTTGAAATGTAATAAGGATCTAAAAATGCCTAAAATAATAACACGTATTACAGAGTGTAACAATAAGGTACGATCAAATTCAGGACACATCACTTACACGTAGGATAAGAAAATATAATACATGGACGTGGGTCTGGCAAGGCTTTATTTCAAAGTTAGAACTAATTTCCTGCAATTCTGTATAGTACTTTAATCATGGGAAACACACAGGAATAGAAACGCACACATGAAACACTTTCCTACATGAAACGTTCAAAATGCCCTCGGCTAGCATTGGTACTTGCATCAACGCGCCGTTGCATTGAATCAGCGCATCTGGGATACGAATTATTTACTCCGATAAACTTTGACAAAGACACTTTAACATTACAAACATAGGCCTATATTCATTAATTTGACCTTAGTTGTTTGCCTTCGTAATATAAATGATTTCTCAAACTAAACTTGATGTTCCATAACTCTACAATTCTATTAAAAAACTCTAGAATTATTTTAGCTTCATACTGGCTCTAATTGTAATCAGTATTTAAACATGACCAAGAAGACTCGCTCTTTTATAATAACGACTTCAAATTCCCTTGTCGTAGGCTCGAAGTAATGGAAGGAAACATTCTGAGTTGCGCCATTTCCTGTTAAATTTATGTTCTTCCTTTCACAAGATTTTAATTAATGAACATCAATCACGGAGCTTTCTTCAATAATGAACAATGCATTAGCACCCGCAAAGTCATGATTAATTGCGGTCATGAAGTGTCATATCTTTTGTGTGCATTGTAATTGCTCCGTTTCGTATTTCATTGCATCAAAATGGATTTGGCGAAGCTAAAAGTCTACTAATTATACTTTCTTTCAGCCCAATTGTAAGAAAAAATATATCTAATGGAACGTGTAATGATATGCTTCCTTATGGATTACTATTATTGGAAAACTATTATTTCAATTCTCTCGTCAGTAGAATGTGGGCTGTATGCATGAATGCACATACGTGACCGGCAACTCGTTTGAAATATTCTGCCTAAGGTAACTAGATGGAACATAATGCTGTGAAGACCGCTTCCAAATGTGCTACACTTCAAGTGGTATTCCCGAGAGCTTACGGTTGGCTAGCATATCAGTTGCCATTCTGAGAACCGGACGAGTTGGCCATGCGGTTAGAGGCGCGCGGCTGTGAGCATGCATCCGGGAGATAGCGGGTTCGAATACCACTGTCGGCAGCCCTGAAGATGGTTTTCCGTGGTTTCCCATTTTCACACCAGGCAAATGCTGGGGCTATACCTTAATTAAGGCCACGGCCGCTTCCTTCCAACTCCTAAGCCTTTCCTATCCCATCGTCGCCGTAAGATCTACCTGTGTCAGTGCGACGTAAAACCATTAGCAACAAAGCCATTCTGATATCATTACATCTTTTCATAGTTATTCTTCATCAATTTCCGATCTCTGTTGTCTCTACCTATTATAAATAGTTGATCTTAATTCCTTGAAGGTTAAGTTATTGCCCTCCTGATCACCCCCATGTGCATAGCATGTATCAATTATGAGTGGTATAATCTAGATGTATCATGAGATGCGAACAGTAGGCTTATGAACTTTCCCTAATCATCATTAAGGGGAAAATCGAAGGAAGAAGATCTATGGGAAGACGCAGGAATTCGTGGATCTATGCCGTTGGATCAGATGAAAATCATTTGAAAACTTTAGGGCCACTGATCAGTGGTTTATCATAATTCAATCGCCTATCTCCGAAGGAAGACGTACAGTAGTCCTAAGAATATGGCATAGGCCCACCTTCTTACTATGGAGATTGTGCTATATGTTTCTAGTTAATTTAGACTCGGATTCGCAAACCAATATTCGAGGCATGTAATGTTTTACTTCATAAGAACACTGAAATGTCATAGGGTTACTGATTTATTCTTACAAAGAATCATCCTCTGCTACAACATCATCAAAACATCACCATGACTACTATACTATTACTTTCATGGAGTCCATATTAAGTAGATAGCAAGAGTATGTTAACGTCCATGGAGGCTCAAACTCCTTAGCTGTGTAGCGAACAGGTACGGTCAGTTAGATAATTCTCCACACTCCCCACCTTGAGCCGTATCACGGTTGCTCAACTCCAATGGATGTACCAGTTGAATGGGTCTTCGAAATACTCTCCCCTCTTTGTCAGTCAGCTCACAGGACCTGATCTTCCCATCTCGTCCCATGATGAGTTTGGAGATTCTAGCTATCTTCCAAATTTGCCTTGGTAGTTTATCGTCGCTTAGTAGCGCCAGATCTCCATGTTGAAGAAGTGGACGATTCTGGTTCCGTTGCTGAACTTCATGGAAACGATTTAGATCCAATAGATACTCGTTCCTCCACTGCTTCCAAAATGTGTTCAGTGCAGACTGTTTTTCTATCCACATCTGATTCATTTCTTCCTTTGTTTTGTTACTATCTTCAACATTGGTCTTTCTGTCTGGTAGCCTTGTTGTGTTATCACCAATAAGAAAATGTGCTGGTGTCAGCGCACGATGCTGAGGATCGTTTTCCACATACGTCAAGGGTCTACTGTTGATTGTTGCTTCAATTCCGACGAGAACTGTGTAAATTTCTTCATCATCGAACCGCCTGCTTCCTAAGGCTTTCTTCAAACAGCTTTTCACTGTCTGTACCATTCTCTCCCAGAATCCTCCCCACCAAGCAGCGCGTTCGACTATATATTGCCAATGAATACTTTTACCATTCAAAAAATGCACAATGTCTTCTGTTTTCAGATTTTCCCATAATGTGCTAAGTTCTCTTTCAGCTTTCTTAAATGTTCGTGCGTTATCGGACCAAATTGTTCGACATAAACCTCTTCGTCCAATAAATCGCTGTAAGGCGTGAATGAATTTCTCCGTACTCATATCTGTCACAAGCTCCAAGTGTACAGCGCGTGTGACAGCGCATGTGAACAATGCAATGTATCTTTTCCGTAATATGCCTCCATTCTTGGAATATAACGGACCTGCGAAGTCCACACCAGTGGTCTCAAATGGTCTGCTAGTAGTTACGCGTTCTGCCGGAAGAGGGGGTTCAACTTCCGAAGCTGCCTTTGCTTTAAGTTTTTTGCACGGTAAGCACTGTCTAATGATTTTCTTGATGATCTGTCGTCCTCGAAGTATCCAAAAGTCTGTCCTTAAAATACTCAACAAAATTCGAGTTCCTACATGGAATTGGGTTTTATGTTCCTCTTCTACTAACAGTTTTGTGAAATGGTGGTCACCATTTAAAATAATGGGATGTTGCTCGTTTTCATCTAAACCGGCAAATTGTAAACGTCCACCAACTCTAAGAATGCCATGTTTGATGAATGGAGAAAAGTTTCTAATTTTGGACTGCTTGGGTAGTTCTGACCTTTTCTGTAGTGCTTCTATTTCTTCTGGGAACGATTCTCTCTGTGAATGTTTAATCCAAAACAGCTTTGCAGTTTGAATTTCGTCTAATTGTAGTGGGCCTAACGTTTTTTCTTGACAGCGTGTATTTCTTGTAAATCGCCAAATCCATGCTGTAATCCTGAGAACTTTGGTTAATCTGCTATATCTTGTAATATCGAAAATCGCTTCTGTCTGTTTAGCTGCGGTAGCATGGGAAACTGTTTTCTTTCGTTCTATTCCTGTTTTATCAAGTTCTGTTTGTGATATTTCAACTGATTTCGGCCAATACTCTTCTGGTTTTATAAGCCAGTCTGGACCATGCCACCATGAGTTACTTTCACGCAGTTGATTTGCTGTTAGCCTTCGTGTTATATGATCTGCAGGGTTTTCCTTGCCGGGGCAATGACGCCACTGTGTTGGGTGTGACCTTCGATGAATTTCATGTATTCTGTTCGAGACGAACACGTTCCATTCCGACGCGTTTCCTCTTATCCAGTGTAATACAATGGTTGAATCGGTCCAAAATTGGACGTGGTGTAGTTCCAAGTGTAGTTCACGTTTGACATACTCCGAAAGACGAACTGCTATGATAGCTCCCATGAGTTCTAGTCGTGGTAAGGATATTTTCTGAACTGGTGCGAGTCGATTTTTGGCTGTGATTAATTCGATCCTGACATGTTCGTTTATGGTCGTCTTGATGTAAACTGCTGCGCCATATATTCGTTCGCTGGCATCACTGAAAATGTGCAGTTCTCTGGTCTGGTCTTGCTTGATCCAAGATCCTATCCATCGTGGAATTTTAACTGTGTGTAAGCTTTTTAAACCTTCTAGCCAGTGGTTCCACTTCTGAACTAAATCATGTGGCAAAAGCTCATCCCAGTCGAGGTTTCTCAGCCAAGTTTCTTGGAAAATAATCTTTCCTGTAATTGTTGCTGGTGATAGGAGGCCTAATGGATCGTAGATTCTTGCTGCAGTCTTCAGAACAACTCTTTTAGTACAGGGCATGAGTGCTGCTGTACTTACGGTATTCTCGAGCGAGAAGTAGAATTCATCTGTATCCGTATCAGTTGGAATGCCTAAAATAAATGTATTTTGGTGGACCACTTCTTTCGTTTCTCGCCACATCTGGTTCATTGTTATTGAGTTTGATAACCATTTGGAAAGTGGAATGCTGATCTCATTGAAACAATTTTTCATCTCTGTATAAATGTCTATCAATTCTTCATCCGTGTCTCCGCCTGCTGCTAGATCGTCAACATACACGTTGTCTTCTAGAATTCTTAATGCGTTTGGATATTTGTCTTTCATCACCGTTGCTAGTTGTCTTAAAGTTGCTGTCAGCAAATACGGGCTGCATGTCAGCCCAAATGGGAGTCGACAGAAACGGTATATTGTGGTCTCATTGGTTCTCAGCCACCCTTCTTCTGAACGAATCATTTTAAACCAGAAAAAACGAGTGGAATCTCTGTCTTTCTCATTCAGAATCAACTGTAAAAAGCTCTGATTCCCGTCTGCTGCAATGTATTTGTTGAACGTTCGTAACCGAAGTAAGGTTGCTGTTGAATATGGATTCAGATTGGGGCCAGATTCTAAGTTGCTGTTCAAAGACAATTCGCCTTTCTCATGTGAAGAAGCGTCAAATACGATCCTCACTTTGGTTGTTTCATGATCATCTCGAATTACTGCATGATGTGGCATGAAGAATGTTTTTCCTCTTTGTGATTCCTCACTACAGAATTCAACTTGTTCGTTCTCAATGTGTTTCTGCATTGCTTGTACATAGCGTTCTTCGTATTTCTTATCTCTTGCAAATCGCTTCTTCAAACTATCGAAACGCTTTAATGCAATATTCCTGTTGTCATGTAGATTAGGTTCATCCTTTTTCCAAGGTAGGAATACTGTGCACCGTCTTTCAGTTATCGCAAATTGTTCATTGGTTGTTGTCAAGATCTTCTGTTCCTTGGCTGTGAATTTGCGAGTTTCATCATCCCTGATTCCGATGCTCTCTAGCTCCCAGAATCTCCTCAATAGGTTGTCTGTTTCTGAGTGAATGAAGTATGAATTTGTTTCTTTTATCGAAATCCCAGTGCGACTTCCAAATAGAATCCAACCAAAAATACTTCTGCGAATGGTGAGTGAGTCTGATAAGCGGATGATGTCATCTTGGAAGATACGTTCATGGTAATCAGCGCCAACTAATATTCCAATAGAGATGTTCTTCGATATTTCATCAGCATCTGCAAATTTTAAACTGCTGAATTGTTGCCTAATATCCATTGGAACTGGTCTCAGAGCTTGAAAAGTATGTGTAGCTTCTAAAGCTTCTATGTTGATTGCAGTTCCCGTGGCTGCTCCTGTAAGTTGAAATCGTACTCGGTTGCGTATTGTTGCTTTACCGTGATGTTCAAGTGTTGAAATAATTAAGGACTCTTTTCCAAAGTTTTCCAAGTTTAGTTTATCTGTTAGATCTTTGACGATATAACTGCGTTCACTTCCGGCATCAAGTAGTATTTTTGTCATATGCTGATTGCCGTTGCGATCAGAAATCCATACTAAAGCTGTGTTCAAAAACATCTCATGCAATTGTGTATTCTTTGTCTCTGCAGTATGGACAGCTGTAACAGTTGTTTCTTTCGTAAGTGACTCCCCTGTGGTTACTGCCGTTATTGTATCCAAGGATGACTTGCAAATGGATTTATGATGTCCTGTGTTATTACAGACTCGACATTTCTGATCTTTCTTTCTACAGTCTTTCATTTTGTGGTTTTTGCCTAAACAGATGAAGCATCGTACATCTTTCTTTAATTTTTCTGATCTGGCTGCAACTGAGACTATTTTATGGCATTCGTTACTCCAGTGGCCTCTTCTATCGCAAAAGGCGCATGTGATTGGGTTTGTTTTCATTTCATCGCTGTACGTTAGTTTAGGTGGATTATTTTGCTGTTCAGTATGCTTACTCTTTTTTATTTCTTTCTTGTATTGACTGGTGTGTAGATTCATTGTTGTAGAGAACTGTTCTCCTAAACTGTCACTGAACTCGTTCAACTTCTCTGATTTTTCTTTGCTGAGTACCCATTTGTCCAGGAAATTCATCAGGGCATCCAAGTTACCATCATCGCCCTGCGTAGTGTACCAGGCGAATTTTGTTTCATCTGGAAAGGCACGTAAAATATCTGCAGATAAAAAGGAACCAAGCAAGCAGGCATCAAACCCAAGTCCTTTAAGAGCTGCAATATTCATCTGGCAACTGTTATATATGCTTCTCAACTCGGTAGTAGTTGGATCTGAATGTTTTCTCAAGGTACGGAAGAAATCGATATGTTCCTGTTGCTGTAATTTAATGTTGTCGAAGCGTTCCTTCAGCTTCTGAAGTGCGATCTTGTAATTTTCCTCTGACATTTTCAGCCCACTGATGAGATGTCTGGCTTCTCCTTCTACCAAGTTCCATAGATACAGATGTTTGTCAACTGGCGTAATTGCCGAATTATTATGAATTGCTGATTCAAATTGCTGATAAAATCTTGGCCAGTCTGAAAAGGTGCCCATGAAAGGTTTAATTTCAAGCTTAGGTAAGCGTGGTCTCACGATTGCAGACTGAAGAACAGTTGTTTCATTCTTTGCGTTTGATTGCTGCTGGGGAAACCTAATTTCTGTGATCTTCTTGTTTGCTATTGCAATTAGTTTTCGGCCTTCTATTTGACGGTTTTCACACTCTTCTGCATCCCGTTCGTTCGCATCGTCTTCCTGGAACGCCTGTATCCGTTTCTGAATTTCGCTCAAATCTAGTAGTAGTTCGTGTAATCTTTGCGCTAATATTTCCATTTCGATGTCATCATATCCATCTTCGATCGCCTTCGTAGTCTTTGAACAAGTCTAGTTTCCGACGATCTGGTTGCTGTTCGAATGCGTCTTTCAGTTTGTAAAATGTTTGCATTTGAAACTGTAAACTGAGCAGTAGGTGCGTTAATATTCGTATTTTCCATGTTTCCCTGAACTGAATTATGCACGAATACCGTTAACGAAAATAACACACACTACGTACATGGACATTACCGTATTCCTGTCTTTAACCTATATCTGTACTGTAATTGGTATTTCACTGCAACCTGAAGTTACACTGCATTCGTAAACAGTCCGGGTTTCCGTATTATGTTTTTACGACAGTTAAATCTTAAGTGTTAGTTATAGTACTGATCCTGTCAACAGAGGCTTTACACACTTGTAATATTCACTGTTTTTGCGACGCACTTTGAAACGTACACTGATGTTTCGTAACACTTCAAATGAGTCTGTTCGTAATGTATATAATTACGTATATTCCTTCAAATGTATATCCGTTGCTTAAGAAATTGAATGTAAGTAGAGATCTTACTTGGGTTAGCTGGTTTCTTGTTGATACGGCGATGTTGCGTGATGCTGCTTACCGTTGTCTGTCCGCGTTTTTCTAGCCGCTAATCGTTCCATAAACGGGTTTCGGCACCATTATGTAATGTTTTACTTCATAAGAACACTGAAATGTCATAGGGTTACTGATTTATTCTTACAAAGAATCATCCTCTGCTACAACATCATCAAAACATCACCATGACTACTATACTATTACTTTCATGGAGTCCATATTAAGTATATAGCAAGAGTATGTTAACGTCCATGGAGGCTCAAACTCCTTAGCTGTGTAGCGAACAGGTACGGTCAGTTAGATAATTCTCCACAAGGCATGTATGTTATGTACCATCCCAGTATTCACCAGGATCTGATGTGGATAAGTATGAGATATAAGGAACTCTTGTGATTTTCAAAGCACTTCTCTAATGAGCTTTACTTCCAAAGGCTTAGAGCACCCTAATTCCATCCCTAAAACTAGCCTTCATTTGAGGCCCAGGCAAACTTGAACAGATAAGCGCAGCGACAACAGTCAGGGTTTAATTTACTCATGAATTACACTAGTGTCCAAAAGTTAAGCATAAGTTACGTATAAGCAGGGCAACATGAAATAGACCGGAAATCGCACTACATATGCACCTACAAACCTTACGTGTTCGCTCCGTATAGGAAAGGAGTGTTCCCTGCTTTGACTAGCGGCATAACCGCAAGGTAAACACAGCCAGTGCCTGCACCCTATATTCCTTCAATCGTGTTTGCCTTATTATAGTGTGTTGAGTGTAGCCTCGTGGTGAACGTGACAACATAATGGCACAACGACGCCATTTGGACACCGTTTTGCAGGGTAGAATACTCGGCCACCTGGAAGCAGGCCAGACACAGACCGAAGTCGCCGTATCCTTGAATGTGCCACAATGTGTCATTTGCAGGCTTTGGAGACGATTCCGAGACACAGGAGATGTTAGTCGTAGGCCAATACCAGGTCGACCAAGGGTAACCACCCACAGCAGGACCAATATCTGGCTTTAACCGCCCGACGGAATCGGAGTCCACCTGCAAGACAATTGTCGGCGGAGCTTGCAGCCGTCTCAGAGGTTGCCGTTGCCCGTTAAAACTGTGTACCGGAGGCTCAGAACAGTAGGGCTGTTTGTCCGAAGTACAGCGGTGTGCGCCCCACTCACTCCAGCATAGAGACGGGCACGTTTACTGTGGAGCCGTCAACATTGAAACTGGACCATGAATGAATGGAGGCATGTGCTCTTCACAGATGAATCCCCCTTCAGTTTGGATAACGATATCCGTCGAACATTAATCTGGAGAGAACCGGGTAACCTATACAACCGCAGGTATATCGTAGAACGGGGCCAGTATGGTGGTGGCGGCGTCATGGTGTTGAGCGGCAACATGTTGAATGGCCGTACGGACCTGCACATCTTCATGGGTGGTCCGAGGAACACTGATGACGCTCGGAGATACAGGGATGAGGTACTGCGACCTCATGTTCGACTCTTCAGTGATGCGGTTGGTCCAGATTTCGTCTTAATGGACGATAATGCCCGACCCCACGCGCTGTTCTGATGGATGATTTTCTGGCTGGGGAAGATATTCATCGCATGGACTGGCCAGCGAGGTCTGCAGATCTGAATCCTATAGAACATGCCTGGGATGCATTGGGGAGGCGAATTGCATCCCGTCAACCTCCACCAAGGTTCCTCCAAGACCTTCGCATTGCCCTTTCGGAGGAATGGAATCGATTACCACAAGAGCTATTGGACCATCTGGTAGAGAGCATGCCACGTCGCTGCGAAGCATGTGTGGCCGTTATGGGTAACCATACACCCTATTAACCGCATATTTTGTTGTGGAAGACATTTCCAAGTTCTGTTAGTTGTTGTCAAAGGTGTACCTTAGCTATCAGGACCTTTCTGACATTTCTTTGGGACAAGTCTGTGTGACATATGGTGTGTGAATCAGCTTCCGTTTGTTCAGCAAACCGTCTGACATTCCTATCATGCGGTATGGTCTCGTTTAGTGATTATGCTTAACTTTTGGACACTAGTGTAGAATCATGTAATAATGGTGATGTTATAGAGTTAATAACATTATTAATAATAATAATCATAATACAAAATTTCAAAGATCCCCCATCAACTGTCTAGGAAAGCCCCGGTGTCCGCTCTCATGAAGGGAGATGTACTAGAGAAATGAGGAGTGAAGTAGCTCCCCATTGATTTTTCCACCGAGCTAGAAGGACCTTCTGAGACGCATACACCTGCCGGCTCTACACGAGACACCTTCACATCATTCTCATCACAGAAACTGGTTGCACGAAGAAGGAGTATGCGATTGCCAATCATACCTCCCTCATTTTCATATTGTCGAAGCCAATGATGCCAAGAAGATTATTCAATGAAACTAATAAACTTACTCTAACCCATACCAGAACGAGGTTTCTTACAGTGTCAGTGTATCTACTGCTGCAATTCTTTCACTCTGTTAAATTCCAACACTATTGAGATTCGATCAACTCATTCCAAAGATACTTGAAGGTGCCGAAATACTTCAGCTTTGTGTAGGCAGATTTACTGGAGCTCCGGTGGGACAAATTTCTGGCACATCGTGGTATTCGAAAACAGTAAAAGCAGTTTATGGGGCGCACTATTTACTAAGGAGTGGGTGAATTCGAACATTAACTCACTCCAATGGTATTTGAAGGTGCTCAAAGAGCCTACGTCAGCCTCGTGTCGGTAAATATACTAGAGCTCCAGTAAGACAAATTTCTAGCACATCGTGGTCTTCAAAAACCGTAAAATCAATATATGAGACGCAAAAAACATAACATTTCTCCTGTTTGACTAAGTAGACTATCCAAAGGGCCAGTTCTGAAGCAGCCGGGCTGAGTGGCTCAAACGGTTGAAGCGCTGGCCTTCTGACCCCATCTTGGCAGGTTCGATCCTGGCTCAATCCGGTGCTCAAATACGTCAGCCTCGTGTCGGTAGATTTACTGCCACGTAAAAGAACTCCTGCGGGACTAAATTCCGGCACCTCGGCGTCTCCGTAAACCTTTAAAGTAGTCAGTGGGACGTAAAGCAAATGAACATTATTAGTTCTGAAGCAGACGTTTACGACAAAGATTCTATGTCTACGGCAATATACATTTAAGATGCAATTGAATCAAAACGTAGGCTACACATGTCTATTACACGTACTAAATAGAGACCGACACCTAGTCCTATTATTTTGCAATAGATTTTTCTTTATGCTCCTAATGCTCTCATTAGCACATGGAAGTGTTTTGATGATGAAAGGATGGGAAAGCGCTATTAAAGGGAATGTAGAGGCCACAGCTCCGCAATTTGCCTGGTGTAAAAAACGCGAGACCACTGAAAACTATCTTAAGGGCTATAGGTAATTCACTCATCAGTTATCTTATTATTGTTATAAATTTACTTGGAGGCGTTTATTGTCACTTTTTACCAATTTATGGTAAATTAATTTATCATTCAGTGGCTTGGTATGTAAACATGAAGGCCGTTTTCCACGGAGTATAAAACAGTAGCACATATCATCGAATGTGAAATCATGGTACAGGATACCGTAACCATAAAATTGCAGTCGATCGCTGACGTCCTTACGGGGAACATTAAACAGTACACAGTACAATATCGTGGCAGTAGGAGCAAGGTTTTCTATTCCAACAGGACAAGGCTCACAAGGAAATTTTCACACCCATCATCCCTAAACCTACCTTGAAACTCTGACGACATAACCGATGTCATTCAAGAAGACCACGTGCAAAAGTTCACCTGCATCTTTCCACTGCAAGGCCCCAAAATCATAACTGGAAACCTACGTTGCCAGACGTAACGTGGTGCAGATGGATATCCCTGCCTCACTGGTGAATTGTCTGGAGTGAGAGAACGATGTACAGGAAACTCCCTCACTCTCTCTCACGTCCCAAGTTATCAAGGAAGCATGAACTGGGAACAGGAGTGACTTGTATCAATTCAATGATAAAAACGTAATTACTGTTGGCAAACATGTACAAAGAGTAATAATTTCTTTGTCACTCAGTTCTTCATATCCTTTATGCGTCGTTTCTATACTATATTTGAGGAGCACTACAAATTCAGGAGTCTGTTATCTTGTGCATCAGGTTGCAACCAAGAATAATTTATCATTTCCCGAGATGAAAGTTGAAAATGCATAAAGGATTGCAATATAATTATTGTATACCCAATGAAAAGTTCTGTGACAATATCACGGCGAGAGAATATATTCTTCTGACAAGTGGCGGTCCTCCCCTGCAAACCATGTGACCTTGCCGCGGTGGGGAGGCTTGCGTGTCTAAATGCAGCAGATAGCTGAGCTGCACTTGCAACCATATCAGATGGGTATCTGTTGATAGACCAGACTAACGAAAGGTTAAAAAAAGGCGGGGGGGGATGTTGTAGCAGCCGTTAGGAAGATGCAAGGGCAGAAGTCTAGATGATTGACTGATATGCCCTTGTAATAATACTCAACATGACTTAGCAGTGTTGATATTGTTACACGGTTGAAAGCAACGGGAAACTACTAACTCCCATGGACATGCAGCTCTGTCTGTATGAATGATATACTGATGACGGCCTCCTCCCGGGTAAAATATTCCGGAGGTAAAATAGTCCCCCCTTCGGATCTCCGAGTGGGACTACACGACAGGGGCCAATCCTTAGAAAGATGGATACTGATATTCTGTGAGTCGGACCGTGAAATGTTGTAGGTTTGAATCGTTGTGGTAGGTTAGAGAATCTGAAAAGGGAGATGGATATACTAAAGTTAGACGTAGTTGGTATAAGTGAAGTACGTTGGTAGGAAGAGCAGGACTTTTGCTCAGGTGAGTACAGAATTATCAACACAAATTCAAGCAGGGGAAATGCAGGAGTTTCTTTGCTAATGAATAAGAAAATAGGGTAACCGGTAAGCTACTACGACCAGCATAGTGAAAGGATTGTTTTTGTCAAGATATACACCAAACCAACGCCCACCCAAGAGTGCAGGTCTATATGCCTATTAGTTCAGCAGATGATGAAGAATTCGAAAGAATATATGAAGAGATAGAATATTTAATATAATATGTAAAATGTGACGAGATTTTAATTGTGATGGGAGACTGGAATGCAGTGGCAGGCCAAGGAAGAGAAGGAGAATTCGAATTGGGACAGAAGAATGAAAGATGAAGTCGGCTTGTTGAATTCTGCACCGATCATAATTTAGTCCTTGCTAATTCTTGGTTCAAACACCACAAAATATGGCTGTATACGTGGACGCGACCTGGAGACAATGGATGGTATCAAATAGACTTCATTATGTTTAGGCAGAGATTCAGAAACCAGGTGCTGAATTGCAAAAATTTCCTAGGAGCAGACGTGGACTCTGACCACAACTTGTTGATCATGAATTGCCACATAAAGCTGAAGAAGTTGAAGAAAGAAATGCAAGGAGATGGGACTAAACAAAGTGAAAAAGAGAGAGTGAGGAACTGTTTCAAGGAACATGATGCACAATGACTAAATTAAAAGGCTGAAGGAAGGATGGACAGACGTGAATAATAGGATCAGTAATGCTGCTGTAGAAATGTTATGAAGAAAGGAAAGATCAACTATGAATCAATGGATAACTCAGGAGATTCTAGACCTGATTGATGAACGAAGAAAGTACAAGAATGCAAAAAAATGAGGAAACGGGGAAAAGGCACTTAGATTTGATTGCATTTCCTCTGAATTACTGACTGTCTTAGGAGAAACCAGCATGGTGAGGTTATTCCATTTAGTGTGTAAGATGTATGAGGCAGGAGAAGTGCCACCCAATTTTCGGCAAAATGTTGTTTTACCTATTCCCAAGAAAGCCGGTGCTGATAAGTGTAATAACTACCGCACCATTCGTTTAGTATCTCACGCCTTATAAATTTTAACACGTATTATTTTCAGAAGAATGGAAAGAAAGTTGAAACTAAGTTCGGAGAAGTTCCATTTGGCTTCAGAGTAAATGTAGGAACGCGTGAAGCAATCCTGGCTTTACGTTTGATATTAGAGGATTGAATTAAGTAAGACAAGCCCACATGCATGGCGTTCGTAGATCTCGATACATTTCTGAATGGTATGGACAGAGTATTGGGTAAAGAGTACAAGATGAAAATAAATAAGTTCCAATAAATGAGTAATGGAGTGCAGTCGAACGAGGTCAGGTGATGCAGTTAATATTAGATTAGGAAATGAAGTCTTAAAGGAAGTGGATGAATATTGTTACTTGTGTAGTAAAATAACTAAAAATGGCAGAAGTAAGGAGGACATAAAATGCTGAGTAGCACAAGCAAAGAATGCCTTTCTTTAGAAAAGGAATTTGCTCATTTCCAACATTGATATAGGTATTCTAATAATGTTCTTGAAGACTTTCGTCGGAGCGTGGCACTGTATAGAAGTGAAACATGGGCGATATCTATTTGAGAAAGTCAGAGGATCGAATCTTTTGAAATGTGGTGATACAGAAGAATGCTGACTGAATCGAATTGGTGAGAGGAGATTGATTTGGCTAAATTTGACTAGAAGAAGATATAGAATAACAGGACACACCTTAAGACACCCAGGACTTGTGCAGTTGGTTTTTGAGGGAAATGCAGGCGGTAAGAACGGTATACGTAGACAAAGGTACGAGTATGACAAGCAGATAAGAGCAGATGTAGGATGCAGCAGTTACGTAGCATAGGATGGCGTGGAGAACTGCATCAAACCGGTCTATGGACTGATGACTCAAACAACAACAAGTAGCGGTACAGGGTTTTCTGCTGTCGAAATAACAAATCATCAAACAGTAGCAGGAGGAATCTGGAGCACTTCGATGGTCTTGTCAGGAGGATATCTTCAGTATAAGTTGTACCACTGTACGTTGCCGGTGAATTAAATGCCTGAGCACAGTCTTTCTCAGAGAAAGGGAAGAAGACCTCTTCAGACCATTGCTTCACTTTTTCTTTCTCTTTGGTTCATGATTTTGTATCAGTAACAATGATAATGTCGGCTTGAATCATCTATTTGGACATTAATGGACCAAACGTTCTTGTCAACTCCTGTAGGTCAACAATTGCTGTAAGCATCAAGGTTCGTCCATTCTTATTGTGGGCATTATAGTGTAGAAATGTGCTAGTGCACTAAATCATTAATCTAGTTTGACAATTCTCCCCTCTCCCAACTAAAGGCAGGGTCCGCTTGGATCGATTTCTTTGTTGAAATTCATTTCGGTCTGCGTTGTAGATAGAGAAGGATGTGTAATGTATAGTTCGCTCCCTGGCAGTCTCGAGAAATGTCTCTGCAGCGTTTTACTTTCTACTTCGTAGTGAACATGGGAGCGAGGTATGAAATATTTTTTTCTTTTATTTCTCTAATTTGGTTTGCTATTTCTAAAAATGACTTTTCCAACAGTGTGATGAGCAGAAATCCCTATCGTCCTTGAGAAGTTTTCAGGCCCACAGTGAAAAGTCTTCCTCACTCACATTGTTATTTTTAAATAAAAATGTCGTATGGCTTTTAGTGCCGGGAGTCTCCAAAAACTTCGGCTCGCCAGACGCAGATCTTTTGATTTGACTCCCGTAGCTGACCTGCGCGTCGTGATGAGGATGAAATGATGATGAAGACGACACGTACACACAGCCCCAGTGCCGGCGGAATTAACCAATGATGGGTAAAGTTCCCGAACCTGCCGGGAAACGAACCCAGGACCCCTGTGACTAAAGGCCAGCACGCTAACCATTTAGCCATGGAGCCGGGCATTGTTTTTGTTGATCTCCTATGATGTTAAAGACGATAAAATAATTTTTCGTGCATACTTGTTAATATTATTTTTTATGTGCAGGTATATTTATACGTTTTTCTTTCACAAATACATTTCCCGCTCTGATGTCATGTGACGGAAGTTCGTGTAAATGTATGATACTGCGTGTCGCCTTTTACCGCCTTCATTTAGTCAGAATTTTATAGTTTTTATCTAGTAATCAAAAATTATACCTTCATTTATTCTTTACAGGGCATGTAACAGATTGAGATGGACCATATGCTGTGTGACTGACGTGCCTTGTCATTGCATTCTGGAGTTTCACTGACTGATCCGAAGTTCGAAACTGGGTTTGCATCCTTACCTGGGACAGGAGTATGGTGGTATCACCAACGCTTGAATTGCAATCACTTCCCTCACATACTTCGAGAGTTGTCTACTGATACCGATCCACATCTACAATTCTTCTCAATCAGTCCATTAATGGAGCGTCCTATTCCTGTTCTTTTGTTTTGTTGTTTTTTCCTGAAGACGAAGCACCTGTCTTCTGTGGTGTTCATTGTGAAATTTGCACTGTCCTAAGCAACCAGAAAAATCTTACTGAATTTTCATTCAATAACCGTCTACGTGTATTACTGAACACGAATCATGCTTTTCTGCTAGTCGCTAAATTCCTGTCTTGCCCACGGTAAGAGCTTTAAAATCCAACCCGTTGTGGCTAGCTGAACGCGTAGTTCAGGGGTTTATTAGTATTTTCTTGCTAGTGGATTATCGTCGTACTAACGCATCAAAGGGTTTCGGCGACGGAAGGAGGAGAAAGGACTAGGATTGGGAAGGTAGCGGCCGTGGCCTTAATTAAGGTACAGTCCCAGCAATTGCCCGGTGTGAAAATGGGAATCCACGGAGAACCATCTTCAGGGCTGCAGACGAGATTCGAACCCACCATCTCTCGAATGCAAGTTCACAGCTACGCGACCCTAACTACACGGCCAACTCGCTCAGTTCTGAGGTTTATTTCGGGGCCTTGCCGTAGAAACAAACAGCTAAGGTTTTACACGTGCTCTTATCGCAGCTCCATCGAGCTCGATAGCTTCAGTCGCTTAAGTGCGCCCAATATCCGGTAATCGGGAGGTAATGTATTCGATCCCCACTGTCGGCAGCCCTGAAGATGGTTTTTAGTGGTTTCCCATTTTCACACCAGGCAAATGCTGGGGCTGTAAATTAATTAAGGCCACGGCTGCTTCCTTCCCATTCCTAGGCCTTTCCTATTCCATCGTCGCCATAAGACATATCTGTGTCGGTGCGACGTAAAGAAAATAGCAAAAAAAAGAAATATCGCAGCTCATCGATTACGTCACCATTGATTCAAAGTAGGTTTCGACATGAAGGGGGTGAGACTTCGTTTGTGATCTACTTTTGCAACCTAAAACGCTTTCATATGTATTTGGCATTGTCTCTAGCCAGCACAATCACCGGCACTGCAATTTCATCGTGCATATGTGTACACAGACTGGACATCAAGCCAAACTTGCTGAAATAAACTTGGCTGTATATTTGTCTTGTGTCTGAATGGCCAGTCAGCCTCGGTAACAGTTTCGAGTGTCAACCGACAGGTCGCAGCAGAGTTGGATTGCTTTACCGCGGTTTGAATATGTAATTCCGGTGGAATCTTTGTGCCTTTCCTGTAGTGTTGCCATGTGCTTTTGAGAGAGTAGGAATTGACTAGGCGGGTAATATGGCGTTTTGACGTTATCGGAGAAAATTATCCCGATTCAAATTGTTCATCTTGTCATAACTCACGTATGGCGCGGTATTATTTCATTACTTAATTTTGCTGCCTATGCGAGCAATGATATATGTTTATTGCGATACATCAATCACATTTCATATCGGTTGTTTACTCTGATGTTTTCTTGGTGTCTGATACAAGTCTGGTGGCCTTTCCGTTCATACTTTATTGTTTTCTCATTCTACTAGGGACGGTCTTAGCAGTTATTTTTGATTAACGTTTATAACCGGAGCGGTTACACAAAAATACTCGATAACGTTAACGGTTAAAAATAACCTCTAGTGCCGAAATGAGTGCCTGAGATGGTTGAGGCGCTGGCCTTATGACCCCAACTTAGCAGGTTCGATTGTGGCTCAGTCCGGTGGTATTTGAATACGCCAGCCTGGTGTCGGTAGATTTACTAGCACGAAAAAGAACTCCTGCGGGACTAAATTCCGGCACCTCGTCTTCTCCAAAAACCGTAAAAGTAGTAAGTGGGGCGTAAAGTCAATAGAAGTATTATTATTATTATTATTATTATTATTATTATTATTATTATTATTATTATTATTATTATACCCCTAGTACAAGATGGGTACCTAATATTCTCTGCACAAAGGAAATATGGTGCCAGCCCTGTAGTCTCGGGGTGGCGTGCCGGCCTGGTCAGCGATTTTCAACTGCATCTGAGGACTGCTTCTAGAGGTCCACGTGTTTATACTGTACACTTGAGAAGCTACCTGACGGCCTCGGTCAAGAAAGCCGAGAATAACTACTGGGAGGATTCGTTACGCTGACCACGCGTCACCTCATAATCTGCAGACATATGGGGGGGAGGAGCGGTCGCTTTTTAGGCCAAATGCCCTTCGAAGCAGAAAGCATTAGGGAAGTATATTATGTGTACCAACCGCAGGGTTGACGTAAGGAGCGTAAGTTAAGTCATAATTCCCTTTTATGTAAACAACACTCGACCGCAGATAGGCCTACTTCACAAACGGAAAAATACATGAAGTCGGTCAGTTTAAGAATCACGAAAAATTACCTCCAAATAACAGAAGGATACTGTAAATGAATTTAAAATACATGCTTAAATAACGTTATAGAAAAGCCACGGCAAGTGTTTAACAGAAGCATGAACAAGGAACACAACAAACAATTAATCCACCATCATTTAAGAATACTGTTAATTACAAGCTGAAATAACTTGCATAAATTCTTATTACTGTGATGGAAACTGGCAGCGAGTACGCCGCACGGCTTTGCCCACTTCATAATTCCCGTAACTCTTAAACACGTCTACGATTCAGTACTGATTACTTGAAGCGGCTACTGGTAAATAGCGTGCAGGACCGCGCGGTGCCCTCGATAACCAAGTACACACGAATATTGCCGAGCCGCTGTTATTTCAGTAACTGAGTATCTCCTGTAATCGTTACGGGCCCCAAGTGCGTACTGGTAATAGATCCTTGTTAAGTTATTTACCAACCATAATTTTCATGAAATATCACTTTCTGTCTGTAACGTTTGCAAGGTAGACGCAAGTAGGGCAAGTTAAGCTTCGTAATTTTCTCTTACGTAATATTTTCTCCGTCTCCATTGTACAACCGATATCCATGGAGAAATATACTAAGTCGATCACTTTAAAAAAGAACGAAAGTACCAAAAAAGGAATCCTACTTATTAACAGAGAACTGTACTGTAAAATGAATGTAAAAGCCACATATAAACAACTATTTAGAGAAAAGCTGAGGCAAGTGCTGAATAGGAACTGGATATTTTATCAATACGGCAATTACAATAACTAAAAATACAACAGAATATTACCCTAAATAATGAAGAATGAAAATGAAAAACCTACAGCCTGTTTTCCAGTCATTGGCCTGGTCAGGGATGTAATGAATGAAGCAGATATAGGCCGTTAGTACGATGGGATCGCCACTCCCAAAGTGACTTATTAATCAATGATAGATGCAATGAAATGAGAATGGAGAGTGTTGCTGGAATGAAAGGTGACAAGGAAAACCGGAGTACCCGGAGAAAAACCTGTCCCGCCTCCGCTTCGTCCAGCACAAATCTCACATGGAGTGACCTGGATTTCAACCACGGTATCCAGCGGTGAGAGGCCGACGCGCTGCCGTCTGAGCCACGGACGCTCTCACCCTAAATAATATAAGAGGCAAATGAATGCAAAATACAAGATTAAGTAAATATTCAGAGAAACAATAAAATCTTGCTTCACGTCACACCGACAATGGCGACGATGGGATAGGGAAGAGCTACGAGTGGGAAGAAAGCGGCCGTCGTCTTAATTAAGGTACAGCCCCAGCATTTGTCTGGTGTGAAAGTGGGAAGCCACGGAAAACCATCTTCAAGGCTGCCGACAGTGGGGTGTGAACCCACTATCTCCCGAATACAAGCTGATAGCTACGTGGACTAAGCCACGCGGCCACTTGCTCCATACATATTTAGAGAAAAGCCAAGGGAACTGCTAAATAGGAACTTCAATTTTTAATAATACACCAGGTAGTAACAAAAATACAACAAACTGAACTCCACATAAATGGCCTATAAGAATAATATAAATGAATACAAAATGCATGCTTAAATAACTGTACTATTTTTCCAAACATTGGCCCGTTTCTCTGCGGAGTCGGGTATGTTCTTTTACAATTTTGCTTTAGGTCGCACCGCCAGAGATAAGTCTTAATGCTAAGATGGGATAGGGAAGAGCTAGGAGTTGGAAGGTAGCGGCCGTGGCCTGGTGTGAAAATGGGAAACCACGCAAAACCATATTCAGGGCTGCCGAGAGTGGGGTTCGAAAGCACTATCTTCCGAATGTTGCAAGCTCACAGCTGTGCGCCCCTAACCTTACGGCCAGCTCGCCCGCTGGGGTCAAGTATGAAGTGAGAAGAAGCTTCGTAGCAAATTTTACGACCGGATGCCCTTCCCGACGTCAAACTCATCAGAGGACTTAATAAAATGGCGTATGGCTTTTAGTACCGGGGTGCCAGGATCAGGTCTTTTGAATTGACACCCGTAGGCGACCTGCGCGTCGTGATAAAGATGAAATGATGAATACGTCACATACACCCAGCCCCCGTGCCAGTGGAATTAACTAATTACGGCTAACTCGCCCCGTAGGGTCAGGTATGTAGTGAGATGAAGCTTCGTAGCATTTTTTACGATCGGATGCCCTTCCTGGTGTCAAACTCATCAGAGGACTTAATGAGAGTTTCGATATTTACACGTAATATCAGCAGATAATAAAAATATACCGAGCGAGATAGCTACTTGGTTTAGGGCATGTAGTCGGCAGATTGAGAGTTCGAACCCCACTGTCGGCATTTCTGAAAATGGTTTCTCGTGCTTTCCCATTTTCACACCAAACAAGTTAAGGCCACGGTCACATCCTTCCCAGTCCTAGCTCTGCCCTATTCCATTGTCGCCATAACACCTGTCTGTGTCGGTGCGGCGTAACACATGTCCAGTAATATTATTAATAATAATAATAATAATAATAATAATAATAATAATAATAATAATAATAATAATAATATAATTCTATGTTCTAATCTTTCTTCAACTCTGATAGGTTTTTGAGAGACACTGGGGTTGCGGTATTTCATCCTGAAAAGTGGTTCTTTTCTTCTTTAATTTATTGGCATGAGTCTCTTAAATTGGATTCCGCAACACTGAGCAAAGAGAGGCAGAGAGATACAAAACTTATAGAACACTTATGCACTTTACCCACATTTACCTTGCCTGCTTACATTAAAGAGTATGAACACAAAATTGGTTTACTTAAAAAATACTTATCTCGACTGCTGGCACTGCTATTTTTTAATTAATTGTTGGATGAATCTTTTCCACGAGCTTTTTCAAATTTGATATGGAAAACTTGCAAGACCATTTCTTCCCGCACACAGAAATCGTCTTTGCCCTCTTCATAACGTTGACGATATAAATGCATGGTTGCAATTCAATACTGATCAGTAAATTCCGCGTTTAGAGTAAAATACTAGAGGCGGTTACTGCTGGGGAGTATGGCCGGTGTTAACCGAGTTCACCCGAGTATTACCGAGTTGCAGATATTTCAGTAACTGGATGTCTCCTGTAACCGTTACATGCTGTAACCGTTACAAGCGCGTACTTGTTAAATGTACTCGTTACGTTATTTACCAGCCATCACTACATTCTACTCGGAGCCTTAAGTATGCGCATATTTAATTTATCTGAAAACGGGATTTTGTTTTTACCATGCCAATCCCCGTTCCACTTGAACTCACCTGTTCTCAGCTTTATACATTTGATTGTATAATCATCTGGCTATTCCTTGATGAGTAGAATGGACTACGTTTCCATTGTTACTATGAATGAGTGTAAGTTGTATAAATGAAATGTTTAGTCTCATGCACAGTTCAAAAAATTTACGGGAACATGTTTTTGAACGTATGCCATGCTCCACAAAACAATACCTCACACCAGGTATAATACCAACTAAACTTTTATTCTTTACCGTTGAAGTATACAAAAGGACATCGATGAATTCGGGTTCATTTTCAGAACACAAGCGGAAATGTACAAATAGGAGCGAAAACAAAGTGACAACAGTCCTCTAGGGTGGATTTTATCATAGATTGAGAGCTTCAGTGTGGCGTATGTCCTCCACGACCATTTATTATTTTTTTTTCTATTTGCTTTACGTCGCACCGACACAGATAGGTCTTATGGCGACGATGGGACAAGGAATGGCTAGGAGTGAGAAGGAAGCGGCCGTGGCCTTAATTAAGGTACAGCCCCAGCATTTGCCTGGTGTGAAAATGGGAAACCACGGAAAACCATTTTCAGGGCTGCCGACAGTGGGGTTCGAACCTACTATCTCCCGAATACTGGATACTGGCCGCACTTAAGCGACTGCAGCTATCGAGCTCGGTACCATTTATCATAGCTTGGCACCTATGTGGCATGCTCTGTATAAGTCGACGGAGGTCACGTCGCGGTATCAGGTCCCATTCTTCAATGAGAGACTCTTCGAGGTCTTGGAGAGTCTTGTGGTGGAACAGTACACCCACGAACACTACTATCAAGCCTATCCCACACATGATCGATGGTATTAAGGTCGGGACTCACTGCTGGCCATTTTATCACTTGAATGTCCACTTCTCGCAAGACAGCTCTGGTGATGTGCGCTACATGGCCCTGGCATTGTCGTGCATGAGTACGAATGCAGGCCCAACACCGTAAGCAGCAACCAACACATGCTGCAGCAGTATATGCTTGATGTACCCTGCAGCAGTAAGATTACCACGGACGACGACAAGATCCGTACGGCCATCAATACTGATGCCACCCCACGTCAGAGATCCTTGTCCGAATCGGTCGCCTTCCTGGACAACATTTGGCATGTATTGCTCACCACGGCGTCTCCATATACTTTGACGTCCATCACGGTGTATTAGAGGAAATCTGAACTCGTCTGTGAACAACACAGGTCTTCATTGGCCAAGTTGCCAGTTGACGTGGATACGGGCAAACAGAAGAAGAGCTGCGCGATGTTGCTGCATTAAACGTGACACTCGAACAGGCCGTCTGGGTCGTAAGGTCACTTCTCTTAACCTGTCCCATACTGTCTGGTCAGATACTGTGACTCCAGTGACCATCCTGAGGTCTTGTTGCAGTTTTCTGGCAGTTGCTGAACGACGCCGCAACGCACAGGTGGTCAGATATCGGTCATCCTGTAGGGTTGTAATGCGTCCACGCCCTTGTCCAACCCTCCTTGACAACTGGCATGTCTCATTGTAGCGATTCCACAAGCGTTGAAAAACTGACGGAGAAACATTGTGATCCACAGCAACACGACGAAAAGTCCATCCTTAATGGTTCAGAGTGACGGCCCTTCCTACTTGAACCTCGTTAAGATGTCTTATGGGATGTGCTGGTTTACGTAAAACGTGCTCAAATAACCGCAGTAGTCTGTGTACCTCACAACGATACACGGACACACCGCTATTCACTTTGTTTTGAGGGGTCACCTGATATTTTAATGCATGGCTACGCCTACAAATGGAGTATAAATTCGATTTGACATACCCTGAGTAGCTAAGGTCTCAAAGTATGCTGTATGACCAATGGAACCCCATCTACCAAATTAACGTTCACATACCAGACGTTACAAAACATGTTCCCCTCATTTTTATGAACTGTGTATATACATGTCTCAGCCGGCCCCGTGGTGTAGAGGTAGCGTGCCTGCCTCTCACCCGGAGGCCCCGAGTTCGATTCCCGGCCAGGTCAGGGATTTGAACCTGTACCTGAGGGCTGGTTCGAGGTCCACTCAGCCTACGTGATTAGAATTGAGGAGCTATCTGACGGTGAGATAGCGGCCCCGTTCTAAGAAGCCAAGAATAACGGCCAAGAGGATTCGTCGTGCCGACCACACGACACCTCGTAATCTGCAGGCCTTCGGGCTGAGCAGCGGTCGCTTGGTAGGCCAAGGCCCTTCAAGGGCTGTAGTGCCATGGGGTTTGGTTTGGTTTTTATATGCATGTCTCTCTCTCTCTCTCGGCCAGATCTATGAGTCACACGGCTTATGATTCTACGGTAATATTATCTTGCTGAAATATTTAGTTTGGTTTCTTGTGATATGGCTTCGAAGTAAATAGCAAGAGATTGTTTGCTATACGTATTGGTGACACTTGATCGACAAGATAAGATTTTATAACGGTGGTGTCTTAGGAAGACATTTTTGGAATGTACTTATCCACTGCGCGACCTATTCTGGGATTCATTATGAGAGATAACTATTCGCAGTATGATGCCGAAGGAGCATTTCCCCTGTTATTTGACAGCACTGATTACTATGTGTGAATGTTCGTTATTGTGTGGGGAAGTGTGTGCCACAGTTCATCGCCAAGCCTTATTTGTTAAAGTTATGGAAGGTATTAAACTCAAATTGTTTGTTTCTTTTCTTTTCGGCTCTGCAAGTCACCATTTTCCTATATTTGAGTTCTGTATCAGACACCGGGAAACAGTTCATTTTGCTTCGTCTCCCTTTTATGCGTCCACCATTTTTCATTTTATATGTTCCTTGTACCACCATCATCTTCCACCTCCTTTTGTTGCGTCATTCTTGTCTCGAGATAAATTCTTCTTAATTATGCTTCTCTTTGGGAGGGTTATTGTCATGGAAGAGTAGAGTCATGTGACGTCACAGGACCGTTGCGAGTATCTCGTCCGTTCTTCCGATTCATTGTGGATATTTGGTTGTGTGTGTTGAGATTATCGGCCGCGGTTGCTAGGATATGTTGTAATAAATGGTTACTCGATCTCCCGATATCTTTGGTAACACAAGGCTTTGTTGGGGAGGAAATACGTCGTATTTCAAAAGTATGTATTGCCATTTTTCCACATTTATGTTTATTCACGTCGTCTATCCTTCCATTCAGCTTTTGAACAAATTTAGACCTTTATTTTCAAATTTAATTTATTAGATTGGCCCTTAGTAGCTAGATGAGCCCATTCACAACAGTAAGGACTGCCGAGTCAATATTCACGTAATACCAGCGTGTCCTTATTGATATTTTCTTACTTATATTTACCAGCGATTTCCATTGCATCTTTGACTCTGCATATTTTATTATCTTCGTGCCATTTACCTAACATCGACTTTTATTTAGTTTGTTAAATATTATGTGTGAGTTATGCTGCTGTTTAATGGGTATGGGGACGTTTCTACGCTAACAGACGTCCCATGATCCTCTGAGAATGGATACGGTACTGGCAAAAATGCCTGCCCTACTGTGTTACCAGGTGGAATGGGCATGGAACTCCATTCTACGACATTACAGTATATTTGTCATCTCTGCGTACTTTTTCAAAACAAGATAACTTGTAGTGTTATATTACACTTTATACTGTGGCGTTAATCCTGGACACACCAAACCCCCCCCCCCCCCCCGGTTTATGAGGAACCCGACCGACACGGACTGATCTTTTCATTTCAAAATCTACACGCATTAGTGCCTTGGCCTGCATGGATTTTACTCTTGATGGGTGCATGGAGTATTGAAAAGGATTTTTGACACTCCTCAGAGACTCCAAACCCGTACAATCCGTCAGAAACCTAGAGTGTCATGCATCAACAGTTTCTTCTTTATAGTTGTTATGCTAGTCATTTCTAATTCCTTCCAATTTTCATATCACCCACTTTAGTAGTCAAGTGGCTAAGTCAACTCCACAAAGGGACTCTGAAGCATTGTCCTTCCTGCCCCTATATTCGAAATCGCACTTATCGGACTGACAGCGACTATCTCGAGTATGGGTATCTGGGTAACATTTCTTTGGAAATATTAGAATAATAACTGGGCAATCATTGAAAATTCCAGTGGCAAGTAATTATAGTTGCACAATCACACACAACCACACGCAAACAGAAACACTAATTATCACACAGTCTTTACATTATCGACAATACTAAGACTTACCCACCCCTGATCTACCAGTACAGCAGTTAGTAAATCTCACTGCTAGACCAGAAAATATGCTGACTTCTTTTGCACAATATTTCATTTTTCTCGTATTCATTTTTCAGTAAGTAGTTATTAATTGTATAACGTACAAGTCTCAGGATTCTCTTTACCAGACACCGTCAATCGAGAGCGAAATACCTTCGGAGCCAGTTTGCTCCCCGCTCTCGAGGAAAGAGAGCAGCTTAGCGAGCAAGTAGGGGAAGTGCATGACGTTGTGTGTACTGCAGGTCAGTGGCGCATAGGTATAGCACATCTTTCTGGACAGGTTAGATTGCGAAACGATACGCGTGAACTCATGAGAGGTGACACTAGTGTGTTTCCGTCTTTATCCTCATACCACACAACGTTCAACTCTAGTGGGTTAGTGTTGCATTTACTATGGAAGAGATTTCAACACAGCGTAGGCCATCGACGCCAGCAAGTTTCAAACCTTCTTGGGAAGAAGAGTATTTAATATTTCAAGAAAAGAACACAACAAAATGTGTACTATGTAATAAAATATGGAATCACATTAAAAACATTAGAAGAATATAAAGAGGTATTAACGTCACTATGAGAGTAGGTTTCGCGATATTCAGGTGTTAGAAAAGGATCTGCACGTGTTCGGTATTCCCTTCTCAGTGGATGTGCAAACTGTTAAACCAGAACTGCAGCTTGAACTGATTGACTTACAGTGCGATACTCAAAAATATAGGTTTGCAAACACAAACAGTTTGACTGAATTTTATGTTCGTTTTCCACGGAGATATTTCATAGAGTGTACACATTTAATGCTCATATTGTAAGTATATTCGGATCAGCTTATTTATATGAACATATGTTTTCATGAAGATTTGTAAATCTAGACACAGAAGTAGGCTCACCGATGAAAACTTGAAATGTGTTTTGCGACTTGCCAGAACGCAAACGATAGTACCAAACATTGGCACATTACAATCTAAACTATTTTTTGCTACTTGCTTTTTTTCTAGGGGCTTTACGTCGCACCGACAGAGATAGGTCTTATGGCGACGATGGGATAGGAAAGGCCTAGGAGTTGGAAGGAAGCGGCCGTGGCCTTAATTAAGGTACAGCCCCAGCATTTGCCTGGTGTGAAAATGGGAAACCACGGAAAACCATCTTCAGGGCTGCCGATAGTGGGATTCGAACCTACTATCTCCCGGATGCAAGCTCACAGCCGCGCGCCGCTACGCGCACGGCCAACTCGCCCGGTGCTGCTGCTACTTGCTTTACGTCGCACCGACACAGATAGGTCTTATGGCGACGATGGGACAGGGAAGGGCTAGGAGTGGGAAGGAATCGGCCGTGGCCTTAATTAAGGTACAGCCCCAGCATTTGCCTGGTGTGAAAATGGGAAACCACGGGAAACCATATTCAGGGCTGCCGACAGTGGGGTTCGAACCTACTATCTCCCTAATAATGGATACTGGCCGAACTTAAGCGACAGCAGCTATCGAGCTCGGTACACAATCTAAACTAGCTCAAAGGTCCCGTGAAGGAGGAGTACAGCACTGTTATGTTTCAGTTCGTGTGTTTAATTTGTTGTCATAGTCATAAATGCCATACAAATATTGAAATGTATGTTAATGAGAGTGCAAAGATTATGTACAAATCACATAAACTGTATTTTCTTTCGGTAAATGTACGTGTCCCAAAGCTTCAGTTAATCGTGAAAATGTATTTATTCAGGAAATATTACACAATGCTGTATATTTCCTTTGTCAATGAATAATTTTCTTGTCCCGTTATACTCCGTAATCTGTGTCATGTTCGTCTCACATGATTCATGCTGCAAATTATTATTATTATTATTATTATTATTATTATTATTATTATTATTATTATTATTATTATTATTATTATTATTATTATAAAAGCTGTTGTTCATATGGTAACATTTCCGAGCGGCAAGTACAGTACGGTTACGGTATGCAACCCGCCTGTCCGCTGCTCTCCTGTCACGTGACCAACACCCGTCCCGACTGGAGCAAGTAACACCGGCTCCCTAGAGCAACTACCTGATGACGTCTGCTCTTGACCTCTGGTGCAAGAGACGTGGGTAGTTGGGTAAGAAGGAAACCTTCACAAATCTTCACTCCGACAGTTAATTTCTAACTCACTGATGATTGAATTACTTGGGAGATTTTGACTGATGATTTATTCAACCAGAAGCCACCAAGAATGAGAGAAGAGTTATTAGAAACGTGTCCTACTGAACCTTTGTATTTCCAGTTTAGCGCTTGTTCCACTGCGGCTTTTCACAATGATTTGTTATTTCTTACATACATATTCCTCGTTATTACTTCGTATCGGATGCCTTTTAGAAGAAAAAAATAATCGTAATCTCAGTTTATAGATTTCTTGTTAAGAAGGAAGCCATACCTTCCAATATGGACTTAGTTAATGAGACTAGCTTCCCAGTCTTCTGAAGACACTAAGTATAACACATATACTATACTGTAAAACTATATACACACTAAAAAGAAAAGAATGGCATATTTCGTTCTACAAGAACAAAGTCGGGATCCTGAGGTCATCAGTCACGGCTTACTATATTTGATCCCTGGTGTGAGGTGGTAAGGTAAGAATGTGTAGGGTGATTGAATACCATTTTTTGGTCTTACAACGAAATATCGAAGAGTTTGAACGGGGCCCCGTGGTATGTCACAAGGAGAAAAGTTCTCAAAAGAGGAGCTCTTTTGTCAGGTGATATAATCGAGAACTGTTTTAATACACTGTCAATATATATTTTTAAAATATTATTTTTGTATTCACTCAACTACATATTCGAAACAGATTAAACTGACAATTTACACTTTCCGTTTTACGACCTACTGTAGGTTTAAATCCTTGAACATTAGGAAACAATGTAAATTCCAAAGTATATAAATGCTATTTGAATGAGGATATAATTCGTCATTCGTAAGATCTAGAGACATTTGACAGAGAAAACATTGAAGGATATGTCACGGTTGTAGCAAAATAAATTTGCATATTCTATTCACTGTAGTCATAATGTTCCTTTAATAACCAACAAAAACGTATAATAATTATTATTATTATTATTATTAGTTCATTAGACTCTCTGATCCTCTTCCAATTACTTACGAGAGCTCATGTCTTAGTACATATTTTCTACCCATAACAAGATAAATCAAAACGGAGAAGAAGAATTCTTCAGAGAAGAGTCTATAAAACAGAAAAAAGTTTTACTTGGACCGCATTCCTGGAAACTATTTCTTACAAAGCAATACCTGTCCTTTAAGTGAAGTGAATAGGAAGCATATTCATTTAAGAACCTTTCGCTTTGTTTTATCTACTGAGCGGAGTGGCTGCACGTGTTAATGCGCTACGGCTATAGAGCCAAGCTCTGCATTTGGGACACGTGTGGCTGCACGTGTTAACGCGCTACGGCTATAGAGCCAAGCTCTGCATTTGGGACACCTGTGGCTGCACGTATTAACGCGCTACGGCTATAGAGCCAAGCTCTGCATTTGGGACACGTGTGGCTGCACGTGTTAACGCGCTACGGCTATAGAGCCAAGCTCTGCATTTGGGACACGTGTGGCTGCACGTGTTAACGCGCTACGGTTATAGAGCCAGCTCCGCATTTGGGAGACGAGTGGCTTCGAAACCCATCATCGGATATCCTGAGAACGGCTTCCTGTAGCTTCCCATTTTCTCTTCCAATCATATGCCTGGAGGATATTCAAAGGCCGAAGCTGTTTCCTTCCACCTCCTTATCCAATTTAATTTCATCTTTATTTGGTCCTCAACTGAGGTTAGGGTCAGGATGTGCTTTCGGCCGTACAAACATCACATCAATTTTGATCTCACCACATCCATGACACCGTATCAGGAAAGGAGACTAAGGGGTAGATATACTATAATATATCTTCATTCCTACTTTACTAATAGGGAAAGGTAACCCAGGCAAATGTTGGGGCTGTACCTAACTTAAGCAACGGTCGCTTCCTTCCCATTCCTAGCCCTTTCCTATAACATCGTTCCCATAAGACTTATCTGTATCCGTGCGACGTAAAGGAAAATTGTAAGAAAACGAAATAGAAAGATACCGGTAACCCAAAAATTAAAATATTTTAATAACAGCTTTGTCTTACACTACTACATTAAAAACATATTTGGAAGAAGCATAGATAATTTCATACCAATGCAGAACTTTCAATTTTCCTCTCCACCCACCAATCCCCATACTCTACTCTCCAACCCCTTTGCCAGGTTTGACCACCATTTCTCCGTCAGTCGTTAAGGCTTGTCCTCAAGCAACACATTTGATGAAGGGAATGTAGGGTGGCTGATTTTTGTTTCTTGTGTACCAGCATCTGCTCTTCAATGTAATTGCGCATACTTCACTCAAACAAATGCCCAAAATTTCTTTACGTCACTTTTATTTCCGTTACACAAACTGAACTCTAAGGTTAGGCTACATTTAATAGAATTGGAAAATATTTACATGTACTGTACCATTTCACATCCGCCTTAATAATGAAGACGATATAACGAAAACCATTTATAAATGTATGCACCTCAGAAAGGATCTATAACAGAGGTTAGTACATTGCGACCTATATTCTTTCCTCTAAGATTTGCTGCGATATTTAGTTCAATCCACAGTACAACAGGACATTACAACGTAACACCAAAACGATCTCTGTAGCTTCAGGGACCTCCTGTCCGTCCAAGGTCAAGGAATGTTTATTTTTTACCACTTACTGTGGTTCTGTTGCGAGCTATAAACCGGAGGATATATTTAAATGGAAATATTTTCTGTTTCTCTATTACAATTTAAATATTCTATAGATATCTGTGTTCCTCCACAATAAAAATAATTACTATAATCCCCATATTGTACTGTCCAGATCTCTTCAAGTATTTAAAAATAGCGATTTTCTGTCCAATTAATATAAACAAGAACTTCAAATACTTCGAAACAAAGAACGATATTTTAATTAAAATTTCAGCAAATATTCCTCTAAATATGTTCTAATTCCCTGTAAACAATCGCATGCCTGCGACTAAAGTTTTAAAGACAAGAATCATGTTCATGAAATATCCAGGTGTCCTTAAACTTTTGGAAGGACCTGTATCTGCTGCATACACAAAAATCAACGACCTTTGGAGAAATGAAAATTTGGTGTATGAATGATAAGAGCTCAGATAATGAAACACTTCTAGGAAAAGGGACAAGCCAGAAAGATGGCAGAAACATGTTTAACAATTGTCTCAAGGAAAAGAAGCGGATGATAATGTTCTGGATCAAAATGAAGCTGTCGATGCTGATGAAATTGAAGACCCCTTTACTGAGGTCAGATTTCAACAGAGCTTTGAGAGGCTAAAATAGGAACAAAGAGCCTGGAGCTGATGACATACATTCATAATTACTGATAGCCTTAGGGGAAACCGGCGTGGTAAATTTCTTTCTTTCAGTGTATAAGGTGTATGATTCAGGAGACGGGACATCCGATTTTAGACAGAATGTGCTTATACCTGTTCCTAAGGTAGCAGATTCTGACAGGTGTGAAAACTACCGCACCATTAGTTCAGCATGTCGCGCTTGCAGAATGTTAAAACGTATTATTTAGAATACAGAAGAATGGGAAGACAATTTGAAGCTTAGCTGGGTGAAGATCAGTTTTGCTTCAGAAGACAATGAAGGAATACCTGAAGCAAATCTGACTTTACGTCTGAAATACATATGGATACAAGAACATACGAAAAATAACATAAAAGCCAAGGATAGATATCAAATTAGTTATTATCTAAGTGCCCCTACGCGATATTTTTGAAATTATACGGATGGAGAATATAAACTATATGTAAAGATGTGGAGAATATAAAATGAAACATTTTAAGCTAAATAACATTTTTATAGTACTACCGGTTTAGAAGACAATGAATTTTTATATTAAGGTATGGTTTTACTCCAACGTTTCCTTTTTTACTCTAAGAGTAATTTGAAGTATAATCCGAGACTGTTCTTTAGCTTTGGGTGTTATTTTTACCCAAAGTATGGAATAGTATTGTTTTTTAAGTAGTTCTTCCATAAGAAATAGACAGGCTATATTGAGCTCCCAAAATTGGACAAATTATCGGATAAGACGAAAGTTGACAGATTGGATCGAAAACTTACCACTTGAATTTGTTGGCGTTAGTTATAATTGTGTAGCTTATGCGGTTATTCCGGGCGTCGAACCTGCGTCCGCGTAGTTAGCTCTCCTGTGTGGTTAAGCCTAGATTCGAATCCTAGCCTCTAAGATTAAGCTATCACATGTAGCGAGCGTTAGGTTATGACGTAATGTGAGGTTAGGCATACACTCTTAGCCTAGCCCATGTGCTTTCTCCCCAGATTTAGTATCTATATAGTAATTAATGTATAGCGGCCATCTTGCGCATTAGCCCCTTTGTCAGAAGACCCTTTTATCGCTACTGATAAGATATTCTAATCCGTTATTGCTCAATTTTAATCAGATATATCCCGATTTTTACCCACGATTTAGTCAAGAAAATGTTGGAATGTACCTTTCATTAGGGTTTTGAAAATGTTGTCATCCGATGTTAGAGAACTCTTACGGGACAAACAACTGACTGCCCAATGTCTCTACAGAAAAAAGAAGAGATATTTTACAAGTGAAATTATATCATATCACGAAAATGTGAAGGGAAGTACGCCCCCTTGGCTAAATGGTCTTGGTCAGCGTCGAGGCCATCAGTTCACAGGACCCTGCATTCGATTCCTGTCGGCTGCAATTCTGTGTACTGTTAATTCCTCTAGCTCTGGGACTGGGTGTTTGTGATCCTCGTAATACCATCGCAGAAATACACATTACTCAAGCCATCCCTCCATATAGGTTTGGCGTCGGGAAAGGCAACCGGTCATCAAACTTGCCCAAATACACGCAATGTGCTTTCCCCAAGAAATAAGGAGAAAAGCCTAGAATAAGAATAATGAGAAGGGAGAGAATCTAGAGAGGTCATTTCAATATGATATAAAGGAATTGTAACCGCTTGAATATCTCACTTCTGGCCGATCACGTATGCAGTAAATATACGGTATTAATGTGGAATACTAATATTATTTAACGTGCAGAACATTAGGAATCAATGTGAAAAATTTAAGTTCAAGTACTCATTCGACTTTTCTTCACTTATAAATTGCTCATATTCGTAGATTTATGGTATCGCAGTTTAAAAGAAACGGTATAGAGTAATCATAGAATATACTATTGAATAACAAATGCGTCATTAAATTATGGTACCTGATTTGGGATGTGAATAGTGCTGTCACTTTTGCTTCATAATGCTCTAGGTTACAATATGATAGTTTATAATCAACATGTCGAAGGCATTATTTTTCTTAATGACAGTCATTAACGTATCCCAACAACATTTTATCGTGCTTGGTGACTCCTAAATTAGTACCCATGTTCCTGGATTCACAAGGTGACATTCGCCGACAAAATCCCTTCACAATCAATATACCCTTGAATGAGATCACAGCAATCTACATACTCTGCATAAATATCTGATAAATCACCTGAGAACGCGAGAGCTTCAATTTTGTTTCACATTTATCACAGCTAATACTTACCGAACTCTCTCCCAGACCGCAGCGTTGAGCAAACAGAGAAGAGCATAGTAACAGAGAAGCGAATTCGATGACGATCAATCACGATCAAGGCGCTAATTGATGTTAATGTGTGGCGGCCATTATCTGGACATTGTACAGGGAGGTTTACATACTGCATGTCTCATTTCCAGGAAATACTCTGAACATGGCAAAGTGCCAAGCACAGCTTTTATGATAAAAATATTAATCAAACTTGTATGAAATGGAGTATATCGCGTAATCCTTTCCACCTATCGTAACAATTTACGTCACAAATTGGTACAATTTGGCTCAGAGTCTGAAAAATTCGGCAGAATAAGTTCCATCTCGCGACATTTTCACAGTTATTTTAATGGGTGATTTCGCAGGAGGATCCTCATGGTCTAATAATGCAAGGGAATTCACTTTTAAATAACTGAAGACATAAAATGTACCGTTCTTCACTAGATGTGTAACTATCCGCGTACATAGGTATGATAGGTACAAACTTAAACGCAGACCACAATTAATTATGATTCAAAGATTATGGGGCTGGGTGGCAAATGCTAGAAAGAAAAGGAACACTTGTATGATTGGATGATTATATTGACGTCTTCTTCGTAACTGCTGTTATTAACAGCTGTTTCAACGAAAACGTAAAGGATGTCATATTTTTGAGCAGTATATAGTTACATGGTGGTACAGATAATAGTGTTGAAAATCGTTTGCAGGATATGCTCGTGGTGCATTAGTATCATACGGGATGCTAACAGAGAAATTTCGACGTCATGACGATCTAACACAAAAAATATTGGTAAGGATAGCTGACTCACGCGCTGTCGCATAGAATCCCTGATGAGCTGATGATGGGTTGATGCACTCATCACTGCTAACAGAGAGCATTTAGAATATTTCATGTAAGAAACAGTTTCATATGGTAGGTTGTTACGTTCTGTTCCTGTTTGTTTCCCATTATTAATGTACTATGTAGAGTTGTTGAAAATAAGTTGTAACTTGAAAATAAAGCGTTTCTTGACCCATGTGCATACAACATATTTTCTTCTTCTACGCGTGAAGGATGTTCCTAAAAGTTGTCGTTACTCCCTTGTATATTAATTATCTATAAACCCAATTTCCTACTTGTTTGTACCCAATACCCTGCAGTTACTTCCAATGAGGAATATTTATTTTCTCCTCTTTACAAATTCAATACAAATGATAATTTACAACAGACAGCGAATTTCTGATAACCTTTCAGAAAGTTATCGTTTAAACTTGAACAATGAATACATAGAAGGAGGAAGAAAATCAATAGAAAACTGTGACAGATCACCATGCTCCAAGGTTCAATCCAAACCCTTCCCAACCACTCACTGGTAGACGATACTTTCCTTCAAAATGTGAAAAACATAGTTCTATTTTCTTTTGGAGTTATTTTCTGTAGTCTGGGAATTTTTTCTCAAGCCTAATTGTCTTATCGATAAGTAATAGGTATTCAAACTGGTAGGTCTTCTGAGGTTCAAAGTGTAAACCTGGTTTCGGAATAAACTGAATCTTTACACACACGTTATTGGTTAAATGATACAATGGTACAATCTCCACAGTCCGAGTTTCTCCTAATAATATAGTCAGTATAATGGCACCAAATATCTTATAATTCTAACATTATTATGTGCCCGAGGCCAGTGACTGTGGTACTCAGAATGATTCTTCCCACGTGTTTCCAAAACTTCCACACTGACAGATTTTATTAGGTATGAAACTTCCTCCTGTGTACACGGTTTACCAATAGCAGATAATTTTGTGCACGTTAATTAAATATGTTGTGCTTTTCGACTTTGTCGCCACTTCCCCAAAATCTATTTTGGATAGGCTTCTCTTCAGCCCTAGCAGCCAAGTGAATAATATAAATGTCATAGTGATAACAGGCTACAGATGAAACAAAACAAGAAATGAAAAACCATCCTAAGATACTTGTGGGTTTCATATTTTATGCAAGTGACATGTTTTACGATCTTCCTGGTGTGAAAATTGGATCCTTCAGGCTGCTAACAGTGAGATTCGAACCCAATATCCCCTGAAAGCAAGTACTCAGTTACGCGCCTGAACCGTGTTTGGAGTGGTTTCCTAACAATGGCCTGTTAATATAGTACATGAATTAAGTTAATATTACTCATCAATGGAATCATTATGAAGATTTTTGCATTCATACGCGGTCTCTTTATGAGCAAATAAATCACTTCAAACTTCAGAGTCTAGGTATGCAGCTCCAATTAGAGACGAGGCACTGAAATATATCAACTAACTGAAGGTGTGATCTATAGCACAAGAGAACCGGAAAATGAATTATTATGTAATATTTGACATACTAAAGTGGCAACAGAATATGGATGTCCTGAAAGAACCTATTTCCGGTACAAATTCCAGCACAGATTGTATGTGTAGCGTTCAACGTAAGTACCCTGCATGCAATGAAGAATGACCGACATCTAAACATATCACCAGTGGCGGTTATTTCTGGACATTATTATATCATGACATGTTAGATACAGAATTTATTTTTGCTAATATTCACGAACTAAGGGCTTCTGATTAATAACATCTGTATGAAACAATCGCAACATATCGCGAAATGGGCTCTCAAAAGCGAAATACGAAGGAAATCGCGATTTACTACTAAAGTATGGTTTTCTAGGGAATTTCACATTTTTTTAGACTTCGTTAAGGTTGTTCTAAGCTGACTGTTATTCGATAGGATTTATTAACTTATTGCTGTTATACTTGTACAGTTATACAAGTATACGCTAGAGAATAGAATGATGAAGTTTCCGTCTTTGACTATTTTCCAGAGACCGGGTTTTAACGCCTAGTTGTGGCCAAACGTGGCAGGGGTTGTTAGGGTATGCCATTAATCATTATCATCAAGGTCGATGACTCTGTTTCCTTAATTCGCTTTTTCTTTCATACCGTGAGATGTGGTTGTGAAGGTGAGACCCACAATAATGCCAGTTTCCACCAATACTCGTGCAGAACTGTATTTCAGTGACAGATATTATGCGTGTGATAGAATTCTCCTATCAAAGTTTTGTAATGTTTGGACTGATGATAAGCAAAGTGGCACGTGTTATCACACCACACCTTTACCAGAATTCACCGACACTTTTATGTTAATATTATGGATTTAATGTAGTGGAAATTAATAATAATATTGAGTTTATACTCCAATACGAAAGTAATTATATTTTCAGCAATGTCTATAAACGTTCCGCCAAGAGTATAAGACCACCTCCAACAATTTCCGCTGACATCAATATTAAAAAACACCAATGATAAAATCAAACTCCATGAATACCTGCCCCTGCATATCACCTAGGGATAAGCTGTATAGTACATTATTTCTGATTAAGTACACGGAATCATTCTAATGAACAGTTTTATTTTCTTATCCATAAAAATTCACTGTGATCCATTTATTATTATTAATAGTAGTAGCAGTAGTATAATTTTTACCAAGTTGAGCCTCTACGGACTGTATGCCGGTAATAACAACCATTTTCATTACAGTGTCTTAATTCTGTTCTTCTCCCAGCTTTGAATCTTTCCAGTATTCCTTGAGCTGATCAGCCAGTGCCTTCTTGTGTTCTTAATAATAATAATAATAATAATAATAATAATAATAATAATAATAATAATAATAATAATAATAATAATAATAATAATAATTTAATACCTTATAATAATAAATTATATGCGGATACATTATTATTATTATTATTATTATTATTATTATTATTATTATTATTATTATTATTATTATTATTATTATTATTATTATTATTATTATTATTATTATTATTATTATTACGTGCAATCTTGCACTCAGTGCTAGAACGGGGTTAACTCAATTTCGTGAGACTAATTGAGGAGCTAGCTGATGTTGAGAAGCCATAATCAGAACAATATGGCTAGAATACCATCACGCTAGCCATATGTCACTCTAATATCTGTAAAACGTTTGGCTAGACAGCAATCAGTATAGCAGGCCAAAGCGCATGCAGGGTGAATGTGCCGCTGATTGGAACTTGCGTATAGGGTATATTTGTTTCGGTAATATCGTGGATACGTGAGGATGTACTTCATTCGAATTTTGGCTGCGCATCTTCGAGCTCGAATTATATTTCACTACAACCTCCTGTGACAGATTTAGACAGATGGTATGCAGATTTTGGAGTGCTACGTGGTCAGCGTTACGAAATCCTCACTCGAATTGCTTGGCTTCCGTGTCCAGACAAACTACCTCTCCTATTGCACAATTCTTCCGTAGGTTCTACGGAGTTGTATGGTCTCCAAAGTCACGTGTGAACACCAGCCAAGCGAGATTTTTTAGCTCTTTTATGCACGGCTATGAGCCTGGCATGAGTATTGATTTATTTTTAATTTTGCTTTCAACAGTTGACTCCGGAAGTGACGTTTATATGAACGAATGCAGGATTTATCACAAATGGAAAGATCTTTTGACTTGGTTACAACACCGTGTAACTACCTTCGGAGACGAGTAATATTTGCGTGCGCGTAAAATAATATTTGATATCAAATAAATATTGTAAAGGAATGTTTTTCAAGAGGATAGGCGCATTTTAAATCATGTGGTAAAATAACTGGTGATGTGAACGTATTTGAATGTGTGATTGGGACAACAATTTTCACGTCTCTACGAGATCATATTGATAAGAGACTGGATTTCATACCTCGCCGCCACTTCTTGTCAAGTCTGTGATTTAGACCGACTTCACTGTGCATCGATCAGAAAGAACGGATAGTATAAAACCACGAGTGCTAATTTCACTGTACACGTTTAAGGTAATTTGTGAAAATTGGGCGCCATCTGTTAAAAAACTATATTATGGACACGAGTGGAGTCTCCAAATCAATTCCGACGCCAGATTACTTGGAAATCCATCGTCTGATTTCGTCACAGCTTACCCCGACGAAGAGCCCACTGCACGTCGCATCGCCGTGGATTCTTCCGGCGGCACCAACCCCGTACTTATCAGCTGATGCATACCAGATTTTAAATAATATACTAGGGAGTGGACAAATCGTGTAATGTCCTGAGTAAGATAACCCCATTTGACACGATCTGCGACACTTAATTTCATAATAAATCCTTTAACGTAATGTAAAGTAATATACCGTAGTGGAAACTTTGGCGTAGCCCAACGCTCACTTATAGGCCCGATCCTGTTCGCCCTCTATACAAATGATATGCCGACAGCGGAGCTCGCGACCAAGTACCTCTACGCGGACGCCACCATCATATCAGTCCAGAATCCTCAGCTCATTGGACCCGAAAGAGGCTCCAGGTAGTGCTTACACGCTAGAACCATGGCTCACAAAATGACACGTTAAAATTAATCTAGACAAGTGCCAGGCAGTAACGTGCAGATGGAAAAATAGACGTACACACAAACCTGCCAACCCCAAACCTCCGACGCAATTTAATATACAAATAGAATGGCACAAAAAATCTAAAAATCAATGAGTAACCCCCGACAAAAAAATTACAATGCTACGCCACGTCAGACATATCAGGAGAAAACTACACATAAGACTTGTCAAACTGTGTGCAATATTGATAGAAGATTCAGTATAAGCAGTAAGTCAGCCGTCAAAATGTAGAAAGCCCTAATCAGGCCAATTATCATGTACGCTGTTGCAGCATGGGTACACGTATATTGGTAAAACGAAACTAGACAGTCTTAAAAAGCTACAAAATACATGCGTACGATCAACAGTGAAGTTCACTTATGCAAACATTAACAAGCATTTGCTCTATAATAAACCATAGGAAACACACACTGCGATCATATACTAGGTCGTGGAGTAGCGGGATCAATCCTTTAAACAGAAACATTGGGCGCTATTACGCCGACCTATGCAAAAAGTACCCCACGCCTTAACATATACTATTCAGCCACAATATTAGAAGGTGAAGGGATTCCATCCCTCCACCCCATTGTTAGGCACCTGCCCACACTCCAGAAATATATTTTTGAATGCCTTAGCTTATGCATTTGTATGTATTTATTGTTGTCACAGGCACGTGAACAACGAAATCGCAGCCCGCACTCCCTGAACCCGACAACAATATCCTGTGATTGATTCACTGCGACATGAGAGCGAATCCAAAGTCTGCACTCTGCCTATGTACAGTACCATGTAATTATTGTTTTTTCATGCATGCTCCTATATTCTAAAATACCAGTGTCATGTGTGTACACCATCGCAACGCCCTGACACATAAGGGAAAAGAGAAAGATTAAGACGAAGAAGATGATAACCCCTGCGTTCTTGCAGGCTTGGCTAGTAGTATTCACGTCTGGGAGCACTGGGAGATGGATGGTGGGACTTACCCTGTAGACCGATAGCCCGGACGCCACTAAACCCGTGCACGGAATCTCGCTGTGCCAAGAAAGCTGATCCCCCTAACAAACAAACATTGCAGGAAACAGGACATGAATTGTGCATGACACATACTACACACTACCATAACGTGGAATCTTCCAGCCTACATCCATGCATGGGCTATCTACAATTTGTCAGGGTTTGCATATAGGCATCTTTCTGTTCCTACCTATGTGGTTTATCCATTACCTTTACTACCCGGTTACATCACTATGATACCTCATCACCGCATCTGGCCTGGTAGGATGTTGAGCATGGGGACAGGCGGATACTCCCTTCGGTATCACTAACTCCGAATCCTTTCTGCTGTCTCTTTCTCTTTTTAGAAATAACAACATATCGGAGGCTATATAGATTATGCTGATCGCCACAAAGAAAACCATATTTTGGTCGGTTTGGCTGTAGTGACCTCTGCTGGTCATGGCGGAGGCAGAGGAGGAGGACAGGATAGGAGACCGCCCAAACTTGGTCTTTAACCTGACGACAGGGTTTCTCCAGAGCAGCCTGTGAGGTTAGGTTACAGGTCATTGGTCACGTCACGTCGTGGCCTTGGTGACGTCAGAGGCCTTTGACCCTGCTGACACTGCACCAATCAAAATTACTGACTCAGCTAAATGCAAATCACCCGCCGTGGCGTTGAATCGCCCTTGCCTCTCTACTTACCATTACAAATGACAATTCTTGAGATGTTCTGTAACCTGGTATCTGAAGCAATATGGTGATGATTATTATTAACATTAATCTTATATAACAAGTCTCGAAATAAAATAGGGCTAACCAGGATGGACATTGAACAAGCCTCTGAATATATCTAAGTCGGTACGAGGGCACTTCAGAAGAGTGGCCTAGCCCCTTGTCTCCCAATTCAAGTGCCTGGGTAAAATCCCGGCAATATCGAGTAGAACTTTCAATAAGCGATACAAAAATACCAGGACTTAACTTATAATCCTGCGATCAAATCTCAAATGAACCTGAACGCTTCACCAAATCCACATACACTTTAGATTGTGCCTTTGAAATAGAGATCAGTCAGTTAGCACATCTTCTTTATTGTACAACGATTGCCAAACAACTTATCCTTCTTGTAAATAACGGCCATCAAGGCATCAGGATGAAAGTTAATAGAATGGACATGTCTTAAATCTCTCAGTTCCATAGAAATAAAACTGTGATCGACTAGACAGTTTCGAGCACAATTGTATTGTTTAATGTAGTTTGCTTGGTAGAACAACAGCAAGAAGTGACTAAAATGATCTGGAAGTTAATCAGTCCAACGAAATAATTTGGCCAAGTATTGCAAGTAGGGAAATCAGTCTGCATTCTATCAAAGTTCACTTCTCAAGGAAGTAATATATCTACAAATATAAATAGAATATGTGAAGAAAAAGAACTCCAGCGCGTTCTCTTTTAAATCCGTGGTGCGAATAAATTGAAAGCACAACTAGAGCATGGAAACATCAACAAAGTTTATGATTAGATTTCTAGTGGATGACTCGTGGAATGAATGTGGGAGCTGAATACGTGCAACTCTAACAAGGTACGTATACAGCGATGTTAAAATTGAGAAAGCACAAGCCGTGGAGAATAGGACTGCAATGACGAAACATGAGCATGTTTACAACCTACTCATGTATGTCATGACATTAATAATGGCTGATTTAAGTAAAAATGTTAAAGTATATATTTACAAAATTACATCACTGTGCATAAATGCCTAATTTTAAATACTGTCTACTGCATATGAATGCGACAATACGTGCTTGACAACACAGACTTGAATTTGCTTCCCAATGGTGTCAATGTTTACTGAAATTTGGTATCCAAAAATATTGAAACCTGAGTATTATTTTTTCAAAATATTTCTTACAGTTTTATTGCCATTTTGCTAATGTCTATATTTCTGTGCAGTTAACTCGTAGGTATCATCGACTTTCTTGACTCACTTATGACTTACTAAAATTTTCATTTTACCTTATTCTTCCTTGCCTTTTTTCCAGTCTTTTTACGAACGCCACATAGTATTGATTTATCCGATTTTTCAAACTGTATGCCCTTCTTTTGGAGGGATATACTGACTACTAAGTGTTCATATGTTAGTTGTTGGCCCCTGATCTGGATGAATTAACCATGCTCAGTTAAAATCTCCGGGACGGCCAGTAATCGAACGAATAATGCTACGCCAACGAGCCGGACTTACCAATAACATATACAGTAGCGCTCATAAGTGTTTTCACAACAATGTTTTTCGCAGTAGCCTTATTTACAGCATTATTTTTCATCTTGTACAATACATAACGTAAAATATGAACAATAAACAACATACATAAAAACAACCTAGCCTTTTGGGAAGAAAATATTATTTGTAACAAAATAAAATCGTGAAATTTAAAAATAAATGTTTTGACAATGACCTTTTGGAGAAATGAATCAAGCAAGTGTTGTATCACAGCATCGCATCTCGCAGGAATGGAGGAGTAAGGGATCTAATTGTGTATTCATTGAATTTGTCCATTAATATTTCAAACTGTTAAATAACTCCACTTCGTTTTTAAGTGATCCTGTTCTTACACATGTGTCCAGCAGCTCCCACTTTTGTTCTACTAGATTTAAATCTTTACATTGACTTGGCCGTGACTGAACTTTTATCTACTTTTATACATAATCACACATTTACATCGATGTTTTGGTTCATTGTCATGTTAAAGATACTATTGTCGAGGCATGTTTTTCGAGCATGTGGTAGCATGTCCTTGTCCAAAATTCCTTTTTAGTCAGGGCCTGTTTTTATACCATCGATGTGCTCTAATGGACCTATACATTTAAGGGAGAAGCATCCCCGGAACATGACATTCCCACTTCTATGTTCTACAGTAGGAACCTTGTAGCGTGGAGGGTTCCTTTTACTTCCAGGAAAACGAACAGATGACATAATATTAAATTCCCTTTCGTCTATCCATAATACCCTAGACTGCTCCTGCTGTTTTGGAAAGGCAAGTCTCTTTCTTCCGCCGTTTGCACCTATAAAAGCTGCTTGCAAGGGTAGTGAGCTAACAAATCCTGAGCTTTTAACGTACGTTTTATTGCAGATACATAGACATATACTCCATAATTCTCTCCATGCTCTTGGTTGTTTACCGAAATGGCCTTGTCGTTGTTTATTGTGCACTTGACCACGTATTGTGTACAGTTTTTATCCAGACAGATACCAGCTGTCTTGATATATTAAACGTACGAAAAACCTCTGCCTGAATTATCCTTTCCTCCAAGGCACAAAATAATGACTCTTTAAACTCTATGGAATACTATTTATGCGTAGGAGGTGGCATTCTACCAGTTAACATTTAACAATAATTACCCTGGAACATACAGAAATTCGCAATTTGAAATAAAATATCTAAACAGTTCTTGTCAAAAACCTTTCGGTCATTCACTGCTCTGTTAATGTCTATTAGGAAACACTTACTGTACCTAGACTAGTAGACTCTGCTGCGTTGTAGTAAACATTGCAAGTTCCCTCCGCCCTTACACACTAAAGTTCGATTTATACGTGCAATGAAAGTACATAAACGCTAATCTTTATAAGGATTTCATTATGTATAGTCATTTTGTATAAATATGACGATCATTTACCATAATCAGCCACATTTAGTGTAGGGATGACTTGTGAGTAAATTAGATATTTTATCGTACTTTATATTTATTTTCCTCTCTTCGGCGAATCCATATACTGCGAATTGCCATACCCGATACCCCCTGAGTATGAGAGTGTCATAAAAAGTTCAATACATACATACATACATACATACATACATACATACATACATCTTGATTATAAAATCTTATGCCTTTCATCGTGCTGGCTGCAAGCATATACTTGCGGCTAGCACTGTGACCTCGCTTGGCTCCACATTTCTATCATACATACCTACATACTGTCACCTTTTTACCGGGCATGCTCAGCCGGAGAACGAGAGTCTCACGGGTGGACTGTTCGTTGTCTGGCTTTGCTTATTTTGAGGGCAGGGAAAGAGACAAGGACTAGAGACAATAATACAAAAGTATCAAACAACAGGTTTCTGACATTTACTATCAACTAGCACTTAAACAATAACAAATTAAATTTAAACAAATCTTGACGGAAAATCAAATGTTTGGTACTTCTCGGCCGGTTCATACGAATACAGCATTTAATTCCGCCAAATAAGTTCGACGTCAATAATTCTGCAAATATACAGATGGATATTAGCCTACTTCTAACGAAACACAAGAAAAAAATAAACTTTCTATGGGAGGAACTCCTCTCACAATGCCGTTAACATTTTCAAGTTAAAAATATTTCAATCTCAAAAGCTGTCTATCTCATGCTAGTTTCTAAGCGTCTAAATTATCAGATCCACTTGTGTTAACATTCAATTCCTCAAATGAAAACTTTACTCCTTCAGAGAACTGAATTAAACGTGATATCCATTAAATTGGAAAAATAAACAAAATTTTTTATTACACATATTACTCAAAGAAGTCTCTATCTGACTTAATTTCACAAAATCGTGCTTGTATAATAATTATTACTATGAAACTTTCTTTAGTATTCGATTGAACACAGCATGACGTCAATCTTTAACATCTGACGTCTTGAGGATTTTTTTAGCAGTATAAGCTTTACAATAATAGTGAATCTTGTCCACTGAAATAATTCTTTCTTATTCATTACTGTATGATATTCTGAAATTTTCTCAACATAATTTCAAAATAAAATTTTCTAAAGGTTCAAATCTCAAAAAGTTAAATCAACTCAAAGAACGATGCTAATAACCAGGACCCAACGTAACGAACACGCGGCCGGGTCACAACCACCGTCAAAAGAAACATATCACAATTCACTGAAATTACTACCACACACACAGCATTCACACTAAGGCGTACGAGGATTATTTACATTATTTACAACGAATTCTAGACTTTGAATATTATATTTTGGCTTTTCTCCTAGCCATCTGAATTCTCTCAATGACGGTATCGAGTAAAGAAAAATCCATTCACGTCTCTCAGAAATGTGAAGAAGTCTGGATGATCACTTGATCAAAGATGATAAAATTTTACAACGTTGGTCACGATAATATCGGTGGTTGATATCTGGAAAAAATGTCAACTACAGAAACGCACATGGTACAGACCAAATATTAGCATTCTCTTTCATGATTCATGAATCACGATATTATTATTACTCAACTCCATGTCCATCAATGAACACGTGCTCACACGTGCTCACACTTGAAGAAATTACGCCTTATCCCACACGCATTCTTAAAATAAATTCAATAAATTAATCCACAAGTCAATAAAAATACAGTAATGTTCCATTCACAAGTCAATAAAATACAGTAAATAATCCGTCAAGATTCTGCCATATTCCGGGCACATATTCATTCCACTTGAGCACATATTAACTACTTACACACAGGATCAAGCAATATTTAAACTCATGACCCTTAATCATTCATTTAACCTGAGGTGAAAATGTATTATTAGTATTATTATTATTATTATTATTATTATTATTATTATTATTATATGTGCTATATCTCAAATTCGCGTTAACTAGGGTTCGACAATATGCCAGATGACACTAACACGCCTTAAATTACATAAGAAGAAATTTTTATACAGAAATCCGGCGTAACAAAACATGCCGTAAATCTGTCCCACACGACTTCCGGAAAGAATATGTTGAAATCAAATTATACATTATCGGTGAGGACAATGATTTTTAAATCACACTGGACTATTAAATGGGACAGTTAGAATAATTGTAGAAGACACACGCACGCTCTAGCTATTCTAATAGAGACCAATAATCACTCACACACACATGACAATACTACCATATCCCATGTGAAAGAAGGATGAAAATATTCAGGACTACTGCAAGACTAGAAGAAATATTACCACTAATGAATAAGTAAGCATTATTTCTACAATGATGAACAGATAAACATTAGAAAAATTGTACTTAAATGAATGATGAAACCGGATCTCTGCCGGTGATCTGGAATCTCTGGATTACATGTAGTGGATTATCTGCTCCCCTCGCTATCTCCCCAGTTCAGAAGTCGCCTACATCTTAACACACCACTGTAGCCGTGATGTTCAATGCAGAGTTGTGGTAGGTCTTCTCTTCAAAGTGAAGAAACATCTTGACGCACTCGAACAAGCACCTGGCGACCTTCTTCTTCTAATATAGTATGAGCTGAAATTAACAAGCAATTTTAGAAGATATTCGGCACACACACACGATGAGTTTTAAAGATGAATGACACGTAACTTTGCCTTGAAAATCTGCCAGACTCGTTGACTAAGGTGTTAATGAAGGTAGTTGATTTGCACTACCGAATAGAAATATTTTAAGTCCAATGACGGGGTATCTGCGTCGTAAATCAGAGCTCGGCGAAAGCAGCAGCAAGTGAAGTTCGTAAGAAGAGCGTACGATAAAATCATAAGTAAGAGTACGAGAATCAGGGAGCGTTTCTTCTTTAAACTGGGGTGTTTAAGTACTTCACAATGAGGGCATGTTACCAAAGTTGTTCGTAATCGGCCGTCGTCTTGCACCTGATAGGCCATTACAATTCTCGAAAGTACCTTTCATTTGAAGACCTGGAAATGCGTAATCAGATCGGGGTGACCTTGACCACTCTCAGTGGGTCACGTGAGACAGCTGACAGCTCGATAAAAAAACAATACCCTGCTCCATCGCTGGTAGGACCGGTTCTGTACGAATGAGAACGTCTCTACAACACAGGATTGGAAAAATATCACCCGTGCTAATGAAATAATAGCCTCGTACATGCAGACACAATATATACTTATTGTAGGCCAAATTTGAAGGGGACAATACATACAATCATACATTCATACATACATACATACATACATACATACATACATACATACATACATACATTATCATTATAGACTGTTATGCCTTTCAGCGTTCAGTCTGCACGCCTCTGTGAATTTACTAAACGTCGCCAAAATCCTCGATTTGCAAATAGTGTTATGGCCTCATTTAGTTCTATATGTCTTATATTTAAATCGTTAGAAACCGAGTCTAACCATCGTCGCCTTAGTCTACCTCTACTTCTCTTACCCTCCATAACAGAGTCCATTATGCTCATAAGTAATCTATCCTCCTCCATTCGCCCCACATGACCCCACCACCCAAGCCGGTTTATGCGTACGGCTTCATCCATCGAGTTAATTCCTAAATTAGCCTTTATCTCCTCATTGCGTGTACCATCCTGTCATTGTTCCCACCTGTTTTACCAGCAACCATTCTTGCCACTTTCATGTCTGTTACTTCTAAATTATGAATAAGATATCATGAGTCCACCCAGCTTTCGCTCCCGTAAAGCAAAGTTGGTCTGAAAATAGGACGATGTAGAGATAGTTTCGTCCGGGAGCTGACTTCCTTCTTACAGAATACTGTTGATCGCAACTGCGAGCTCACTGCATTAGCTTTACGACACCTTGATTCAGTCTCACTTACTATATTACCATCCTGGGAGAATACACAACCTAAATACTTGAAATTATTGACCTGTTCTAGCTTTGAATCACCAATCTGACATTCAATTCTGTTGAATTTCTTACCTACTTACTTCAACTTAGTCTTCGAGAGGCTAATTTGCATACCATACTCATTGTACCTGTTTTCAAGTTCCAAGATATTAGACTGCAGGCTTTCGGCACAATCTGCCATTAAGACGGTTACGGCGTTGCCCGTGGAGCAGAAGAGGTGAAGGAAGGTGCCGCAGTGAATGGGTCTAACTACAATGCCAAGAGATGAATTTAAAAACTTAAATGAAGATTATATTTTGAAAAACAACAAACGTAACAACTTTTCACTTAGTGAAATAACAATGACAGTTCAGGTAAAATACTTACAAAAAATCCAAGATCTCAAAACTTTAACACTCTTCGGCTTCAAGCCCCTAGTCTTACAATTTCTGGAGCTCCTAGCTCAAACTTTACAGAGGGGTATAAATATACAAAAGGGCGTAAATCCCCTAATACCTGGAGCACTTGCTCCCAAAATGGCAATGTTAAGCATCCCAGAGGCACTTTTACAACACATGAAAAAGAGCTACGTGCTCTCAGTTTTCCAAGCCTATTCAAGGCGATATCAGGAATTTACAATCACTTGCCATCAAGGCACAACTTACAAAATTTGAAACAGGGGTATCTAGTACCCAGCCTATTGGGCCGTAGAGGAAAAAACAGGTTAAGTAAATGGCCCGGAACGCAAATTGAATGGAGGCGTGAACTTGCACTCCTAGATATGAATTCTTAAAACCTAAGGGGCACTAGGCCGATGAAACAGGGGCTATTTCCAAACTATGGAGGTGACTCGTATAAGAAAGAAATTAAGACATTACGGAAGGGAAGAAAACCAGTTACAGTATAAAACGTAGTCACCTCAAACCAAAATGAAGGAGAGTTCGAGAGGGTACATCATTCTCTATCCCCGATTTACAGTTAAAGATATTATGCAGTTATTACATAAGCCTGCAGAAATTACATTTTCAGAAATTAGGTTACATAGTTAAAGTTTCGGACCTCTCCCTCGGGTTAAACTACGGAGCTAGCAAGAAATAAAGATGTTAATTGGCCATTACCTGGTCGATGTACTGCTGCCTGATGAAAGAGGCGCCTCGCGCCTCCTGTTTGACACCCACACTAAGATGACGATCAACTGGCCAAGAGACGTGAAAATCCGCAATTTATAAACCCTCGGGGAAAGTTTGAGACCTTTCATGAATAATCAAGACACACCCACAGAGTTTTATTGGTTAAATTAAAAAGTGACAATCAGAATCGAGGAAGAAGCCTGTGATAGGCGGAAAATTAATTACAGAAATTCTTGATTGGTTGGATTCAAAACTGGCGGAAAGAAAAGATCAATATTGCCAACCCAAAAATGAATGAACATAATTTAGTAAAACAAAAACTTATGAATTCAAAACTTCTTCAAATCAAAAGTTCTTCCATTTTGCACCAGGGTGCATGATCATAGCTTTTTAGCATTGACTTCTGTTGAAAAAAGTCCAAACTTCTTGATGAATGGTAAACAAAGAACGTAGAATTTCATACAATACATGAAATTTCATAACAACAAAATTACATCAAATTACAGTAGTGACTTCTTCTGAGCAAAGGTTTAAGTAGCTCTAGTTTCAAGTTCACGGTTCCTCCAGTACAAGAGTTCTTTTAGGCGCAAGATTTAAATGTGTGGCGTAGAGGTGTACCTCCCGGTACAAAGATCAAGTCGTCAGCACAGGCCAGACTGCTTACTACATTTCCACCTAACTGAATCCCTCCCTGACATTTTATATCTTTCAGCAGATGACCGATGTAAACTACGAACAATAAAGGTGAAGGATTACAGCCTTGTCTAACCCCTGTAAGTACCCTGAACCAAGAACACATTCTACCATCAATCCTCACTGAAGCCCAATTGTCAACATAGATGCCATTGATTGATTTTAATAATCTACCTTTAGTTTCGTCCCCAGTATAGCGAACAACTTTTCTCTCGGTACCCTGTCATACGCTTCCTCTAGGTCTACGAAACATAAACACAACTGCCTATTCCTCTCGTTGCATTTTTAATTACCCGGCGCATACTGAAAATGTGATCCTGACAGCCTCTCTGTGGTCTGAAACCACACTGGTTTTCATCCAACATCCTCTCAACGACTGACCGCACCCTCCCTTCCAAGATGCCAGTGAATAATTTGCCTGGTATACTAATCAATGAGATACCTCGATAATTGTTGCAATCCTTCCTGTTCCCTTGTTTATAGATAGGTGCAATTACTGCTTTTGTCCAATCTGATGGTACCTTACCAACACTCCATGCTAATTTTACTACTCTATGAAGCCATGTCATCCCTGCCTTCCCACTATACTTCACCATTTCAGGTCCAATTTCATCTATTCCTGCTGCTTTATGACGATGGAGTTCATTTACCATCTTTTCCACTTCCTCAAGCGTAATTTCACCAACATCATTTTCCTCCTCCCCATGAGCTTGGCTGTTCGCAACACCACCAGGATGATTTCCTTTTACATTGAGACGATGTTCAAAATATACCCTCCACATCTCCAGTGATTCCCTGAGATCTATTATGAGTTCACCTGAATTACTCAAAACGCTGTTCATTTTCTTTTTCCCTCCCTTCCTAAGATTCTTTATTACTGGCCAGAAAGGTTTCCCTGCTGCTTGACCTAGCCTTTCCAGGTTATTACCAAAATCTTCCCACGAATTCGTTTTGGATTCAACAGCTATTTGTTTCTCTCTGTTTCTTTCATCTACGTACAAATCCCTGTCTGTCTCGGCCCTTGTTTGGAGCCATTTCTGATAAGCCTTCTTTTTACCTTTACAAGGTGCTCTCACTTCATCATTCCACCATGATGTTCGCCTTTTCCCATCTTTACACACAGTTGTTCCTAGGGCATTCCCTTGCTGTTTCTACTACAGCATCCCTGTATGCCACCCATTCACTATCTATATCCTGAACCTGCTTACTGTCTACTGTTCGAAACTTCTCATTAATCATATCCATGTACTTCTGTCTAATTTCCTCGTCCTGGAGATTTTCTACCCTTATTCGTTTGCACACAGATTTCACTTTCTCTACCCTAGGCCTAGAGATACTTAGTTCACCACAGATCAGATAGTGGTCTGTATCATCGAAAAATCCCCGGAAAACTCGTACAATCCTAACAGATTTTCTGAATTCGAAGTCGGTTTAGATATAATCTATTATGGATCTGGTACCCCTAGCCTCCGACGTGTAGCGGTGAATAGCTTTATGCTCGAAGAATATATTCGTAACAGCTAAACCCATACTAGCACAGAAGTCCAGCAAACGATTCCCATTCCCATTAGCTTCCATATCATCCCCACATTTACCAATCACCCTTTCGTATCTTTCAATTCTATTACCAACTCTCGCATTGAAATCGCCCATTAGCACTATTCTAACCCGACCACAATGTCACTCAATGCTTCATAAAACTTGTCAACTTCATCCTCATCTGCACCCTCACATGGTGAATACACGGAGACAATTCTAGTCCTAATTCCAATCAACTGCCAAATCTACCCACATCATTCGCTCATTTACGTGCCTAACAGAAACTATGTTGCGTGCAATAGTATTCCTGATAAAGAGCCCTACCCCAGACTCTGCCCTTCCCTTTCTAACACCTCTCATGTTCACTTTATAATCTACTATCTCTTCCTCGTTATCTCCCCTTACCCGAATATCACTTACTCCTAGCACATCCAGATTCATCCTCTTTGCTGACTCAGCCAGCATTTATTCATTAAAAGCTGAGTCTAAACCATCGTTGTGTTTGTCTCCTTCGACTTCTCTTACACTCCATAGTTGAGTCAAATGTTCTCCTAGCACGACAGTGAAAGTGTCGTTAATACGATGGAGTAACAAATAATACACATCTTACGCATCAACTGTGGTACAAAAATATCTTTTAAAATATTAAGAACAAACTGACTGATGTTATCTCTTTGGAATATGGAGTTCATTTCATTCCCTTTCTAGAATTTAACTCAATTTCCACAAATGATAATTGACCATTTTGATAGAACCATTTAAAGAAGCTTTACAGATCAATATATTTCTACTGATCGAGGTGAAAATTCTTGAAAAGTTGTTGGGCAGCATTGGGAGAAGTTCCTCTTGATCTTGATAGGTGACCGTAAATTTCATATTTCCAGGATCCACACACGTGACAATATTTCTTGTTATCACACAGTCCACGCCATGCCCGTTTCTACTTCTCTACAGAAGTAGACTCACCGAACCAAGTGGTTGCGCGGTTTGGGTCACGTAGCTATCAGCTTGCATTCGAGAGATACTGGGTTCGAACCCTACTGTCGGCAGCCATGAATATGGTTTTCCATGTTTTCCCATTTTCACACCAGGCAAATGCTGGGGCCGTACCTCAATTAAGGCCACGGCCACTTCCTTCCCACTCGCAACCCTTTCCTATCCCATCGTCGTTATAACACCTATCTGCGTCTGTGCGACGTAAAACGAATTGTAAATATTTGAGTAGACTCCCTGACATCATTATTTTCAAACTGGATGGTCAGGTCCAAAGCTGAAACTTCTTTATAATAGTCAAATACACACTTAACCAGAAGGTTTTTTTAGCTTATACTCGATGGTATTGAGAGTTGTCAGTAACGCAATCGGAAGACAGTTTTTAATTAAAAGAGACGAATTTCTTTCTATCTTATTAAAAATTATTAACAAAAATAAAACATGCAGCCCGCAGAGCACCATTCGGGAGCAACAACTGCCCAGCCAGGTGTCTTACAGATATTGGAAATTCTCGTGGTGAGAGTAACGACATTCTGAACCATGTAGCTGGACTTCCTTGATCGGATCCACTACCACTCATATCAATAGCTCCTCAGATGATCTCACGTTCTCAAGATTGAAAACCTTTGAATAAACAAAGCTCATGAAATCAAAGTACGTTATTTTCTTGTACAAACAAACATTTAAAGAATTAATTCCGTATTATGAACAATAATTGTTCTTGTATAGTAATCTCTGCCCTCAGTTATACCAAAGTTCACTTCTAGTTCTTCTACGATAATTATTGTTCAGAGTGTATAGCTGTCATATAACTGCAACGCAGACAATAATAGTGGAAGAGATAACTAGGAATCGCTTGTTACAAAGAACAGTTGGAAGGATCCCTGTTTACTTTTTGTGTGACAGAAACTGAGATGGACTTCGTGTTACAGGAAAACTTCTCATGGGAAATTAACGCTGAGCATTTATATTCAAATTGTGATCCAGTACAAGGGGTAAGGGTGGACTGCTTGATTCCGGCCACCTTACAAATTATTCACAACTTAATTCATGTGCAGACTCTCATCAATACCAAGCTATATCTACACCTAGACGCTTTATTTGCTACCTACGCAACCTCTTACATAAGAGAAGGGAAACACACAAGACATTCTGAATCAGATATTGTATAAGGAATGTTTTTCAGCCTCAGTCGAGAATATATCTCTATTAAATATATGCCGATCGATAACATCGGACTCTTTCAATTCTATCACCAGAGACGAGTAAGACGTTGTCTATTGTACGACCCCATCCCTGAGAAGATAACAACCAGTCTAACTGCATGACGTCTAGAAGAGTATTAGCTCAGAAATAAATCATAGACGGGAAGACGGGAAGGAATAAGGGCATGAGAGTCAACAAAGAGGTGAAAGGTCCTTATGGAGCACGTACGGAGAGAAGTATACACTGATCAAAATAATAGTTGATTTTTTAAACAAAATTGATTTATTTCCTGGAGTGTGACTTGACTTTTCCCTAGTATTTACTTAATCAGAGAAAAAAAAATGAACGGATTCGATTTCGGCTTGAAGTTACTATCATATCAATTATAATGATTGTTTGTTATTCTAAAATAAATGTTCTTTCAAAGTATCGTTTTTCCTTCAAAAGTTCTTAAAGTTATCTCTTGAACTCGCTTGAAACAAAAGAAAATTATTTAACTTAAATTTTCTTTCACTCGGAATTTGGAAATTTTTCCTAAAGTCTTTTCTAAAATTTAACACTTAAAATCGTGAACGTCTCTTCTAAAGTCTCTTTAAATGTTTAACACTTAAAACTTCACAAAATATTGCAAAATGATTCACTTTTTTTCAAAGCTCGGTCTTATTATTTGTCTACGAATTGAAGTTTGAACACTGTGATAATACTGTTGCAATACTACAGTTCTTTGTAAGAGTCAATAAATTGTTTATTGAACTGCTATCGAGAGTCACTGATTCTAATATTCCACCAATGAAAAGTTAGTTTTGTGGAACTTTAAAAAGAGTCTGAAAAACACTCATATCACCTGTAATCTGGAACTCAGGACTGGATTGTAAAGATACGCGGTTGAGCGAACCACATGTCGACGTCCTTGGCAACCGGTGTCGTGATGACATCACCCATGGTACCACGTCCAACTCCCTCGATGATACCACGTTCCATGTCCCTCACTGAAACCACGTCTCAAATCCCACGTTGACAGGTAGATATGATGGTAAAAGACACTCGTCAGGTTGTAACGCGTTTTGTTGGGATTAAAACACGATAAAGTTCAACTGACTAGTAATGATTATTGAGTGTCCTATCTAACCTATTTCAAGTTCTTATGAATCAGATGACGAACACAGTATCATGTTAAGTGCACACGTACAAATTCTGGCAGTAAATTGTTAATCATCACTGCTCTGGAAATCGCAATTTTATAATAGCACAGTGAGAATATTTACAAGTGTCTTCACACGAAAATCACAGTTTTTTCAGAATGAAGACATGTTATATCTGGTGAATATTTACAAGTATTGTCACACGGAGATCACAGTCTATTCAAAATGATGAAAGTTTATAAATATAGTATGCGGTAGACTAGCATGAAGTACAACTTGACGCACTCGCGACGAAAGATTAAATATGCCGATAGTTCAAAATTGTCATTGGACGTGTATTTTAAAACACTATTATGAGATAGTCTGTTTCAGTAAACAGAAATACTCACAAGTAAAATGTCCTTAACTTGCACATGTTCATCAGCTGTGAATGTTTCAAGTTATTCTGCCTCGAAGAATATTACAAAGTTTCAGACAGTCAGGTTCACTCGAGTTAAAGTCAAAGATGCAATGTAAATTATTATCACAGCACTGTTAAATATTTTGAAAAATTGTGAGATTTACCAAGTCCGACACTGTTCACCGGACTAACAGTTTGAAGATAATTGAAGCATAGTACCTTCACGCGATAACTAAGTTCGATTCTCGACGTGTATATCCGCGTTCTACACCATGCTTACGCGACTGCTGTGAGTTGAGAACTGTCTTACCAGGGCAAATGCTTGCTCTTTTATACTGGGTAGCTGCATGAGCTTTCCTCCCCTTCTGATAAAATTGCATTTCTTTACGATGGAATGACTTTTAACTTCGTGGACCGATTTTAATGACATTTACAAATGCTGACGTTTAAATCACGGGTTACAAAATGGTGTAGGTCATTATTTGATATCTCCATGGGATAAAAGTTAGTAGAAATACTTCTCGCATGTTCTAGAGCTATCATGCTTTGTTCACGTGCTCATTTCACCAGTCTCCAACGTGGAAGTTCTGACGTAGATAGCTCGCCTTTTGGCTGCCTGAGCCGTGTCGTTGCTGTCCCTCGCACGCTAGGCCGTGTCGTTGCAGCTAATTACTCGCACGCTAGGCCGTGTCGTTGCAGCTAATTTCTTGCACGCTAGGCCGTGTCGTTGCAGCTAATTAACATTACAAAATAATGTTCGAGGGCATTAATGGTTCCTAGTACACTATCAATTGTACGGAATGCCGAAATCAGATGGAAAATATAAAATTCAACACTGCACTTCAGGACTCTCCCAGCTTGAATCAAACCACTGCTATTGTTCCGTAAGCACGCTGATTCATCTCGCTACAAAGGAGAACGGTTTAGTATTTTCCTAAGATTGTTCACAACGATGTAACAGATTACAACACCTGAATCAGAATGTCCATAAAACTGGAATGATTCAATGAAATGCTGAGTTTATGATGACTTGCTCAGATTAGAAGTTACGCTGCCAAAATTGTGCTCGTCTCACGGATGAAAGGATCAAATGATCACAAACAGGGAAGTTCAAAACTATTGGCTGCTAAGGAGATATGATGTCTTGTTTGCTGAGAACTGAAGCAAGTTAATTTATCCTGATAAAGAAGGAACCAGTAATTTTCAGCTTTATGTTAAAAATTATGATATCTGTTGTATTTTATACAGATCATTAGACAATTAATTGGTCATGCATATTTTGAAACATCTTTTGAAACATTTAATATTTCTTAGGATTAATCATATTTTCTACGCAACTGATTATTAAAAATATGATCAGAATGAGGTTGTAACCTATTGTAGGTCCCTATAATTTTAAGGCTTTCTGTCATAAATATTTAACTCTACGGTTTTTATTGTAATTTTTCGCTCAACTACAGCAGGCGAGCAGGGTAAGGATCTTGTACCGATTTCGATGAGAATTCGTATGGCGCTGTGCGATGATTTCGAACTACCCTGCAATCGATTGATCGTGATGTTGGCCTCGTGCCGCAATATGATGAAGTGGCGGTATTCGCAGTCTATGATTTTTAATGCTTTAAGCTTTCGGCAACGGTCTTTAATTCTGCCCCAGTGATTATAAAATGCGTATTTTCTACACTTTTCGTCATTCCAGGGCCATGCCCCCTTTCTCGTGTGACCACAGGAAACATGGCGGACGTCCGTTCTATTAGCTTTACCCAGACAGCGCTTCCGCCTCTGTATGTTATTCTAGCTCGATGGGATGGTACTAATCCGAAGATTGTAAACAGTAGGCAGTGTATGCATGAACTTTTTCCCTTCCTTACAGTACCTGATCATGATTATGAAAGTAACTAAACACATGGATGTCATCAATTTAAAAACTGCATCAACTTCTTTGCGAGGCATAACATGCATAGTAGAATATACACTGACTGACAGAGCAAATGCAACACCAAGAAGGAGTGGTCAGAACTTTATGCCAATTGCAGGGTAGACTGACGTCACTGAGGTATGCTCATGATGTGAAATGCGCCGCTGTGCTGCGCACGTAGCGAACGATAAATGGGACACGGCGTTGGCGAATGGCCCACTTCGTACCGTGATTTCTCAGCCGACAGTCATTGTAGAACGTGTTGTCGTGTGCCACAGGACACGTGTATAGCTAAGAATGCCAGGCCGCCGTCAACGGAGGCATTTCCAGCAGACAGACGACTTTACGAGGGGTATGGTGATCGGGCTGAGAAGGGCAGGTTGGTCGCTTCGTCAAATCGCAGCCGATACCCATAGGGATGTGTCCACGGTGCAGCGCCTGTGGCGAAGATGGTTGGCGCGGGGACATGTGGCACGTGCGAGGGGTCCAGGCGCAGCCCGAGTGACGTCAGCACGCGAGGATCGGCGCATCCGCCGCCAAGCGGTGGCAGCCCCGCACGCCACGTCAACCGCCATTCTTCAGCATGTGCAAGACACCCTGGCTGTTCCAATATCGACCAGAACAATTTCCCGTCGATTGGTTGAAGGAGGCCTGCACTCCCGGCGTCCGCTCCGAAGACTACCATTGACTCCACAGCATAGACGTGCACGCCTGGCATGGTGCCGGGCTAGAGCGACTTGGATGAGGGAATGGCGGAACGTCGTGTTCTCCGATGAGTCACGCTTCTGTTCTGTCAGTGATAGTCACCGCAGACGAGTGTGGCGTCGGCGTGGAGAAAGGTCAAATCCGGCAGTAACTGTGGAGCGCCCTACCGCTAGACAACGCGGCATCATGGTTTGGGGCGCTATTGCGTATGATTCCACGTCACCTCTAGTGCGTATTCAAGGCACGTTAAATGCCCACCGCTACGTGCAGCATGTGCTGCGGCCGGTGGCACTCCCGTACCTTCAGGGGCTGCCCAATGCTCTGTTTCAGCAGGATAATGCCCGCCCACACACTGCTCGCATCTCCCAACAGGCTCTACGAGGTGTACAGATGCTTCCGTGGCCAGCGTACTCTCCGGATCTCTCACCAATCGAACACGTGTGGGATCTCATTGGACGCCGTTTGCAAACTCTGCCCCAGCCTCGTACGGACGACCAACTGTGGCAAATGGTTGACAGAGAATGGAGAACCATCCCTCAGGACACCATCCGCACTCTTATTGACTCTGTACCTCGACGTGTTTCTGCGTGCATCGCCGCTCGCGGTGGTCCTACATCCTACTGAGTCGATGCCGTGCGCATTGTGTAACCTGCATATCGGTTTGAAATAAACATCAATTATTCGTCCGTGCCGTCTCTGTTTTTTCCCCTACTTTCATCCCTTTCGAACCACTCCTTCTTGGTGTTGCATTTGTTCTGTCAGTCAGTGTATTTGGAAACTTAATTTCATAAACAACAAATATTTTGATTAATTTGAATGTTGCAGGGGACATTACAATTTCGGTACGACAGCTTCACAGTAAGATATTAAGGAGTACAGATAACTTGTCGGCAGCATAACAAAGACTTTAGTATAAACGGTAGTAGTTTGTTTAATTTTGTAAATAATTACACAATTAAAATTTCATTAAGTTTAAAATGTTCAACTTATTACATTCTCTTTGTCTCCTCACACCTATCAAAAATCTCCCTAGTAGTCGCAGTTTTATTTTTATGAAAATGTAGGCTGGAGAACTTCTAGTTATCGTTTTATAACAACAGCTGTTCGTCTCTTACCATGCTCCCATCAAACCTCCCTTAGTCATATCTCGTTCTTCTCGATGACGACCGCACGGTATCCACTTGCTTCTAAATACATACAAACAAAAGCTTAAAATTAGCTCATATGTCATCCGTCATTCGGACATCCATGTGACACCTGTCCGAAGGATAGATAGCGCTCCCCGCAATCCTAGTTTCTCCCACGGCTAACCGAGTGCGTGAGTAATCCGTTTTACAGTAACTTGCAAACTCGCCACCAGGATGTACCTCAAGCTGATGTGCATGCGCGCATGCGCACCACCTATTCACCCCCTTATGTCTCTAGCGGGACCTAATAGTCATCTCTTTACAGTAACTCACGATGTCGCGGTGAGAGTGCACTGTTATGTCTCTAGCAGGATCTGACATTATTTTGTTTAGAGTAACTCAGGAAGTCGCTGCAAGAGTGTACTAACATGTCTCTAGCAGCATCTGATAGTAACTTGTATGCAGTAACTCAGGAAAGTCGTCGTAAGAGCTCACTGTTATATCTCTAGCGGGGTATTTGCTTACAGGAGCTCACGAAGACGCCGCGAGAGTGTCTCCCCTCCCCCACATACAGCTGAGCCAGGATCGAACCTGCAAAGTTTGCGACGGAAGTTCTGCATCTCAACCGTCTGAGGCACTCAGCCTGGCAGGGTAAGGGAGGTGGTGGTAGGCAATTTCTAATTAATAGGTTGTGTACCACAAAGCCTCGATTAATTCCAATCCTCTCCGCAGTGCTCATATGGAGTGACGGCATATAACGCTGTTGATGGTGATCTGTCCGTCGGATGGATACGTAAAGCCTTGAGCAGACCTCTCGATGCTATTCGACACTACCGGGTTTTGCTGCCTCCCTTCCTACTATCCTATATCATGTCATACATTTCATCTGATGATTTTGACGTCAGGAAGGGAATCCGGTTATAAAAATCAATTGTAACAGATTAATCTCACCACAACCCCAACACTGTAAAGAAGCGGGTCAAGGAATGGACACTCGTTAGTTTATAACGTCATGCACCCTTAGTCAGCAGTCCGCATTTCAAATCACCCACGCTGTGACGTCACAGCCTTGTGAAGAGAAGCCCTGTGCGTTCGGTTACGTAAACATAAGAAAGATTTTTAAATCGTCCGCGCTTATTACGTCACAGCTCCGTCACCCCACCAACGGGAAGAAGACAAAAAGCCTGTGTGAGGTTAGGATACCGTTCGTATCCAAGGTTAGGTTAACACACGCGTTAACTACACCTACAAGTCACCTAACCAGTTCGGCTCCTCTAAGGGGAGCCCGTAAATAGCCTGTCTGAGGTTAGGTTACCGTTCCTCGTAGTGAGGTTAGGCTAACACGTCTTCATGGCGTTATAACCTCAACTACCAGTCACCTAACAGATTGGACACCTCCAAGGGGAGCCGATGAAGAGCCTGTGTGAGGTTAGATAAGCGTTCGTGTGGAAGGTTAGGCTAAGGCTCAATAAAAGGTTATGCTTAGCTGCCATTTTGGTTCGTACATGCCCAATGCGCCATGTGATCAAACTAGTTTCTCCTACGCGCGCTCGCTTCGTCACATTGAACGTATTGCTTTAGTCACCGAGTGCAGGGACAGAATAATGCTATGTTTGTGTGGATATTTATAACATAATGTTGGGCTATTCTGCACCTAATTGTAGTAATGTCTCTACTGCGGGATACAGCTCGTTTAGATTCCCTTCTGGTGCATTTTGCCTCCACTGCCTCTGTTACACCTACTACTTCAACTGCTGACTTAAACCTGCATCCAGCTCCCATTGACATTACTACACCCCTTAATTTAGTCACATTGATCATTCAATATTCAGTTCTGTCCCCAAAGTCCGGCAACATGAGTTCAAACACCACAGTTACAATATTTGTCTAAACTAACTTCATATGACAGAAATAATTTGTTTAACGTTGGTGGTAGTACAACAAACGTATTTTGAAAACCAAGATCTGTGGTAGGCCTTTATGCAGACAGGTTTTAAGCAATGAGCTTTCTGACTCAAGCTCTGGAACATTCGTATTTTTTTTAAATTTGGGCGGATTAAGGAAAGATTTAAGAATGACAGTAGCCTATATGAATACCTCGGTGTCCCTCAGTTCATTTGACGGCACCGCAGCGCATAGCTTACGAACATTCTATTCTACTTATCAATAATAATAATATTAATAATAAACCGATTTATTAGTAAGCTACTTTTTCTAATATTTCTCCAGTGAGAGATATGCCTAGTTTGTTTGTTTATTAAAAGACACATTATCAACGACTTTGCTTTTACAATCGGCGTCTTGAGTAAAAATTACACAATAATGTACGAAATATACTAGTATTTAAGTTGAGTAGCCGTTTGAGTAATACTGAGAATGAGTATTTTTACAGTATGTTAGTTTAGCATTATTTTCTCGTGTGAAGAACAGTAAAAAAGGGGGATATACAAGGCTGGGTCGGTCAACTGCCTTACCAACGTAGTGTAGGGAATGAACCATAATGGCGGGCGAGCATACCTAATCATCAGAGAGCCCTAGGTTAGGCTAAAACGTCATAATGTCCTAACATCATTTGCAGGTCACTTAACCGAGCTGTTTCGCCTCCAAGGGCGTCCGATCGAATCGGGTCCTCCAAATGGGTTCGTGACCATTCCGACTCGGCTCCTCCAAGGGGTGCGTCCGATTCGGCTTCTCCAAAGTGGCTCGTAAAGCTAGCATGGCCCTTGTACGTAAGGGTATGACGGCATAACCTCACCTATGGATCAGAAACACTCCATGATGGCCGGTGAGGTTAGCATTAATCTAGTACGTATGGGTATGACGTCATAACCTCATCTATGAGTCAAAAGCACCCAAGATCGTTCCCTGACCAATTAGGTCCCTCCAGTGATACCTGTGAGATTAGTCTTACTCTCGTACGCACGGTTATGACGTTGTTCCACGTCTTAACCTCACCGGGAGTCCATCGAACCCGGGTAAGAACCTACATAGCATTACTACGAGGTCAATGAGCTAGAAATTACAAAGCATTACTACTCAAAAGCGTGGGAATGTGCTGACTCAGCACTCATTGTTTTAGAAAATACTTTGCCCTTGAAGACCATGCTTTGTGTCTGATGGGGTCAGAGCGGTATTGTGTATTATGAACTCTTGAAACCCGGAGAAACCTTTAATGCCCAATGCTATCGCCAAAAAATGATTAATTAAAAACAGGCATTGATTAGAAGAAGACCGGAATGGGCCAGAAGACATGGCAAAATGATTTTTACATGGCAATGCAGCGTCTCACATAGAAAAACCCGTGAAAGATATTGTGATAGTTCAAAAAGTGGATAAAGGCCACAGTTTCTTGGTGTATGGCAAAGGATAATCTACCATGCGCCAGTGACCTTCGTTGGGATGTCTAACAAGAGAAAAGGTCAGGCCCAGCGGACTCACCCGGTATTCACGATTGCTAAGCACATACTAGGGCATAAGTCATCTGAACGCTTCCCATTCCTATTAGCTTCCATATGTTCTCCAAATTTACCAATCATCTCGTCATACCCTTCAGTTCCATTTCCAACTCTCGCATTCAAATCGCCCGTTAGCACTATATTACCGCTGCTGTTGATGCTGACAACGACGTCACTCTAAGTTTCACGAAACTTGTCAACCTCCTCCTCGTCTGCACCCTCACGTGATGAATAGACTGTAACAATTCTCGTCCTAATTCCTCCTACTGCCAAATCTACCCATATAATTCGCTCATTTATGTGCCTAACAGAAACTATGTTGTGTGCAATAGTATTCCCGATGAACAGTCCTACACCAATATCTGCCCTTCCCTTTCTAACACTTCTCAGGGTTACCTTATAACATCCAATCTCTTCCTTATTATTTCCCGTCACCCGAATATGATTAACTACTAACTCACTGAGACGCATCGTCGAGGCAGAAAATTCCTCGGCCAGTTCTACCTTCTTTCTTTCATTGATACTGATGTAACATTAAATTATTAACGACGATTCCAGTCAAATTCGAGTTACCCAATGTTATACTGGCATCCAACCGATTATTACTGTGGAGGAAGGAGAAATATTAATAATTGAGGGACACAGTGGAAAGAGGCACATGCCACATTACTGGTGATTCTGAGGTATTTGTACGATCATCTGTTAAAGTTATGAACTTCAATCATGTACCTCGTACCCATTCCCTGTAAATAGAGTGAACGAGATATTTGTTTAAAGATTTTCGTTTTTTATAGTGGGAGAGAGGTCCATGCCACGTATGCAGCTAAGCTTATGAATTAATATATTCCGCTGGCAAATATGATTGAACTAAGCCAATCAGAACAATAATAATAGTAATCTGATTTAATTTACGTCCCACTAACGACTTTTACGGTTCTCGGGTACGCCGAGGTACCTGAAATTTACCCCGCAGGAGTTCTTTTACGTGTCAGTATGTCCACCTATACGTGGATGACGTCTTTGAGCACATTCAAACACTACCGTACTGAGCCAGGATCGAAACTTTGGGAGAATCCAAGTAGTCAGGATATTACTAAAAATCCTTGCTAACCATTGCTTGGTGTTCGTACCACAAGAAATTCTGAGTATATTCCATCTTCTCCCGCAGCTTCATCTGTTTTAATTTGTTAAGACGATTTTCTACCTCTTCTTCAAAAAATGGGTCTGCAAAGTTTTTTGAATCTTTTACTGTTTGTTTGAAGATACGAATTTCTTTATAAATCCTTTGTGTCCGGCCCTTCAACTGTCTGGGCCACTCAGTCCGGCTCAGTCAGAACAAGTTTCCCAAACTGTTTGCATAGTTTCCTAAATGAAGGCAACAGGCAGTAAGGTAAATGAGTCTTCTGATTTAAGGATAGTAATGTTAATGGCATTAGGTGGGGAGAACGTTGTATATACGACAAGTATTCGCATAACTTAGTGTCATTCCAGCATTGTGGACTGGGTGCAACCCGTAATGTACTCGAATGGACGAGAAATAAAAGCTGCTAAGTTAGGGATTTGCAGAGTCTTCTGCAGTTTGTGTCATCTATATATGATTCCCCGAGATGTAATAAGTCTTGCACTGTAAAACATAAATTACGAATTGTATATATTGCAGTATTCTGACAGAAGAGGCCTCCATGGCTCAGGCGGCACCGTGCCGGCCTCTCACCGCTGGATACCGTGGTACAAATACCGGTCACTCCATGTGATATTTGTGCTGGACAAAGCGGAGGAAAGACAGGTTTTTCTACGGACACTGCCGTTTGCCCTGTCATCTTTCAAACCAGCAACACTCTCCAATATTATTTCATTTCATCTGTCAGTCATTCATTCATTCCATCTCTGACCCGTCACTGACTGGAAACCAGGTTGTAGGTTTTCATTTTCACAGTATTCTGACAGACCATCCACAGATATTTGGTTTATTTCTTATAATCATATAAGCATTGAAATGAAATGGTGTATGGCTTTTACTGCCAAGATGTGTCCGAAGACTTCGGTTCGCCAGGTGTATGACTTTTGATTTGACGCCCGTAGCCGATCTGCGCATCGTGATGAGGATGAAATGATGATGGAGACGACACATACACCCAGACCCCGTGCCAGAGGAATTAACCAATTATGGTTCAAATCCCCGACCCTGCCGAGAATGGAACTCGGGCCCCCTATGACGAAAGGCCAGCACGCTAACCATTTAGCCATGGAGTCGGATATATAAGCAATATTTCACCAATAAAACTAGAAATAGTTCCTACTTCGACGTATGTATGTTCAGTGCTCAGCCCTAAGGCTGATTGGATCCTCAACAGCTCCGCCATCAGCTGTCATAGATGGCCTAGGCATCACTGAAGAAGCGTACTACGGAAATGAGGAATGAGGTAGTTTCCCGTTCCTTTCCTCACCGAGCCAGAAGTTGTTATTACATACCAGTCTGCCAAGCCCACGGAAATGCATGCACCAACTGACCCTATGAGCAACATTTTCACACCATTCATAGCAGGGACTGGCTGCAGAAGGAATGGCATTACTAGCATCGCTCATACCTCAGTCACTTTCATATTGTCAAAGGCAATGATACGACAGAGACAGATCAATGAAAGTAACAAAATTGCTCTAGCCCATACCAGAAGTCATAGTACACTGTAAACACTATATCCTGCCAGCCACCATATTATTTAAAATAGTAATTGAATCCTTGAAACTTTTCTTACAATACTCATGTCACATATTTATTGTTTCCATTTTCACTAAAAGAAATAATAAATGTGTAGTAGGCGTATGTGATATAATTTTAACCTACAATATTTTTAACAAACTGTGTGTAACGTTGTCACTTTAAACAACTGAAAATCCACAGCCTGTTTCCAGTCATTCGACTGATATTTTATGATTTTTCCTTAAGTTGGTAAATAGTGTATGTGAGTGCAGATGCCCCTGCGGTGCGTAATAAACAGGGATCTATTTCATAGTGAAGGTTCAACTTTCACCAGTTTAATTTTATTTTAAAAATATATCCCAGTCGCAACAAATACTATACGAAACTTTTCATTCTTAACATACATTTACTACTATTGTAATTATTTGTACATTTTAAAATCAAGTTTTGTGTATTAATATTTGCAGATAAATGAAGTTTGCACTACAAGTACTAAAATTTATAGAAAATTTCTTAATCATTTTGCTGAAATGATTTAAAATAATCTCTAGAAGCTCTATAATATTTCTTCAGAGAATTGAATTTTTTTCGTAACCGTAACCTTCTATGCCAATTTCTCAAATTTTTGCACTACTAGTTAGTTTCTAAAATTTGATTTACTTGCTTCAAGGGAATAAGCTTACAGCACGTTGTTCATGAAACTAAAATACACTACAGTTAAAAACTGAAGCAAATAATCTCAGCGGATTTTGAATTATGATGAAAATAACTGCAAAACTGCAAATCACGGAAACAGGCTTCTTTTCAGAACTTGTTTTACGTCGCACCGACGTCTTATGGCGACGATGGGATGGGAAAGATCTAGGAGTGGGAAGGAAGCGGCCGTCGCCTTAAGATATAGCCCCAGAAATTGCCTGGTGTGAAAAGAGGAAACCGAAGAAAGCCATCTTGAGTTCTGCTGGCAGTGGTGTTCGAATCCACTATCTCGCAGATGCAAGCCCACACACAGCCAACTCGCCCGGTAGTCACGGAAACAAAACAGCAAATTATGACAGAGTGGGATATAGAAAGTGACAAATTTCTTGTAGTAGTAGAGATTATTCTCGACCAGATTGAAGAGTAAAGTACATTTTTAAAAAATAAACTGAATTATTTTACCCTTAAAGGAGTAAATGCCCCCTCAAGATGACACAAAAGGAAATCGTTCCACGTCACATTGTGCAATCATCTTATATATTAATTGTAAATTATGGTTCAAACATTCCGATGGGTTGAGACGTTGAGACAACCTACACCTTGGCATTAGCAGAGCTTTAATACCAGGCTGAGTGGCTCAGATAGTTAAGGCCCTGGCCTTCTGACCCTATTCTGGCCCAGTCCGGTGGTATTTAAAGGTGCTCATCGCCCAAATATATCAAAGGTTTTCAGTGACGCAAAGATATGAGAGGGCTAAGATTGTAAATGTAGTGGCCATGGCCTTAGTTAAGGTCACCCCAGCATTTGCCTGGTGTAAACATGGGAAAGCACGGAAAACCATCCTCAGGGGTTAGCTTACATCTCAATCTAATATTCACCGAGCTCGATAGCTGCAGTCGATAAGTGCGGCCAGTATCCAGTAATCGGGAGATAGTGGGTACGAGCCCCGCTGTCGGCAGCCCTGAAGATGGTTTTCCGTGGTTTCCCATTTTCACACCAGGCAAATGCCGGGGCCGTACCTTAATTAAGGCCACGGCCGCCTCCTTCCACTTCCTAGGCCTTTCCTATCCCATCGTCGCCATAAGACCTCTCTGTGTCGGTGCGACGTAAAGCAAATAGCAAAAAAAAAAAATTAAATTTTCTATTCACTGATGTCAGATGTGTGACGTCCGAGAAGAAGCTATATCCCTTCCGATAGATCAATATATTGTTATGATGCTCTTGTTTAATCGTAAATATTCCCCCCGTCCTGGCACCGTAATAAATCGTGGAGTTGGCTGATCATATGAAATGGTTGCTTTGTAACAGCTGGTCACGCGTGACAAGGGTAGAGTTTGTCACGGTCCCTACAGCTTGCTATGTTAGTGTCTGCCGTGACAGATGACCGTAACATTATGGAGTCTCTCCCGCACATACAAATGATGAACACCGGTGGCCGCTTTGTGTGACAGAGAAACAGCGAGGTACCATGGAATTCTTACGACGAGGCAGTGCAGTAACTTCTGCCATCTGCAAGGGGAACGTGGAACTTCGTACAAATGCGCTCTCCTGTAGTCAGATAGTGCTGCGGTGTAACGGAAATTCTCTCAACTAAATGAAGGACGAACTTCAGCTACGCGCCACTGCGGACACGAAAAGCGAATCACATTTATAAATTCTTCTCTAATGTGGCAATCATTAGCGCGTCCTAGGGAAAGGAAGGAGTACAGAATGGCATTACAGTCACACATAATTCATTAGGTATGATTCCCAGCAGTACGCCTCTGTGGTGTAGTGGTTAATGTGATTAGCTACCACCCCCGCAGGCCCGGGTTCAACTCCCACCACCGCCACGAAATTTTATAAGTGGTATGAGGGCTCGAACGGGGTCCACTCAGACTTGGGAGGCCAACTGAGTAGAGGCGTTGGGGGTTCGATTCCCACCTCAGCCATCCTCGAAGTGGCTTCCCGTCGTTTCCCACTTCTGTTCCAGGCAAATGCCGGGGTGGTACCTAATTCAAGTCCACGGCCGATTCCTTCCCTCCTCCTTGTATATCCCTTCCAATCTTTCCAAGCCACCAAAATTCCTCTGTTCAGTATAGAAGATGAGGCCGCGTGGACGAGGTACTGCTCCTCCTTCCCAGTTGTATCCCTCAACCCATCGTTGTGTCGGAGGGAAAACCAACCCTGGAGGGTGAACACATTAAGAAAGAAGAAAGAAATAAGATGATTCCCTGAAAATTAATGTATTCTTGATAAGTTTCGCACGTACCGACTGTATACAGCATTAATTTACAGTTTTTTAACCGATTAGCTGCAATATAAAGAGTAAAACAATATTTGCTTAATCAGCTCCTGTAATGCACTTCAACAGTGTCATATGAGAATGTTGCTTCGTTATGGGATTTCACTGGCCAAACACAATGTTATGAGCCAAATGCAAAATATTAAATGACTGTCCTACGTTCTTGTTCACTAGTTAGCAGTAGATCCTGGCTTCTTTTGCGGTGAGTTCGGCCTTAATGTCTTCATGGCAACTAGTGAAAAGAATGAGTACGCTACTTATCGGTTACGTTTGAAGGCATGATTGTGTCAAGAGTCATGATTTCCAGTGTAGCCTAATTTATGTACGTAAATACAGGAACTTCGACTTTTCAAGCGGTATACATGTGATTTACTTCCAGTTTATATAAGTGGGTGGTCAATTTAAGATGAAGTAAAACACATATTATTTAGAACTTTCTTAATCCGTTCACACTCGGACTCAGTGAGGGATCCCACTTTTACTGCCACAAGGGTAGTGTCCTGGAGAGTGAGACACTGGGTCGCGAGAATACAACTGGGAGGAGGACCAGTACCACTCCCTGGTGGCCTCAACTCCTATGCTGAACAGGGTCCTTGTGGGAGAGTGCGAAGTTTGGAAGGGATAGAGAGGGATGAGGGAAGGAAGTGGCCGTTACCTTAAGTTAGGTACCATCCTGGCATTTGCCTGGAGGAGAAGAAGTGGGGAACGAAGGAAACTACTTCGAGGATAGCTGAGGTGGTAATTGCAGCCCCCTCTACACAGTTGACCTCCCGAAGCTGACCGGCCCCCGTTCCAGTAATCGTACCACTTTTTAAATTTTGTGGCAGAGTCGGGAATCGAACCCAGGCCTCTGGGGGTGGCAGCTAATCACACTAACCACTACACCACAGAGGCGGACATTATATAGAACTAAAATGGAATTAATTACAAAGGTCATAAAATATTATTTTGATATTGAAATGAAGGACACATAAGGAACTTTAAAAATAAATAACACAAATATGATGATAATAATTATTAATATATAAAATGTCCACCTCTGTGGTGTGGTGGTTAATGTGATTAGCTGCCACCGTCAGAGGCCCGGGTTCGATTCCCGGCTCTGCCACGAAATTTGAAAAATTGTACGAGGAATGGAACGGGGTCACTCAGCCTCGTGAGGTCAACTGAGCAGAGGGGGGTTCGATTCCCTCCTCAGCCATCCTCGAAGTGGTTTTCCGTGGTTTCCCATTTCTCCTCCAGGCAAATGCCGGAATGGTACCTAACATAAGGCCAGGGCCGCTTCCTTCCCTCTTCCTTCCCTATCCATTCCAATCTTCCCATCACCCACAAGGCCCCTGTTCAGCATAGCAGGTGATGCCGCCTGGGCGTTGTACTGGTCCTCCTCCCAGTTGTATCCTATGACCCAGAGACTCACGCTCCAGGACACTGCCCTTGAGGCGGTAGAGGTGGATCCGTCGCTGAGTCCGAGGTAAAAACCAACCCTGGAGAGTAAAGAGATTAAGAAGAAGAAGAAGATTATATAAAATAACGCGTGTCTTTCTCTTCCCCGTACTTACCACTTCTGTGTATTTATTTCAAGTATTTTGATGGGTATTTATAATAGAATAGAATAGAATAGAATAGAATAGAATAGAATAGAATAGAATAGAATAGAATAGAATAGAATAGAGTACTCCCACTCCCTAGTTCCGGATCTCCTGAAACTAGGGAGAGAGCACTCTTTTATTGCAATTCATTAAAGTTTGATACATGCATTACATTTTCCTCTTATAATTATTTGGCTTTTAATACACTAAATATAATGTATTTTTTCCTAGACGTTAAGAATGCTATATTGTCTAGGACAATATGTATCTTATATTAATTTTGTGTCACAAGTATTTCTTTGGAGTATCCTACCATTATAATAATTTCGTGTGGCTATTTCTAGCTGAGTGCAAACCTTGTAAGGCAGACCCTCCGATGAGGGTGGGCGGCATCTGCCGTGTGTAGGTAACTGCTTGTTATTGTGGTGGAGGATAGTGTTATGTGTGGTGTGTGAGTTGCAAACACCCAGCTCCCGGGCCATTGGAATTAACCAATGAAGGTTAAAATCCCCGACCCGGCCGGGAATCGAACCAGGGATCCTCTGAACCGAAGGCCAGTACGCCGACCATTCAGCCAACGAGTCGGACATCCTACCATTAACAACATGCCTTACTTAACGGCCGAATTAAGAACAGAATAGAACGACACAACAATACAACAATTAATATATTACTATATTTCATATTATATTTATTATTATTTTATTAATATTAATATTATATATTATTACTAGCAAGATACCCGTGCTTCGCTACGGCATTATAATGAAATTTATAATTGAATGCTTATTGTTTTATACTTAATCCGCCGAAATTCGCGATCTGAGTGGTTTTCTAAGAGAATCCGCCAAAATTCGCGATCTGACTCGTTTTCTAATAGATTACGGCAAGTTTCCTCCCATTTTTCAATCTTTCTTTCCTGCAATCGATTTGGTACTTCCCGGGCTAGGTCCAGGTATTCCACCCGGTCAGTTGGGTCCCTAAATCTTTGCCATCTTTTCCTATAAACTTTTTTAATGTGGATGATATCCTTGAAGAGATCCGGCCTGGTGTCGTCTTGGGTGCCTTGGCAGTACTGAACCGGCGGCCGGACTGCAATCGTAGTCATTACCCGTTCAGGACTCGTTTCCAGCGCGGTCCGCACATTCTTCTTCTTCTTCTTCTTCTTATTATTATTATTATTATTATTATTATTATTATTATTATTGTTGTTGTTGTTGTTGTTGTTGTTGTTGTTGTTGTTGTTGTTGTTGTTGTTGTTGTTGTTGTTGTTGTGGACTCCACAGCAAGATGCAAGACCGCTACTTGGCGGTAAATTACATCTGCTGCCATTGTCAATGATGACAGTATGACCAGCACCATTGTCGCCCGTAGGCAAGTGCGCAGGACATTAGGCGATACGAATGACACACTTCCGTGCATTAATGACCTTATTATAGAGGTGAACAATTACGCGGTCAATCTCATTCCTATCATTTATTTCAAATGTGTTTACATTTTTATTTATATGCCAGAAGAATCTACTTTAATCTAAGAAGGTTCTCCAAAGAAAAGATGGCTCTTGAAAACAAACCCAGGAAAGATTAAAAATGATCAGTTTATGATCAGAATAAGTACATTGAAAATCCACAGCCTGTTTCCAGTCATTCAACCGGGTCAGGAATGGAATGAATAAGCCCCCAGTTAGCGGCGAGGATAGGAATTGTGCCGGCTGCCGAAGCCCGTCGCACTCCTCTGGGGCAATGATTAACGAATGACAAATGAAATTAAATGATGTTGGAGAGTGTTGCTGGAATGAATGATGACGGGGAAAAGCGGAGTACCCGGAGAAGGACCTGTCCCGCCTCCGCTTTGTCCAGCACAAATCTCACATGGAGTGAACGGGATTTGAACCACGAAACCCAGCGGTGAGAGGCCAGCGCGCTGCTGCCTGAGCCACGGAGGCTCCTTATAAGTACATTCGGAACTGTAAAAGCAATTGGTCCCACCTCCGTTTTCACCCCACCGCAGTTAAGTTGACTTAACACCCCCCCCCCCCTCCAAAAAGAAGGCGTGTTTCTTTATGTTTAAAGGAGATTCCAAATACCAATGTTCACGTGTGTTTACTTCAGTTTTGAGATATACGTATTCCCATAAAAATAATTCACTTTTTTTCAATTACTTTCACACTCCCCCCCTTAAGTTAATTTTCCGGGAAAAATATTTGTTTCTTTAATAGTAAAGGATAGAGCCTCCTTGACTCACAGCGCGTCGGCCCCTCACCGCTGGATACCGTGGTTCAAATCCCGGTGACTCCATGTGAGATTTGTGCTGGACAAAGCGGAGGCGGGACAGGTTTTTCTCCGGGTACTCCGGTTTTCCCTGTCACCTTTCATTCCATCAACACTCTCCATTATCATTTCATAGCATTTATCACCTTGGGAGTGGCGACCCCATTGTGATAACAGCCTATATAAGTTTCATTCATTACATCCCTGCCCCGCCAATGACTGGAAAACAGGTTGTAGGTTTTCATTTTCAATTGTAAAGGATCTTGTAAATGCCGATTATCTTCAGTTTTTGAGATATGTGTCCTCATGAAACGAATTCGACTCCTTTTCACACCCGCGCCCAAAGATGATTCCCCCCCCCCCCTCCCCAAAACGCGTCGTTTTATTTTTTAGAAAAAGGTCTAAATACCAATTTTCATGTCTGTATCAATTTTAGGTTTTGTTAGATGCAAGTATCCTCATACAATTAATTCAATTAATTTTTCTATTTTCACCCCCCTCCCTTCATTGGATTTTCCGAGAATATCTGTTTCTTTACTTCAACAGGAGATTCTAAATACCAGTTTTTACGTCTGTAACATTTATTACTATCATTATTTATTATTATTATTTATGTCCGCCTCTGTGGTGTAGTGGTTAGCGTGATTAGCTGCCACCCCCGGAGGCCCGGGTTCGATTCCCGGCTCTGCCATCCTGGAAGTGGTTTTCCGTGGTTTCCCACGGCCACGGCCGCTTCCTTCCCTCTTCCTTACCTATCCCTTCCAATCTTCCCATCCCTCCACAAGGCCCCTGTTCAGCATAGCAGGTAAGGCCGTCTGGGCGAGGTACTGGTCATTCTCCCCAGTTTTATCCCCGACCAAGGGTCTGAAGCTCCAGGACACTGCCCTTGAGGCGGTAGAGGTGGGATCCCTCGCTGTGTTCGAGGGAAAAGCCGACCCTGGAGGGTAAACAGATGATGATGATTATTATTTATTATTATATTATATTCATTATTCTAGGATACGCTGGCCTCTTATCCATCTTATCCTTCATTACTCTTGCTTGTATTTGTTTTGATAATTTTAATTTTCTTCTTCCGTATATATTTTTGAAATTAAAAAGTATATTCTTCCCTATGTAGGTAACCCACTCCTTATGTTATATTTTAGCAATTATACAGCATGCTCTGTCTTTCTACTTTATTCACTTCCCAATGAGCCTCCGTGGCTCAGGTGGCAGCGTGCCGGTCTCTCACCGATGGGTTCCGGTGTTCAAATCCCGGTCACTCCATGTGAGATTTGTGCTGGACGAATCGGAGGCGGGACAGTTTTTTCTACGGGTACTCCGGTTCTCCCTGTCATGCTTCATAACAGCAACACTCTCCAATATCATTTCATTTCATCTGTCATTCATGAATCATTGCCCGAGAGGAGTGCGACAGGCTTCGGCAGCCGGCACGATAACACAAATGAATTATTTGATTAATTATTTATCTGGCTCGGGCAATGGGTATTTATGTTTGTCCCAACACTATCCTATTCATATTCAGATGACACTACCACCCACCACAGAAACGGGCAATCGTGAGTACATCCCCCCCACGTAGGATTTGCGTCAGGAGGGGCATCCGTAGGTAAAGCTGGGCCAAATTCACAAGTGCGACAGAGTTCGCACCGCTGACTCCACTAGTGTGGAAAAAGCTGTATAGAAAGCAGAAGAAGAAGATTGAGGATGGATATTCTCCCAGGATAGTAGTTACTTATAGTAAGTTGCGTAAAATCTTTCTCCTAAGTTATCAGTCTTGAGGCTGGTTGGATTACCACAAAGATTTAACGATATTAAGGAAAACCCAAAAGCCGATGACGGATCCAAAATAAGGCATAATAAGTCCCGCAAGGAGTACTGTAGTTTGCCATTGCTTTTCCTCACTGAACCTGAGAGTGCGATTGCGGCAGGACTGGCCGTATGAATTGAACCTTTCGTAATATCCAGATGCACTAGTCGTCCTCTGAATGCCAGTACTGAGCACCACCCATACCCCAGCAGCTTCCATACCGTCTCCCCCATAAATGAGACTAAGACTTCAGTGGAACCAATATTTTGCTCTAGCCTGCAGAAATACTGCATCCATCATGACATAGCAACATACGCCAGCTCGAATCAAGATTTAACAGATAATGTAGTGAGCTCGCGGTTGTGATCAGAGGCATTCTGTAAGAAAGGTGTGAATGCTCTATTGCACGCAAAATGATATCTTTGTCTTTGTTTTCAGATCGAATTTGCTGTACCTACAGGTGTATAAGGTGGGTGGACTCTGAAAATCTTATTCATAAGTTGGAAATAATCGACAGGGAACTGGTGAGAATTATTGCTGCTAAAAATATGTGGAGAAAATGACGGAAGGGTACTCAGGTGCTCTTGTCCCTGGTTACAAAGCATTATCCAGTCTGTTCGGGTAATTAATAATAAGAAGCGGGTATCCGTTCACTCAAAAAATAATTCTTGTATTACATGCGATGGGCTGAAGTAGCTCAGACGGTACAGTGCTGGATTTTTGAGAACAAATTAGCAGATTTGATCCTGACTCAGCCCGATGGTATATGAAGGTGCCCAAACATATTAGGCTCGTGCTGATACATTTACCGGGGCGTTAACCTCTTCACTCCCAAGTTCTTTTCAACCTTATGCATGTCTCATACCAGAATTTTCAGGATGTTTCGACAATGTTTGAAATAGGCTAAATACACCTTGTATTTACACAGCTACTGAACAGTCAAAGAACGACAAAATTAGCAATCGTTTTCTCTTTGTTCTTTTACCAGAACTTGACAATAGCGTGGTAAATATCTACAGTTTGTTTCCCTGCAACTTGTCTTCACTATACTCATAAAATTCAGGCTCATAATCATTTCCTAAAATGTTAAAAATGTAACCTTCCTTCAGGCTTTTTTTTTTTTTACACTTCTGCGCACCCATCTCAGAAGACAGCTGTGAAAGCGAAACACAAGGCTCATAATTATCGTCAAAATACGGTGAGGTGATTTATGAATCGTCCGTCGTTTGAACAAAGCATGTGATGAACAACAAAATTATAGCCTAGGACTGAACTCGGAAAAGAAGAAGAGCGCATTGCTTGAAATCCGAGTTAACTCGTGCTCGGGACAGCGGGAGACAT